>NC_091344.1:6818732-6901232 GCF_038502225.1 Cherax quadricarinatus | reverse complement strand
TATTATTAATAATATTAATTAATATCAGCGCTCTATGACCTTGTGGGTTTAGCACTTAGTTTTGATTATAATAATAATTTATTATTATTATTATTTATTATATTTCATGGGCTCTGGTGGCCTGGTGGTTAACGCTCTCGCTTCACACGGTGAGGGCCTGGGTTCGATTCCCAGCCAGAGTAGAAATATTGGACGTGTTTCTTTCCACCTGTTGTCTATGTTCCCCATCAGTAAAATGGGTACCTGGGTGTTAGTCGACTGGTGTGGGTCGCATCCTGGGATACTGACATAAGGAGGCCTGTTCACAGACCGGGCCCCGGGGGCGTTGACCCCCGGAACTCACTCCAGATAAACTCCAGATGGGAGCGCTAATCCCGTAGGGGTCACATAGCGCTTGAAAGAATGAGAGACAATCATGTTCGATCTAAGAAAACGGAAAAACAAATCTAATTCCTTGGATGAAAAGTCCGTCCCCGGCATCGAGAAACCTCCCTGTAGGAGTTGAAGCGACTAGAAACGTGTGGATCTCAGGGATTTGAGATGCTATTGGAGTGTGAAGGGATTAAGATGCCGACAGCAGTGGTGGTGGGGCTCTAGTCACGGTGGTGGGGCTCTAGACATGGTGGTCTGGCTCTACACACGATGGCCTGGATCTAGACACGGTGGTGGCGCTCTAGACAGTGGTATGGCTCTAGACGTGGTGGTGGGGCTCTAGATACGCTGATGTGGCTCTGCGCACGGTGGTCGGGCTCTAGTTACGGTGGTGGGGCTGCAGACTTTAGACACAACGATGTCTGCTGTGGTTTGAGCTTCTCACAGAAAGAGCTTCTTCGGTACTTCGCTAGGGAACAACACTTCACCTGAGAGCATCTGCAGTGCACTAAACCACACTCAGTCACTCGTCCTGACCTTATATACTCCAACACTTTCCCTCTGGAGGGCCTCCCCTCGGGTTTAGAATGGACTGGTCCAAGGAAATGCTGTGGATGAATCATTGGTCTGTTAGGTTTGAAACCTATCGACTACGGTATTGTTTTGAGGTTCTTGTGTCACCTGTTCTTCGCCAGCCATGTATATATATATATATATATATATATATATATATATATATATATATATATATATATATATATATATTCCTCGGTGTATATACACTGATTAATATAAATCCTTCTTAAAATACCCTTAAAAATTCTGTTTAAAAAAAATCATGTGTTTAGAAAATATAAAAAACTAATTATCAGAATCTGTGTTTATGAAAAAAAAATTAATGAAATAAAATTGTTTTACAGATTATGAATTGAAAATTGAAAATAATTATTAATAACTAAGATTTTCTTTCACCTGAAAATTTGAAAATTTTGAAAATTGGGCGACCAAAAGTTTAGATGTTAATTACTGGCAGGAAAAGTTTTTGCAAAGGCAACACGAGGAGAAAATTGTAACACCGAGGTCAAGGAAAAGTTCGGACACAGGAAAGAGTTTCCATGAGAGTGAAAGGTATGAGAGTGAAAGATATGAGAGTGAAAGGTAAGAGAGAGCAGGAGAGATCTCCAGAGCCTAGTTCTCACCGGTTGTTATTTGGGGTTTGGAAGGTGAGAAAGAGATCATGAAAGTAGTGAAGACTCAACACCGCAATTTTTAGTTCATTCTCCACTCACCTCGGCCTCAATCTCAAATCTGAAAGTGGAAATTATCGTAGAAAACAGACGTCTCTTCAGTCCTCTCACTTTCATTCAAGTCTTTACAGTTTCTCTTTCACGTACTTTCACTCATAGTGGCCTTCTCTATACATTTACTCCCCCACCGTGATGAGAATGGACTCGTCTCTGTTTACAAAACATTTACACACGTCAGCGTGTTAATATTGTCATTTAATTTCTTTCAGGTTAGTGTAATTCACATTTATAATCCATGCTTACTCCTCACATGGGAAACTAGTGACAGATACACATGAAGACAAGGCATTTGAAACACAGTGGACCATGATTAATATATTCTTCAGATAGGTCTTAGTTTTTCTTCAGAATTAACGCGACGGTCTGGAGTTTTGTGACCCTGATCGCGGGTTCAAACCCCACCCGTGGTATGGTTTATTGTAATAGAGGATATGTCTAGGTAGGTGTGGCGAAGCGAGGTTCAAAGCGTCACTAGCGGAACAAAACCAACAAGTGGTGAGTTCAAAACCACTTTAAGCAGGGTGGAAAGCTTTTATTGGCGAAACGTCGTATACAAATAAAGATGTTCTCTACTCAAATCACCTGTGAAGTCCCCAGTACTGTTCCTCATATATGACAACAACTTGCTAGAAGAGATAGTCCTAAGTAATGCTGCTCTCGGAAGATACCAAACCTAAAGGAGAGAATAAAATCTGCTAAGACAAGAAGCTGAGACTTAACTCCCCTAAAAGCCCAATTAGCCTCTAACGGCCACAAACTCATAAACATCAATGTAATGGCATTACTCGATTTGCCTGGTATATATTTTTATTTATCCGATATTGAAAAAAAATCTATTGATCATGGATATAATATAACTTTTAGATAAACTTAAAAGTGAAAGTAAATGAATACATAAATTCTACTCTCCTGGGAAAAACGATGTGAAAGTATTAGTTCACTTTCTCCTAGCAGTCAGAAGAGAATGTTCAAGAATGAAATTGGGGAAAGTCATCCATGAAGAAGCCGAAGCCGAGAAAGGGACATCAAGAAATTTGTCAGCTGTTACTCAAGGTCAGGAGAAGGTTCAGAAGTCAGTGAAAACCCAATACTTGATGGAGAAAGCTGAGAGAGAGCAAGTGAAAGTGCCAAATAGCTTCACTCAGCCTCCACAATCTTCAGAGATAAGAAGTGAAACGAAAGACTGAGCAGGGAAAGTGTAGCCAGGAATGAAAGGAGGATTTGTAAGCTTAATGAGAAGCCAGGACGAGAATAACGAGTGGTAGAAGAGGCAAATAATATATTTAAAAAAAAGGGTTAACGTGGGAATAACAACACTAGTAGGTAATGAAAGTAGTAATTGTTGTGGTTAAAGACAATCACTGACGTAAGACCTTCAGGGAATCAGTCTCTGCTGCACGGCCACCACCTGGCTGCTGCTGCTGCACGGCCACCACCTGGCTGCTGCTGCTGCTGCACGGTCACCACCTGGCTGCTGCTGCTACACGGCCACCACCTGGCTGCTGCTGCTACACGGCCACCACCTGGTTGCTGCTGCTGCACGGTCACCACCTGGTTGCTGCTGCTGCACGGTCACCACCTGGCTGCTGCTGCTACACGGCCACCACCTGGTTGCTGCTGCTGCACGGTCACCACCTGGCTGCTGCTGCTGCACGGTCACCACCTGGTTGCTGCTGCTGCACGGTCACCACCTGGCTGCTGCTGCTGCACGGTCACCACCTGGTTGCTGCTGCTGCACGGTCACCACCTGGCTGCTGCTGCTGCACGGTCACCACCTGGTTGCTGCTGCTGCACGGTCACCACCTGGTTGCTGCTGCTGCACGATCACCACCTGGCTGCTGCTGCTGCTGCACGGCCACCACCTGGTTGCTGCTGCTGCTGCACGGTCACCACCTGGCTGCTGCTGCTACACGGCCACCACCTGGTTGCTGCTACTGCACAGTCACCACCTGGTTGCTGCTGCTGCACGACCACCACCTGGTTGCTGCTGCTGCACAGTCACCACCTGGTTGCTGCTGCTGCACGGCCACCACCTGGTTGCTGCTGCTGCTGCATGGTCACCACCTGGTTGCTGCTGCTGCACGGCCACCACCTGGTTGCTGCTGCTGCACAGTCACCACCTGGTTGCTGCTGTTGCACGGTCACCACCTGGTTGCTGCTGCTGCACGGCCACCACCTGGTTGCTGCTGCTGCACGGTCACCACCTGGCTGCTGCTGCACGGTCACCACCTGGCTGCTGCTGCTGGGTCACCACCTGGCTGCTGCTGCTGCTGCTGCTTATCATACTCCACAACAAATTATTGACGTGGTGCTCAACATTTTCCCATTTTTCCTCAAATGATAAGATAAGATTTTCTTCGGATTTTTAACCCCGGAGGGTTAGCCACCCAGGACAGCCCAAGAAAGTCAGTGCGTCATCGAGGACTGTCTGTCTTATTTCCATTGTGGTCCTCAATCTTGTCCCCCAAGATGCGACCCACACCAGTCCACTAATACCCAGGTATCCATTTGCTGCTAGGTGAACATGACAACAGGTGTAAGGAAACGCGTCGAAATGTTTCCACCCGCCGGGAATCGAACCCGGGCCCTCCGTGTGTGAAGCGGGTTCGAGTCCTTGGCTAGTGCAGTGTTGTTATTGATCAATACCACTCGTTTGTGGTCACAATAATATAAAATACTGCTCGTTGAACTAGTACACCAAACAGGGACTAGAATGAAATTAGCCTAGAGTCATCCACACCATCGTGTGTCCTTGGGTAGGGAGTACAACATCCAGTTCCGCTGGATGCTCTACTCTTAATTAAGGATCGTATTGTCTAGTGGATTAGGGCGTCATGCGTTTTCGCCCACCATGAGGCAGGCCAAAGCAGCATGGGTTCGAGTCCTTGGCTAGTGCAGTGTTGTTATTGATCAATACCACTCTTTCGTGGTCAAAATAATATATATATATATATATATATATATATATATATATATATATATATATATATATATATATATATATATATATATATATATATGTGTGTGTGTGTGTGTGTGTGTGTGTGTGTGTGTGTGTGTGTGTGTGCACGCTTAAAGCTTACTATTTTAAGGATTTTTTTTTATATTTTATTTAAAACATAATACAAAGCTTAACATAAAACCCCTTAAACAAGGGTGATATACATTTAATATAAATACATTATGAATCACAATTCCTCAGGACGTACAATAGCAAAATAATAAACACAATATTAACAGACACAAAGAGGTTACACAAATACACTAGAAAATATCGCTTATGACAGAACGTAACATTAATAAAGATGGGTAATCTTAATCCTATTTACTCAAGAACAACAACAATGACATAACATGCAGGTGACCCCTGTAACACGGTCAATAATATAATGTAAAAAAAAACACACAATTAAGCCATGATCCCTTAAGGTATACACTATGTACATAATATTACTGTGACATATTGTCAATGCACAATACAGTAAGAAAAATATTACGATAAATATATCGGTTACTCACAACCTGCACAAATAATCAATAAATGAAAGGACCTACGTCACAATCTCATGATAAAACAAAGTACATACTCTTACTCAACTAACCCCCAGTACATAAGTTCCCTGCAGTCACACATACTCGCCTCTTTTTAAGGATTAAATTATTCTTGATTGCGGAGAACAAGTGACAAGAAACATATTCTCTGATGAGTATAATTTTCTTGTGTGTGTACTGGGATAAAGTGCATGAACAAGTGGAGATGTGTATATCCAATAAGTGTATATCTGGGATAAAAGTATTTTCGACTGGTGATAAAGTGTTGACATGCAGACTTAATAGCCTGAGTGTGTCAGTGATCTTTAATCTCAGTTAACTAACGTGAGGCTCAGGCTTAATGTTCCCTTTCAGTGGTCGATTGGCTTTCAGCCTAATTAACCAACCCCCGAACCAGCGGCTGGAGATTTACAGTGAAATCGTTTTCAGGATATTATTAGCGATCTCAACATTGGTGGAGTAGATCAGTGAATGCTGAACCACTGAATGTGTCATTTACTGATTAACATCCCTGGCAGGAGACGCTGTTGTTTCTTAATGTGAAAACCATTACCATACGTCTGGATACACACGGCTGTATACACACAGTGTGCTATAAGATCACAGTAAACTGGCGATATCACAGTATGCAGAACACCCACTGTGAAAGAAAAAATAGTGAACTTCCCAGCGATTTCGTGATTTCTCACATTATCAAGGATCTGTGAGAAAAGTTCCTTGATAATGTGAGAAATCACGAAAGCACTTGGAAGTTCACTATTTTTTCACAGTAGTTGTTCTGTACACACAGGTGTATACATACTAAGAGTTTACTTTAATCCCTATTTTAGTTCTTAAAGTATACTTGTCCGGTGGCGGACAAGTGACATGCAGCCTTAAAGATCCTCGTGTCGCCGATTTTAAGCTCAATTAACCAACTACTTGGCAAGAAAGTGGTAGTGGAAAAATAGGGAACGTTGAATTCTAAACGTGTATCCCTCCCGGTGCGAGAATGAGCTGGCTCCTGGGGATTATGTAGTGCGTCGTGAGGACACTATGCCCTCAGGACATAATTCATGGACTCCTGACGACCTTTCCTCCACCCTCAGGACATAATTCAAGGACCCCTGACGACATCGCCACCCTCTGGACATAATTCAAGGACTCGTAACATCTTCACACTCAGGAGATAATTCAAGGACCCTTGACGACATGTCCTCCGCCCTCAGGAGATAATTTAATGACTCATAACATCTCCCCCGCCTGTTAAAGTTAATTCTATGACGCCTCGTGATCACTGTCCGTCTTGAACCTGGATAAATCGATCACTGCTGCTTCGGCAAGATCGGGAAGCAGCCCCGTAGGGAAGATTTCTACCTCCCTGAGATCTTGGAATTCATTAGCTCTAACGTTCATCTTACATTACACGTGGATGCTGCTGGCTGGTCTTCCTACAGGTGAATGGGAACCTAATGGGTGATTCTGATCGCTTAACTGTAGGATCATTAC
This sequence comes from Cherax quadricarinatus, assembly GCF_038502225.1. Classification (NCBI taxonomy): domain Eukaryota; kingdom Metazoa; phylum Arthropoda; class Malacostraca; order Decapoda; family Parastacidae; genus Cherax; species Cherax quadricarinatus. Next base: position 6,894,513 of record NC_091344.1, on the reverse strand, counting down.
CTGAATGTAGTATGCATCAGATTACACATTTACTATGCGGGTATTTCAAAAATCTGACGTCAGAACCACATCCCAAGTTGGTAAACACTTAATATTTGATACATATTTCCCTTAATCTCATCTATCTTTTGATCACAAAATGGTCCGCCAGTGTTAGTATTTAAGATCCACCAGCTTATTTATATTTTTTTCTCAATATTTCCACAAAGCCTTACAATAAATATCTCGCCATCATTCTTCTCAGTCTTCTGTATGTTGAGACGCCGAATTCGACCACATAAATAGAGGCTGTCAAGAAGATATTTTATTTCATATTCTTTTACGCAAATTTTCAGAGAGCTTTTGCTCTTGCATCGCAAATACATAAATAACCCGCACATTGAAGAGAGGAGCTTACGACGACGTTTCGGTCCGACTTGGACCATTTACAAAGTCACACTAACGAAAAGGAGAGCAGGATGGGTATATATAGGCAGGAGGTGGTTAGTGTGACTTTGTAAATGGTCCAAGTCGGACCGAAACGTCGTCGTAACCGGGTTATTTGTGTATTGTTCCAGTCACGGTATTGTGCCTTTTTTTGTTATGCATCGCAAATATTATGACAGCTGTTCTGTGCTCATTATCCTTTGTTTTTATAAACTCATGGTTTTTCTTAAGGGATTCTTATTTGCATGATAAGAGCGTGTTTTATAAATATATTTTCGCCAAGCCAGGACTGTGTCTTAAAAAAGAATATCACATCGTTATTTCTCTCGATTGTTTCTGTCTTTAGAAGCAAAGTTGGTGATATATAAATTAAGACACAAACCTCGGCTTTGTGAAAAAAAAAAATTCATTTTAACTCAAAAACAGGTCATGTATTTGACCTAAAATATATATTCTGGAGCACTCAGTTGCAAATACTTTTCACTACCATTCTCTCTCTCTCTCTCTCTCTCTCTCTCTCTCTCTCTCTCTCTCTCTCTCTCTCTCTCTCTCTCTCTCTCTCTCTCTCTCTCTCTATCTATCTCTCTCTCTCTCCCACTGCCTCTCCCTCACTACCTTTTCATATACTAACGTTCTCTGAAGCCAGATTATATATTTTTTACCGTTCATAACTTCGTGGAAACCTTCGAGCCTCTTGAGGACTTCAAGGGAAAGCCGAAGGAAGTTGAGGGAAGTTGGGAGGAAGTTGGGCACCAGCAGCCTGACTATCTCTCAAGTTGAGTCCTGAAGAAGGTTGGCTCGCAGGATTTTAAGTGCTCGCGTCGCTTCCCGTCTTGGAGTGACTGTCTGCGATGTCAATCCTGTTCCTCCGTTACCATGCTTTTGTTAGCAACACTCACTGTTGCTGCCGCTGCCGTTATGTGTTTCTGCCGCTGCCGTTATGTGTTTCTGCCGCTGCCGTTACTTGTTTCTACCCCACGGTTACTTGTTTCTGTTGTTACTGTTACTTTATTGGCGTTTCGGATTAGTCTTCATCCCTCATCAGAATCTAAAATTATACTTGTATATTGTTATTAAGTATATTGTTACTAAGCATTAATATGGATGGGAGAAAGGCATTGATAGACAGGCAGGTGGAAGTAAATACTGTCTATCTTTTCACCCACCTGACCACTCATCCATTCAGTCACCCACCCACACATTACCACGCCCACCCACCCGTCCACTGTGTACTGGGCGAGACCACTTTGAGAGGAGAGGGGAGGACTATCTGCCATAAAAAAAAAAACCACAAGGCCACGAGAAAGTGACAAACTCTCTCTCTGTGTCTCCCTCAACTACCTTTCCTGGGACTCCGTCCGGCTTTCTCAAGGAGAGAGATAACTTTCTCGAAATACCAGACTCGTAAAACCAGATCACACCAACCAGTGGGTCGTTTCACACCGGGAAGAACTACTCAGATACATCTGGAGTGTGTCCCGTAGCTCGGTTGGTAACGCACTCACCTCACACATTCAGGTCCGTGGTTCGATCTGTGGTACGGGTGAAAGCATCGAGGCGTGTTTCCTTATGACATCTGCTGTCCCTGTTCACCTAGCAGTAAGTAGTTACCTGAGTGCTAGCCGACTGGTGTGGGTCGCATCCTGGGGAACAAAACTAACCCAAGTTGGCCGAAATAGTCTGAATAACCAGGGGCTTTCTGTATAGAATGCCATTAATGTCAGCTATGGTCTGTATAAGTTGTATCATATACTTGTTGAAATACAGATTATTATTATTATTATTATTATTATTATTATTATTATTATTATTATTATTCACTAGATCATAAGAACACATTTGCTGGTACATGCAACAGAACTCAATCCATAGATGTATCTAACAGGAGATTATTTGATTAGGTGATGGAGTCCTGTTTGTGATTTGATAAGGTACACTGTGCGGGCGAAACGTCGGTAATTCAGAGTTTCACTCAACTGTATTTGTCTCGCTTTATCAGAACACTATCTGCAGGATCCTTTAACAACAGAACACTACAGGATCCCTCAACAACAGAATACTATCCGCAAGGTCTGTTTGATCACTTTAACAGAAGCACAGGAACAGGCTTCCGTTAGGCCAGGCTGAAAGCCCTTTCATTAAGCTCCTTTGCTACAACGGTCCAGTGAGCATCTGACCTTGACCATGGCCAGCAAGACGCGTTGGCCACTTTCACTTTCACTTTCACCTGCAGTGAGAGTGAGAAACTAATTTCACTTTCCCTTGTAGCGAGAATGAGGGAGAAATTCTCTTGTAATTTTGACAAATAATGAATTGTTATTAGTATATATATATATATATATATATATATATATATATATATATATATATATATATACAGATATATCAGATATATCAGATCACTTTCTAGTTGTAGCTACACTGAGAGTAAAAGGTAGATGGGATACAAGGAGAATAGAAGCATCAGGGAAGAGAGAGGTGAAGGTTTATAAACTAAAAGAGGAGGCAGTTAGGGTAAGATATAAACAGCTATTGGAGGATAGATGGGCTAATGAGAGCATAGGCAATGGGGTCGAAGAGGAATGGGGTAGGTTTAAAAATGTAGTGTTAGAGTGTTCAGCAGAAGTTTGTGGTTACAGGAAAGTGGGTGCAGGAGGGAAGAGGAGCGATTGGTGGAATGATGATGTAAAGAGAGTAGTAAGGGAGAAAAAGTTAGCATATGAGAAGTTTTTACAAAGTAGAAGTGATGCAAGGAGGGAAGAGTATATGGAGAAAAAGAGAGAGGTTAAGAGAGTGGTGAAGCAATGTAAAAAGAGAGCAAATGAGAGAGTGGGTGAGCTGTTATCAACAAATTTTGTTGAAAATAAGAAAAAGTTTTGGAGTGAGATTAACAAGTTAAGGAAGCCTAGAGAACAAATGGATTTGTCAGTTAAAAATAGGAGAGGAGAGTTATTAAATGGAGAGTTAGAGGTATTGGGAAGATGGAGGGAATATTTTGAGGAATTGTTAAATGTTGATGAAGATAGGGAAGCTGTGATTTCGTGTATAGGGCAAGGAGGAATAACATCTTGTAGGAGTGAGGAAGAGCCAGTTGTGAGTGTGGGGGAAGTTCGTGAGGCAGTAGGTAAAATGAAAGGGGGTAAGGCAGCCGGGATTGATGGGATAAAGATAGAAATGTTAAAAGCAGGTGGGGATATAGTTTTGGAGTGGTTGGTGCAATTATTTAATAAATGTATGGAAGAGGGTAAGGTACCTAGGGATTGGCAGAGAGCATGCATAGTTCCTTTGTATAAAGGCAAAGGGGATAAAAGAGAGTGCAAAAATTATAGGGGGATAAGTCTGTTGAGTGTACCTGGTAAAGTGTATGGTAGAGTTATAATTGAAAGAATTAAGAGTAAGACGGAGAATAGGATAGCAGATGAACAAGGAGGTTTTAGGAAAGGTAGGGGGTGTGTGGACCAGGTGTTTACAGTGAAACATATAAGTGAACAGTATTTAGATAAGGCTAAAGAGGTCTTTGTGGCATTTATGGATTTGGAAAAGGCGTATGACAGGGTGGATAGGGGGGCAATGTGGCAGATGTTGCAAGTGTATGGTGTAGGAGGTAGGTTACTGAAAGCAGTGAAGAGTTTTTACGAGGATAGTGAGGCTTAAGTTAGAGTATGTAGAAAAGAGGGAAATTTTTTCCCAGTAAAAGTAGGCCTTAGACAAGGATGTGTGATGTCACCGTGGTTGTTTAATATATTTATAGATGGGGTTGTAAGAGAAGTAAATGCGAGGGTCTTGGCAAGAGGCGTGGAGTTAAAAGATAAAGAATCACACACAGGGTGGGAGTTGTCACAGCTGCTCTTTGCTGATGACACTGTGCTCTTGGGAGATTCTGAAGAGAAGCTGCAGAGATTGGTGGATGAATTTGGTAGGGTGTGCAAAAGAAGAAAATTAAAGGTGAATACAGGAAAGAGTAAGGTTATGAGGATAACAAAAAGATTAGGTGATGAAAGATTGAATATCAGATTGGAGGGAGAGAGTATGGAGGAGGTGAACGTATTCAGATATTTGGGAGTGGACGTGTCAGCGGATGGGTCTATGAAAGATGAGGTGAATCATAGAATTGATGAGGGAAAAAGAGTGAGTGGTGCACTTAGGAGTCTGTGGAGACAGAGAACTTTGTCCTTGGAGGCAAAGAGGGGAATGTATGAGAGTATAGTTTTACCAACGCTCTTATATGGGTGTGAAGCATGGGTGATGAATGTTGCAGCGAGGAGAAGGCTGGAGGCAGTGGAGATGTCATGTCTGAGGGCAATGTGTGGTGTGAATATAATGCAGAGAATTCGTAGTTTGGAAGTTAGGAGGAGGTGCGGGATTACCAAAACTGTTGTCCAGAGGGCTGAGGAAGGGTTGTTGAGGTGGTTCGGACATGTAGAGAGAATGGAGCGAAACAGAATAACTTCAAGAGTGTATCAGTCTGTAGTGGAAGGAAGGCGGGGTAGGGGTCGGCCTAGGAAGGGTTGGAGGGAGGGGGTAAAGGAGGTTTTGTGTGCGAGGGGCATGGACTTCCAGCAGGCATGCGTGAGCGTGTTTGATAGGAGTGAATGGAGACAAATGGTTTTTAATACTTGACGTGCTGTTGGAGTGTGAGCAAAGTAACATTTATGAAGGGATTCAGGGAAACCGGCAGGCCGGACTTGAGTCCTGGAGATGGGAAGTACAGTGCCTGCACTCTGAAGGAGGGGTGTTAATGTTGCAGTTTAAAAACTGTAGTGTAAAGCACCCTTCTGGCAAGACAGTGATGGAGTGTATGATGGTGAAAGTTTTTCTTTTTCGGGCCACCCTGCCTTGGTGGGAATCGGCCAGTGTGATAATAATGTTAAAAAAATATATATATATATATCTATATATATATATATATGTATATATATATATATATATATATATATATATATATATATATATTATTTTTATTAGTATTATAATTATGGGGAAGTGCTAAACCTAAAAGGGTTATACGGCACATGGGAATAGGAGCTGGTTAGGTTTGATCAAAGGAAAGGGGAGTTTGTCTCCTAAGCCTTAGCTCAAGAGCTCTGCGCAAGCTTCAAGGAACACTTGGAAGGGAGCGATGGGGGTAATTTTTACCTCTCCACAGACAGAAGTGCATTCATCAAGGACTTCTGTGCTAGACACGTTTCGATCCTGAGACTTTGGTCACTTCTGGACCAGGAGCGAAACGTATCCTTTGAAGATGTCCTAAGTGTTTGTGCACTTGTGTCTTTTCCCTCATAGTCGGTATTGCTATACCTTCTGCCATTCCTTAGCCTTTTTAGATACAGCTGTCACTACCCCTTCATCGCCATACTTCCATACATCCATCCACTTCTACACTCATCCATCTGTCGGTCCCTTCACCCGTCCACTCACTCACCAACCGTGCACCGGGCCAGACCACTATTGGGGGAGAGGGGAGAACTGTCTGGCAGTAAACAAATGATACACAAGGCACCGAGAAAGCGACAAACTCTATATATCTCTCAAGATCACAGGACTCCTGGCTTTCTCGGAGAGACATAGCTTTCTTGAAATTCCGGACTAACGAAACCGGACCACGGTAATCAGTGGATCCTTTCATTTCTAGAAGAGCTGACATAAATTTACTCAACTCCTTCTTTTGTAAGATTAATTTTAGCTCTCGAAACCACGACTGCCGCTTGTAGGGCAAAGAAAAATTTCTTAGGATAACTCGGATATCCTTGAGCACCGCCTTGTAGAGAGTACAACCTCTTTTCTACAGATCCGTCAGCGAGAAACAAGCTGCCAGTAGGTCCGTCTAACAGGTGGACTATTTGCAGGTCTGTAAAAGAGAACACAGATACAAGCCTCCGTTGGACTAGGCGGATGCAAATCTACATACGGTTAGGAAGATGCAAATTTTCGTTAGGTTATGCATACGAAGGCCTCCCTAAAACCCGGCTGACATTGTCCTCTGTTAAACTCCATCCTCCTGACGACAGTTATCTGGGCAAGACCATGAAGACCCGTTACTCGCTTTCACTTTTCTTCTCTTTCACACAAGTGATATAGAATTCTGAGGTAGCAAGAGGACAGACCAATCATAAAGGATGGTGTTTATTTAAGGTGAGAACACACTTGTCGTTCATATATTTATATCAACTGTTCTAGAGAATGTAAGAGATGGGATTTAATTAAGATTATTTGCTATCTTCTTGTAATGTTCACTCTTGTTTTCTCAAAGTGTTTATATTCACATTTCTCCCCCGAGGTTTCAATCTAATCGCGTAGTGCTAATATGTTCTCACTGGCCCCAGCAGCACTCATGTTGTCAAGAAACAATCAAGAGTCTGTGCTCTCTCAGTTGAAAATGTAAACTGTCATTGTCTACTGCCACGATACTCCAGGTATAGCTTCAGATAGTGCTGCAAGCTGATGACTGACTTACCATGTATCTTCGGGCGTCTCATCGCCTGTGTAAATGAAGTTTAAAGTTCAGTCACACGCCTAGTCATGGGTTATGGTGACATAGGGAGGTAGAACGTTGCAGCAGACACCACAACAAGAGGTCGAGCATGTGTTCATAGGTTTCAAACTTTAAATTATTTGACTCGTTATTATATGCTCCGGGATTTTGTAATTTTTAGGAACTTCATTATCTAGAAAATCTTTCTTAATATAGTCCTTTAAAGCCGAAGAGTTACTATTGCTCTTCTCTGAGAGGCGAATCAGCGACATTCATGTCATTTTTTTATTGCTAATGCTCTAGTGCGATTACTATCTCACATTAAGATCAGTTCTTTACCTATCTGTAAAATAGGTACCTGGGCGTTATTCGACTGGTGTGGGTCGTATCCTGAGGACAAAATGCTCTGCGTAACAAGGGTCATTAATGTCACCTAGGCACAATGTACACTTTGTACATGTATTTGAAGAATATAAGATTATTATTATTATTATTATTATTATTATTATTATTATTATTATTATTAACCCTTAAATACATTATACAATCGATCTAGAGGTGAGATTAAGTTCTCTAGTAAGTCCATTCCTGTCAGGCCTCAACTAAGGACCAGAAGTATTTTGAGATGTCTTCTGACTACCAGTTGTCTTTTTGAGTCAGCTACCCACTGAGCCATAACCCGGCATTGTTTTTATTGCGGTTACAGAGTTGTGTGTGGTGATTCACGTTGCGGATCTATCTACCTGGAGTCTACCTGGAGGTTATTCCGGGGATCAACGCCCCCGCGGCCCGGTCCACGACCAGGCCTCCCGGTGGATCAGGGCCTGATCAACCAGGCTGTTACTGCTGGCCGCACGCAGTCCAACGTACGAACCACAGCCCGGCTAATCCGGCACTGACTTTAGGTATCTGTCCAGCTCTCTCTTGAAGGCAGCCAGGGGTTTATTGGTAATTCCCCTTATGCTTGGTGAAGGATAGAAGGATATCTCCCCTTATGCTTGGTGAAGGATAGAAGAATATCTTATATAATTCACGTGCCAGCTTTAACCAAACCAAAGTCGATGTGAGGACCTGGTCTTTACACCTTCACATCTCATATTTAACAAAGATTTTTAAGTTATACGGGATTTTTACGTTGTTATAACCTTCCATAAACACGGTATACGGTACTCGAAGAGCGGGAGAGGCTATTATGAACACACAGGGGAAGTAAGGAAAAGGGAGAGGCTATGATGAACACAGGGGAGTAAAGAGGACGAGGCTATCATAAACACGCAGGGGAGTAATGAGGACGAGGCTATCATAAACACGCAGGGGAGTAAAGAGGACGCAGGGGAGTAAAGTGAAACTACAATTATATTGATATTCTCGAGAAAGCGAGAGAAAGAAGGTGAACTTTCACTCTTGGAATTTCACCCAGCAGCCGTATTGATGTTGTTGAAATTGTTACAAAACTTTCTCCATTCCTAAGGCTCTTTCTATATTTTTTTAGTGGCATTACGAGTAGAATTTCTAGGTTATGTTGCCCTTTCACTTGTAGAGAGGAGGGCAGTAGCGAGGCTTTCACTAGTGTGATGCTGTCAGCAGCCCCAGAAGTTAACAATCACTGGCAGTGAGTGGTGAGTGCAGCTGAGAGCTTCTCCAGCTCCTGTACGAGAACTGTCACTGTTGCTGTCACTGTTGTCATTATGTTGCCACTGTTGCTGATACTGTTGCTGTCACTTATTGTTATTGTTGGCACTGTTGCTGTCACTGTTGGTACTGTTGCTGTCACTGTTATTGTCACTCTTCTATCACGGCTGTTGTCACTGACATAAAGGGAAACTCACCTCACAAGTCTCTCTTGCTTTCTTAGTTGATGTAAGGAATAGATTCTTTAGGAAGTTGAGAGTAAAAGATGGGATAGATTAAAAAAAAAAGAGGGAGAGTAAGAGCCAGGACTAGTCCCATCTGATTGGTTGAGTGGTTAATGAGGCTGCTAAAGCCTATCGACTACACGAGGGTCATTAAGGCTACACGTAACCTTTTTACCACCAGAAAGAATACATTAATTCCTACAAAAGGCAGGAATACTTAAGTCTCTAAAATAGACAAGAATACTTTAATCCCTATTCATTCCTCAGCCCCTTAACGTAATGATATGTATCTGTGTGTACAGCACAAGGCAGCCACTGTTGCTCTTGTTTGTTGAGCCGCTGATGTAAAGTGAACAGCAGCAGTGAAAGAGTCCTCATGGGAGGACCCCAGCATCTGGGTCGACAGGATATATCTACACAGAGAGCTGTATTTATCTCAGTGTACTCACCTAGTTGTGGCTGCAGGGGTCGATTCACAGCTCCTAGCCCCGCTTCTTTACTGGTCGCTACTAGGTCACTCTTCCTGTTCCATGAGTTTTATCATACCTCTTCTTATTATGCTGAGAGAGTTTACCTTAACCCCCTGTTTTAGGGATTGAAATATTCTTGACTGGGCACAAGACATTTGTGCCTAAAGGTGTATATCTCTCAGGAAGTGAGGAATGAGACACACCTGGGTATCTCGATTTGAAGTCGTTCACCAACGAATGACAGGTTTTTCAATCCAGTAGAGATAATAAACGAGTTACCGTGTGAGACACTTGTGCAGGACAACAGAAGACAACAGAGAATGAGGTAACAATGATACAGGACAACAGAAGATGAGGTAATGATGATAGAAGACAACAAAAGATGAGCTAATGACGATACAGGACAACAAAAGATGAGCTAATGACGATGCAGGACAACAAAAGATGTAATAAGGATACAGAACAACAGAAGGAAGCCGGCTGAAGGTGTGTTAACATATGATCAAGACCCGCGTCAGGAAACACTTGTCCTGTTTCCTGACTAACCTTACCTAACCTAACCTGAATAAACAAATCACAATAACGTGGCTAGAACAAATCACTTAACGTATACTTACGAAATCTTAATAACACGATTGCAAACAAGCAACGGAACGGGTGGGGGTATGAACCCCACAGTGAGTCGTAAAACTCCAGACCATTGCGTAAACTACTGCTCCAGCTGACTATACTAAGACTCCCTTGTCATGGCTTCAAACCCCCACCCGTTCCGTAGTTTCTTAACGTACAGAAAGATAAGAGAGGATTTGTCTCAACTTTTCCTTTTGTGAAAAGTTAAAAGAAAATTCTCAAGTCTTTCATTTCACTCATTTTCGTTGTTTTTGAACACATTTTGCAAAGCATAAACGGAAGCCCAAGTTGAAGGAAATGAGATAGTCAAAGTTTTCTTAATTTTACCCCAGTTCGTATGTCTCTCTCCACTTGAGTCTGAATGCCTTCCAACCCCCCATAAGTATGATCCCTTATGGGTTTAGCGTTTCCCGCATGAAAAAGACGCATACGTAGAGTTCAGGATATTTATTAGAGGCAACAATCTTCAGTGGAAACATTAGGAGGTGTTTCCTTAAGACATCTGCTGTACCTGTTCACCTATCAGTAAATGGTTACCTGGGTGTTAGTCGACTGGTGTGGGTCGCATCCTGGGTGTTAGTCGACTGGTGTGGGTCGCATCCTGGGTGTTAGTCGACTGGTGTGGGTCGCATCCTGGGTGTTAGTCGACTGGTGTGGGTCGCATCCTGGGACAAAACTGACGTTATTTGCTAGAAATGTTCTGCATAATAAGAAACTTTGTATATAGTAGTATGTCACTGATGTCAGCTAGGCTGTATACCTTGTACATGTACTTGTAGAATACCAGTAATAGCAGTAGTAGTACTAATAGTCGTAGTAGTAGTAGTAATAATAATAATAATAATAATATTAGTAGTAGTAATAGTAGTAGTAATAATAATAATCATATTGTTAGTGGTAGTAGTAGTAATAATAATAATAATATTAGTAGTAATTGTAGTAGTAGTGGAAAGGACTGAAGATGGCGCTCGTAGCAAAATGTTTCCTCTAATTAACGCACCGAACTGTACATTAGAGTTTTTCCCCTCATGTAACAATTATGATCAGACGAAACGAATGAGTTAGACATTTACATAAGGTTACTCAGGCATTGATTCTTGTCTGTTAAAAAAAAATGCCCAGCCCCTAAAAAATATAAAAGGCAAATTTTCCCTACCTGACACCTTCCACTGTTAGTATAAATAACTATAATTCAGAGTAATGGAATAAAAGGCGAGGCGGCTCCTGTGCGAGGGAGATACACAACACGTCGCTGTAATTTCACTTGAGAGGAGACACTGCAGGCATAGGATTTTTACACTCTGGCTACAGAAAGTGAACAGGCCTTATGCAGATTGATTTTTTGGTTTTTGTTTACTGGGAACATTCGTTCTTGATCGTAATCTAATACACCTCTGTACAGAACGGAATGCTGTTGTCCCCATAGCAGCTCATTCTGTCAGAAGTACTGTGTATGTGTAGTATACCAGTAACCAATACAATCCGTTATGTGATTCACTGCTGCCCTGCTAGCAGGGCAGCAGTGAATCACGTAAAGAGTCACCCTTTGAAAGTGTGCCTCGGATACTAACCTCAGTTCTAGACGAGATATACCAGAGTACAGGTCAAGGTTCTGAGCGCTCTCCTTATCATCTTAGTACATACTACCAAGAGAACCTACGTGTGTGTTTATTACCCAAATCCATCACCGAACTCCTACGACAACTCTGTAAGGTGAGTTTATTCTCTACTGGCGTGAGCAAGTGTTAATGATAATAATAATAATAATAATAATAATAATAATAATAATAATAATAATAATAATAATAATAATAATAATAATAATAATACGGAGAACAAAAAGCAGAATAATAATCTTTATTTATACAAGTGCATGATACAACTTATACAGACCATACTGTAGAGGAAACCCTGGTTATGCAGAGCATTTCGTGCAACTTAGGTTAATTTTTGCTCTCAGGATGCGACCCACACCAGTCGACTAACATCCAGGTACCTACTTGCTGCTAGGTGAACAGGGACAGCAGGTGTCTTAAGGAAACACGCCCCCAATGTTTCCACCTATACCGGGAATCGAACTACGGAGACTCAATGTGTGAGCCGAGGGCGCTACCAACCGTGTTCAATAAGAGAGCAGGAATCTTACTCTGGATAAGGGGCTGCCGCCGCTGGAAGGTCTTCCAGGGACTGCCTCCGCTGGAAGGTCTTCCAGGGACCGTCTTTTACCTGGATTGTCTCTGTTCTTCCTCTGCTTATCTTTGTGTCAGAAAACTTGGAAAGATAATTTTTTGAACTAGAGCTGAGAAAGAAGACAGTTTTTTCCCTTCTTTCCCGTCTTCCATCGTCTTTTCCTTCTTTCTTTACTCTCGTAAGCCCGTTTCTCTCTACCTCGGCCAAAGATGTCATTTCCTGGAGATAAATTGCATAAAATACCGCCAAGATGGAAAAATAGATATAAATGCAGTATAAAGCGATCCTTTATTGACTACGTTTCGCCCACACAGTGGACTTTATCAAGTCATAAACATATGTACCTGAGCAGAGAGTTCATGAGTATATATACAGAGTATATACTATGCTCATGTAGACACTAATGCATTATATTGCATTTGTGTCTATTTTCCCGTGTCAGTTCGTGCCTTGACTTTCCCAACACTTCCACTCCGAACCTTTACACTAAAATCTCTTCAGCTCCTCACCGCTTCAGTGCCACCCCTTCAATATCACCCCTTTCAATGTCACTTCTTCCATATCACCCCCTTCAATACCACCCTTTCAATACCACCGCTTCAATACCAGCCCTTCAATACCACCTCTTCAATACCACCCCTTCAATATCACCCTTCAATAACAACCCTTTCAATACTACCCCTAAAATACCAAAATATGAATGGTACTAAACTCCCAGTGTATATTCACTCAGAGATACGCACCTTGCCTCCTATTTTTCGCTGGTCACAGTAAAGATAAATCCACCTTGTGTAAATTCACATTGGAATTTGGGTATTCATAGCTAAAAAAAAAATATTGTGATTAGATTTACTCGTAAAAAATGCTCTTTTACATACAAGCGAACGAAGCAATAAACAGTGAATTAAGTTCTTGTAAAAAGCAGTTGAGTGAAAGGGAGGAAAGGATGTGAGAAATGGCGTGAGAGAACAGTGGTTGAGGACGTCATAGTGAACATTATATTCAAGAATGAAAAAATGAGAGATGGGTTAACCCTCCCCCCCTCCCAAAAAAAAAAAAAAAAAATACTCCGAGTGAGCAATATACGAAAAAAAAAATTCTGCCTGATATTAAAGTTGATGGATATCCTTATTTATTTTATCTGTTGCTGCGCCTCTCTCTCTCTCTCTCTCTCTCTCTCTCTCTCTCTCTCTCTCTCTCTCTCTCATGTATTCTTTGCCTACTCTTCTTGATAAGTATACTCTGTGTACAACTCCATAAACATTTCATCAAAACACCTCAACGCGCAACTTTACACCCATTCCACTGAGTTGACCAACTACACTCACCCACCCATCCAGTAATCCAGCCGACTAGCCCACTTGCTCACTCACCCACCCATCCAGTAATCCAGCCGACTAGCCCACTTGCTCACTCACCCACCCATCCAGTAATCCAGCCGACTAGCCCACTTGCTCACTCACCCACCCATCCAGTAATCCAGCCGACTAGCACACTTGCTCACTCACCCACCCATCCAGTAATCCAGCCGACTAGCCCACTTGCTCACTCACCCACCCATCCAGTAATCCAGCCGACTAGCACACTTGCTCACTCACCCACCCATCCAGTAATCCAGCCGACTAGCACACTTGCTCACTCACCCACCCATCCAGTAATCCAGCCGACTAGCACACTTGCTCACTCACCCACCCATCCAGTAATCCAGCCGACTAGCCCACTTGCTCGCACATACACCCATCCAATAATCCAATTCCATGCGCCCGTCATGCGAGCCACAGCACTCAGCTTGCGGTAATTCCATGGGGCGTTGCCACCCGAGTCAGGGGTTGTGTTTACACTTCTCACTCTCCTTGCTTGAAAGTGTCTCGTGTTGACTTAGCTAAATCACCTTCCGTGAGATTACTCGCACCCGTCACTCAGCTTCCTTATAATCGTTGCTTTGCTTGTCGTAAAAAAAGAAATATAATAATATAATAATTATATAATAATTGTAATAATAATTGTAATAATAATAATAATAATAATAATAATAATAATAATAATAATAATAATAATAATAATAATAATAATAATAATAAACAATGAACTCTGTTCCTTGTCCTGTGTTACCTCAGATCTTTGCTAAGCCAGTCAGACATCACCCTCTATTAGGCCAGTCGATAGAAACAGCCGCCTTATAGGCTTCACCGCTACAACGGTTAATAGCTTTGAACTTTGACAACAGTTACCTGTTCAAGGTCAACGCGGCACACTAACTCGTTTCCCCTTTAACTAATAGTCACAGTGAAATATTTTCTCTCTCTGTCTCACAGTTAGTGAGACTGTGAGAAGCGAGACGATTAGGAGACAGCTGTTATATCACACGACGAGCAGCCAACAGCAACTAAACTCTGGCTGTAGCCTTCTCAAAAACATCACTTCATCTAAGCACATTTATTCCCAGAATGACTCAAGTCTTGAACATGTACATGCAGCATAAAAGCATTACCGAAATAGTCAATTAATCAAATGAAACTCGTGGCCCACAGATGGCTCTAATTTCACCCTCTTTCCTACGTGTGTATTTCGCAATAAAAAATTAACGAAGGTTATGCTAGACATGACTTTCAAAGGAGTTGAGGTAGGTGACAGCGAGTAAACAAAAGTAGGAACTGTTATCTTGACCCTGTGTAAAAAACATTGTGTAAATAAAGAGAGCGGGAATGTCTTTTTACATGTAACGAGACAATGTGAAAATTTTAGCTCTTATTCTTGGAGGCAATGTGATCTTTTCTTGCTGGAAGGAATGTATAATTTTGCTGCTTGCTCTCTCTCTCTCTCTCTCTCTCTCTCTCTCTCTCTCTCTCTCTCTCTCTCTCTCTCTCTCTCTCTCTCTCTCTCTCTCTCTCTCTCTCTCTCTCTCTCTCTCTCAATACATCACTGTCTGATTTACTCTTTCATTTTCCCCCCTCTCTATTTTCCTCTCTGCATTCTCCCCTCTCTGCCTCCCTTCGCACTCTCTGTGCCTCCTTTCTCCTCCGCGTCCCTCTCTTGCCCTCTCCTCCCCGTCAGAAGCAACACAGACAGCGGCCATCAGAGTAGCTAAGAATCCATTACAGATCTGAAGTGCGTTGAGTGTAGCCGTAAGCTGTCTCAGGTTGCAGCTTCTCTGATCATTGCATCGCTAGTAAAACATGTATACATATGTATATAGCAAATATGTACCTCATGTAAGTGGGACGGACTTGGTAGTCGCGCACATGCGGCATATATACCTCACGTGTATTTAAAGTTGACTTGCTAGCCAAATAAATATACAGTAGATATACCTAATGTGTGTGTGTGTGTGTGTGTGTGTGTGTGTGTGTGTATGTGAAAATGAGGGAGAGTACGTGGTTAATATACATGACCAGTTTTGGGTTTCTCTGCAGACAACCCGTCCTGAGGCTATGGGTTCCTGTTCATGCCTATTCCATCAGACCTGTTCCATTAGGTTGTTTCTCTTCGTATTCATGGTATTCGTTACCGAAAAACTGATGAATTGCAGGCTTGTGCAACACCTGTGTATCTTCATTGTGATGACGTTTCGCCATTCGGGGGCTTAATCAGTTCTATACAGAGATAATATATGGAAAGCAGTGAAAGCTGAGGTAATCAGTCCCTCAGCCTTGGGACTGATTACCCCAGTGCCTTCTTATTAGTGCATCTGAAACAGGCATTAAGACAGACTTATATTCTGGATCAATAGCTCTAAAAGCATTTTTTTTGTCTTTATAAAAGTCTACTGTTGTCCATCAATATAGCTGGCACAACACTACACCACCTGCCCCCTTTCTCACCCAGCATACACCACCTGCCCCCTTTCTCACCCAGCATACACCACCTGCCCGCTTTCTCACCCAGCATACACCACCTGCCCGCTTTCTCACCCAGCATACACCACCTGCCCCCTTTCTCACCCAGCATACACCACCTGCCCCCTTTCTCACCCAGCATACACCACCTGCCCCCTTTCTCACCCAGCATACACCACCTGCCCGCTTTCTCACCCAGCATACACCACCTGCCCGCTTTCTCACCCAGCATACACCACCCACCCTCTTTCTCACCCAGCATACACCACCTGCCCACTTCCTCACCCAACATACACCACCTACACCCTCCCTCACCAACTTACACCACCTACACCTTCCATTGTTGCAACACAAAGGCTTACAATCATTTACTTACGATATCCAATAATAGCAAAATAAATGTTTATTGCTTAATAAAATATATATATAAATGTATATATATATTTGTACGAAATAGCTATTTTTCTATACTGTATTGTAAACTAGATTTCCAATACACTTTAGAACAGTAAGTGGCAGGCGAAAGTTCGTTTCGTCTGTCGAAGTATTTTTGTAAGCGATCACCGGATGCGTGTGCAGTGCGCTGCTGCTCTGTTCTGAATGATGGTTATACAATGGGAACAAAAGCTAGACAAGTTTACTTTGTCATAATCCACCACGCAGGATGGTGCTTGTACAGTGTTGAAATGTGTCAGCCTGAGCTGGGTGACTTCAGTAGTGTCAGCCTGAGCTGAGAGACCTCAGTAGTGTCAGCCTGAGCTGGGTGACTTCAGTAGTGTCAGCCTGAGCTGGGTGACCTCAGTAGTGTCAGCCTGAGCTGGGAGACCTCAGATGTGTCAGCCTGAGCTGGGAGACCTCAGTGGTGTCAGCCTGAGCTGGGTGACTTCAGTAGTGTCAGCCTGAGCTGGGTGACTTCAGTAGTGTCAGCCTGAGCTGAGAGACCTCAGTGGTGTCAGCCTGAGCTGGGAGACTTCAGTAGTGACAGCATGAGCTGGGTGACCTCAGTAGTGTCAGCCTGAGCTGGGTGACCTCAGTAGTGTCAGCCTGAGCTGGGTGACCTCAGTACTGTCAGCCTGAGCTGAGAGACCTCAGTGGTGTCAGCCTGAGCTGGGAGACTTCAGTAGTGTCAGCCTGAGCTGGAAGACCTCAGTAGTTTCAGCCTGAGCTGGGTGACCTCAGTAGTATCAGCCTGAGCTGGGTGACCTCAGGAGCGTCAGCCTGAGCTGAGAGACCTCAGTGGTGTCAGCCTGAGCTGGGTGACCTCAGTAGTGTCAGCCTGAGCTGGGTGACCTCAGTAGTGTCAGCCTGAGCTGGGAGACCTCAGTAGTGTCAGCCTGAGCTGGGTGACCTCAGTAGTTTCAGCCTGAGCTGGGTGACCTCAGTAGTGTCAACCTGAGCTGGGTGACCTCAGTAGCGTCAGCCTGAGCTGAGAGACCTCAGTGGTGTCAGCCTGAGCTGGGTGACCTCAGTAGTGTCAGCCTGAGCTGGGTGACCTCAGTAGTGTCAGCCTGAGCTGTGAGACCTCAGTGGTGTCAGCCTGAGCTGGGAGACATCAGTAGTGTCAGCCTGAGCTGGGTGACCTCAGTAGTGTCAGCCTGAGCTGGGTGACCTCAGTAGTGTCAGCCTGAGCTGAGAGACCTCAATGGTCTCAGCCTGAGCTGGGAGACTTCAGTAGTGTCAGCCTGAGCTGGGAGACCTCAGTAGTGTCAGCCTGAGCTGGGTGACCTCAGTAGTATCAGCCTGAGCTGGGTGACCTCAGTAGTGTCAGCCTGAGCTGGGTGACCTCAGTAGTTTCAGCCTGAGCTGAGAGACCTCAGTAGTGTCAGCCTGAGCTGGGTGACCTCAGTAGTGTCAGCCTGAGCTGGGTGACCTCAGTAGTGTCAGCCTGAGCTGGGTGACCTCAGTAGTGTCAGCCTGAGCTCGGTGACCTCAGTAGTGTCAGCCTGAGCTAAGAGACCTCAGTGGTGTCAGCCTGAGCTGGGAGACCTCAGTAGTGCCAGCCTGAGCTGGGAGACCTCAGTAGTGCCAGCCTGAGCTGGTATAAAGGCCTTGTTTGGTAGCTGTAGAGCGGGTAGTTAAATGATATACTTCTTCGGAGGCTTCTTACTTTATTGTTAAGTAGTGGTGGGTTACACAGGCTTGTGTGTTTGTGCCCATGGCCCGGGCAGGGCCATGCCACGAGAGAGAGCTGGGAGTACTTGTGTCTTGATGCCAGGCCGCTGTGTGAGTGAGGGTGAGGCAAGTCTGGGCATACTGAAGTGGCAAGGCCTATAGATGGCAGCACTTGAGTGGCGCGAAATATGAACTAAGCTGGCAGACAGCATGGGCTGTCTGTGCAGACAGTACAGGCTGTCTACATACGCTCGGCCACCTACCGCGCGTCGTCCCGACGCGACAATACTGGTAGTAAAAGAAACTCGGTCTCTCTCTCGTAGGAACAGGGCACAGAACACAAAATAAAAACATATATATACATATGGACATGAAAAAAAAAACTTCCTACAGGGAGGGAAGAAAAAAACGTGGGGTGTGCTAAACATCGTGGTCATAGGCAGTGAGCGTCGAAGGGCATCACTGCACGCCTTCCTGCGTCTGGACAGGTACTGCAACACGGGAGACATCGCTGCGGCTGAGCTGTGACGTAACAGGGTACGGTCTCCTCTGGAACGGTGAAGCAGACATCGTAGGAGTCGCTGCAGGTTTTCACTCAACCTGGGGCACGACATGCTGGTGCCCTCGAGTGAGGCGTCGACAAAACTCGGCAACTGGGCAGGACTTCTGGCAAGCGACTCAGGACACTCCTCGACTGGTACTGTCGCTGGGCTGTCACTGCCGGCGAGCGTGGAGCGAGTTGTGGAGCGAGTCGTGGCAGAGACGACTGGGCGAAACATCTGGGAGTCGTAACATCATACACCAGACTGCAGTGAGCGAGCTAGCAGTCAAAGTGACATCTTCTTTGTGCAGGCTGCTCACTGAAGCTTGTGACACGAGGCTGACACAGCGCCTGCCGACAGGGCTGGCTGCGGCTTGACGAGTATCATCTCTCGACAGCTGGAGTTATAGCAGAGGTTAGTCTAAGCGTCCCCAGACTTGTTTCTCTACATATAACTGCACTCTGAAGGTCTGGAGGTGAAGTGAAACAAATCTCGATGGGAATCGTAGCAGGTACGATTCTACAGAACATCACGAGCGACGAGCATAAAAGCTTTCTGTACAAGGGGGCTCATACGCTCAGGGCTGAGAAATCAGCTGTCAAACACTGGTCAGGCGGGTGACTTAGTGGTACAATTCAAGGGTCTGACCACAGACCTCACTGGACACACGGAACTTTAAAAACACACCGCTGTACATACGGTACAACATGGCTTAACTAGCAAATGATGCTTTTCTGCGCATAAAACTGACTAAGACATACTAAAATGTGAGAACACTGACTGAGAGGAATTAATTAACACACGACATATATTTTCTCTCAATCTTCTCGACAATACTGAAATAATTACTAGAACACTCGATGTGACATCATGTGATGTCAGGCGTGATGTCGCAAGGTGACGTCAGCAGCAGTGACGTCAACAGACATCTCGAGGTGACGTCAGGCAGACATCGTGAGGTGACGTCAGCAGACATCGTGAGGTGACGTCAGCAGACATCGTGACGTCATGAAGTCGGGCAGCATCGTGGGTGGCGTCGATGTGATGCGGGCAGCAGACCACAGCATGAGGCCTGGGATATCAGGTAACTCACGTGGCTTTGTAGGTCTACGTGATCGCCCACACCCACGTGACGTCGTAATCCACGTAGCTTCGAGTGGCCTCGGGCACTCGGATACACAGCACTGGCAATGAATTCATACGAAAAACAGCAGAAAACACAGCAGAGGGAGTGGGCAGTGGTGAGTGGTGTATGGTAGACGGGTGAGCGTGAGGAGGGCGAGCATGGGCAAGGTGAGGAACAGCCACTTCCTCTCCTCTCCTCTCCTCCCCCACCCACAAACACGTGGAGAAGCTCACACTGGACGCAGAAATCACCACAAAACTCTGGCTTGCTGAAACAGCTGTGCTGAGCTGAACAACAACAGCAACATACAAGTGACGCTGAACACGTGACTTGAGAAACAGCGTGGGACGCTGTGGCGTGGAGTCACTGGGACGCTGTAGCGTGGGGTCACTGTGACGCCACTCACAATTCTCGGAGAATTTCGATAAATTTCGGCTGGATCCTGCTTGTACCTGTGTCTGGATGCTCAAACGTGCAGACACGACATCAGGATAACTCGTTGAGAGACGGATGCTTCTTGTGTAGGGTGATGAAGTGAAGGTGACTTCATACCTCTCCTTCCTCTCTCCAGGGTAAACACAACGCTGCGACCACCGCTGGTACCAATATAAAGGCCTTGTTTGGTAGCTGTAGAGCGGGTAGTTAAATGATATACTTCTTCGGAGGCTTCTTACTTTATTGTTAAGTAGTGGTGGGTTACACAGGCTTGTGTGTTTGTGCCCATGGCCCGGGCAGGGCCATGCCACGAGAGAGAGCTGGGAGTACTTGTGTCTTGATGCCAGGCCGCTGTGTGAGTGAGGGTGAGGCAAGTCTGGGCATACTGAAGTGGCAAGGCCTATAGATGGCAGCACTTGAGTGGCGCGAAATATGAACTAAGCTGGCAGACAGCATGGGCTGTCTGTGCAGACAGTACAGGCTGTCTACACTGGGTGACTTCAGTAGTGTCAGCCTGAGCTGGGTGACCTCAGTAGTGTCAGCCTAAGCTGGGAGACCTCAGTAGTGTCAGCCTGAGCTTGGAGACTTCAGCAGTGTCAGCCTGAGCTTGGAGACTTCAGCAGTGTCAGCCTGAGCTGGGAGACTTCAGCAGTGTCAGCCTGAGCTGGGAGACTTCAGCAGTGTCAGCCTGAGCTGGGAGACTTCAGCAGTGTCAGCCTGAGCTGGGAGACTTCAGCAGTGTCAGCCTGAGCTGGGAGACTTCAGCAGTGTCAGCCTGAGCTGGGAGACTTCAGCAGTGTCTCAGCCTGAGCTGGGACACTTCAGCAGTGTCAGCCTGAGCTGGGAGACTTCAGCAGTGTCAGCCTGAGCTGGGAGACTTCAGCAGTGTCTCAGCCTGAGCTGGGACACTTCAGCAGTGTCAGCCTGAGCTGGGAGACTTCATCAGTGCAGTAACTCTATCATCCAGTATTACAGCAAGGGTTCAACAGCCACGTCAGCTTCAAGCATTCATTGAGTACACACCTTCCAGTGGATGCCTGGATAATGATGATGAAGGGCTCTTGAACAGAGGAGTTGGAGTTACTCTTCTTCTTCGGTTTAAACTTTACTTCCCTTGCCCCGATGGGTGCAGCGCTCTCCCACGAATGTAACAATAATACTATTAAAAAAATGCTTCCTGTATATATATATATATATATATATATATATATATATATATATATATATATATATATATATATATATATATATATATATATATATATATATATATACATAGATAGATAGATAGATAGATGTCGTGTCGAATAGGTAAAACTGGTCAATTAGCAAGAACTCATTTAAAATTAAGTCCTTTCTAAAAAAATTTCATATGAATTTAAAGACTTTTTTTTTGTTTACGTTAACGTAAAAATTAATAATTTTGTCACGCAGCAAAGTGTTTACAACTTCCTGCACTTAAATTTATTTCTCATTGCAAACAAAAATATACTGCTCGAGTGAGGGATTATATACGTGTACTTTGTGACGGTGAGTTTCTTCGTTCATCCTGAAGTGTCGTTGACCTCCTGCTGGGGAGGTGATGAAGTGTCGTTGACCTCCTGCTGGGGAGGTGCTGAAGTATCGTTGACCTCCTGCTGGGGAGGTGCTGAAGTGTCGTTGACCTCCTGCTGGGGAGGTGTTGAAGTGTCGTTGACCTCCTGCTGGGGAGGTGATGAAGTGTCGTTGACCTCCTGCTGGGGAGGTGCTGAAGTGTCGTTGACCTCCTGCTGGGGAGGTGATGAAGTGTCGTTGACCTCCTGCTGGGGAGGTGCTGAAGTGTCGTTGACCTCCTGCTGGGGAGGTGCTGAAGTGTCGTTGACCTCCTGCTGGGGAGGTGTTGAAGTGTCGTTGACCTCCTGCTGGGGAGATGCTGAAGTGTCGTTGACCTCCTGCTGGGGAAGTGCTGAAGTGTCGTTGACCTCCTGCTGGGGAGGTGTTGAAGTGTCGTTGACCTCCTGCTGGGGAGGTGTTGAAGTGTCCTTGACCTCCTGCTGGGGAGGTGTTCAAGTGTCGTTAACCTCCTGCTGGGGAAGTGCTGAAGTGTCGTTGACCTCCTGCTGGGGAAGTGTTGAAGTGTCGTTGACCTCCTGCTGGGGAGGTGCTGAAGTGTCGTTGACCTCCTGCTGGGGAGGTGTTGAAGCGTCGTTGACCTCCTGCTGGGGAGGTGTTGATGTGTCGTTGACCTCCTGCTGGGGAAGTGTTGAAGTGTCGTTGACCTCCTGCTGGGGAGGTGTTGAAGTGTCGTTGACCTCCTGCTGGGGAGGTGTTGAAGTGTCGTTGACCTCCTGCTGGGGAGGTGTTGAAGTGTCGTTGACCTATTGCTGGGGAAGTGCTGAAGTGTCGTTCACCTCCTGCTGGGGAAGTGTTGAAGTGTCGTTGACTTCCTGCTGGGGAAGTGCTGACGTGTCGTTGACCTCCTGCTGGGGAAGTGTTGAAGTGTCGATGACCTCCTGCTGGGGAAGTGTTGAAGTGTCGTTGACCTCCTGCTGGGGAAGTGTTGAAGTGTCGTTGACCTCCTGCTGGGGAGGTGTTGAAGTGTCGTTGACCTCCTGCTGGGGAAGTCCTGAAGTGTCGTTGACCTCCTGCTGGGGAAGTGTTGAAGTGTCGTTGACCTCCTGCTTGGGAAGTGCTGAAGTGTCGTTGACCTCCTGCTGCGGAAATGTTGAAGTGTCGTTGACCTCCTGCTGGGGAAGTGCTGAAGTGTCGTTGACCTCCTGCTGGGGAAGTGCTGAAGTGTCGTTGACCTCCTGCTGGGGAAGTGCTGAAGTGTCGTTGACCTCCTGCTGGGGAGGTGTTGAAGCGTCGTTGACCTCCTGCTGGGGAGGTGTTGATGTGTCGTTGACCTTCTGCTGGGGAAGTGTTGAAGTTTCGTTGATCTCCTGCTGGGGAGGTGTTGAAGTGTCGTTGACCTCCTGCTGGGGAGGTGTTGAAGTGTCGTTGACCTCCTGCTGGGGAGGTGTTGAAGTGTCGTTGACCTCCTGCTGGGGAAGTGCTGAAGTGTCGTTCACCTCCTGCTGGTGAAGTGTTGAAGTGTCGTTGACTTCCTGCTGGGGAAGTGTTGAAGTGTCGTTGACCTCCTGCTGGGGAAGTGTTGAAGTGTCGTTGACCTCCTGCTGGGGAAGTGCTGAAGTGTCGTTCACCTCCTGCTGGGGAAGTGTTGAAGTGTCGTTGACCTCCTGCTGGGGAAGTGTTGAAGTGTCGTTGACCTCCTGCTGGGGAAGTGCTGAAGTGTCGTTGACCTCCTGCTGGGGAAGTGTTGAAGTGTCGATGACCTCCTGCTGGGGAAGTGTTGAAGTGTCGTTGACCTCCTGCTGGGGAAGTGTTGAAGTGTCGTTGACCTCCTGCTGGGGAAGTCCTGAAGTGTCGTTGACCTCCTGCTGGGGATGTGTTGAAGTGTCGTTGACCTCCTGCTTGGGAAGTGCTGAAGTGTCGTTGACCTCCTGCTGGGTAAATGTTGAAGTGTCGTTGACCTCCTGCTGGGGAAGTGCTGAAGTGTCGTTGACCTCCTGCTGGGGAGGTGCTGAAGTGTCGTTCACCTCCTGCTCGGGAAGTGCTGAAGTGTCGTTGACCTCCTGCTGGGGAGGTGCTGAAGTGTCGTTCACCTCCTGCTGGGGAAGTGCTGAAGTGTCGTTGACCTCCTGCTGGGGAGGTGCTGAAGTGTCGTTCACCTCCTGCTGGGTAAATGTTGAAGTGTCGTTGACCTCCTGCTGGGGAAGTGCTGAAGTGTCGTTGACCTCCTGCTGGGGAGGTGCTGAAGTGTCGTTCACCTCCTGCTGGGGAAGTGCTGAAGTGTCGTTGACCTCCTGCTGGGGAAGTGCTGAAGTGTCGTTGACCTCCTGCTGGGGAGGTGCTGAAGTGTCGTTCACCTCCTGCTGGGGAAGTGTTGAAGTGTCGTTGACCTCCTGCTGGGGAAGTGCAGAAGTGTCGTTGACCTCCTGCACAGGAAGTGCTGAAGTGTCGTTGACCTCCTGCTGGGGAGGTGTTGAAGTGTCGTTGACCTCCTGCTGGGGAAGTGCTGAAGTGTCGTTGACCTCCTGCTGGGGAAGTGCTGAAGTGTCGTTGACCTCCTGCTGGGGAAGTGCTGAAGTGTCTTTGACCTCCTGCTGGGGAGGTGCTGAAGTGTCGTTGACCTCCTGCAGGGGAAGTGCCAAAGTGTCGTTGGCCTCCTGCTGGGGATGTGCTGAAGTGTCGTTGACCTCCTGCTGGGGAGGTGATGAAGTGTCGTTGACCTCCTGCTGGGGAAGTGCTGAAGTGTCGTTGACCTCCTGCTGGGGAGGTGCTGAAGTGTCGTTGACCTCCTGCTGGAGAAGTGTTGATGTGTCGTTGACCTCCTGCTGGGGAAGTGCTGAAGTGTCGTTGACCTCCTGCTGGGGAAGTGTTGAAGTGTCGTTGACCTCCTGCTGCGGAAGTGTTGAAGTGTCGTTGACCTCCTACTGGGGAAGTGTTGAAGTGTCGTTGACCTCCTGCTGCGGAAGTGTTGAAGTGTCGTTGACCTCCTGCTGGGGAAATGTTGAAGTGTCGTTGACCTCCTGCTGCGGAAGTGTTGAAGTGTCGTTGACCTCCTGCTGGGGAAGTGCTGAAGTGTCGTTGACCTCCTGTTGGGAAAGTGCTGAAGTGTCGTTGACCTCCTGCTGGGGAGGTGCTGAAGTGTCGTTGACCTCCTGCTGGGGAAGTGCTGAAGTGTCGTTGACCTCCTGCTGGGAAAGTGCTGAAGTGTCGTTGACCTCCTGCTGGGGAGGTGCTGAAGTGTCGTTGACCTCCTGCTGGGGAAGTGTTGAAGTGTCGTTGACCTCCTGCTGGGGAAGTGCTGAAGTGTCGTTGACCTCCTGCTGGGGAAGTGCTGAAGTGTCGTTGACCTCCTGCTGGGGATGTGCTGAAGTGTCATTGACCTCCTGCTGGGGAGGTGCTGAGGTGTCGTTGGCCTCCTGCTGGGGAAGTGCTGAAGTGTCGTTGACCTCCTGCTGGGGAAGTGCTGAAGTGTCGTTGACCTCCTGCTGGGGAGGTGCTGAAGTGTCGTTGGCCTCCTGCTGGGGAGGTGCTGAAATGTCGTTGGCCTCCTGCTGGGGAAGTTCTGAAGTGTCGTTGGCCTCCTGCTGGGGAAGTGCTGAAGTGTCGTTGGCCTCCTGCTGGGGAAGTTCTGAAGTGTCGTTGGCCTCCTGCTGGGGAAGTGCTGAAGTGTCGTTGGCCTCCTGCTGGGGAAGTTCTGAAGTGTCGTTGGCCTCCTGCTGGGGAAGTGCTGAAGTGTCGTTGACCTCCTGCTGGGGAAGTGCTGAAGTGTCGTTGACCTCCTGCTGGGGAAGTGCTGAAGTGTCGTTGGCCTCCTGCTGGAGAAGTGCTCTCCAGTTAGCTGTATTTCACCTCTTCAAGAGCTCAACCTCTTTCTCTTAGCTGTAATTAGTCTCAATCTATCCTTATTCACTGTATTTCCTCTACACAAACGAGTTCTGCTGTATCCTTCCATATCCTTAGACGCGTCTCACTATCGGGACACATATTTACCCACCGCTAAAATGCCTCTATCAGGAGTATACATTTCTAGCAATTTAATTCTAGCATTTTCATCCTGCGTAGAAAGTTTGCTTTTGGTAAGCGCGAAGAAATGTGATCTAATCGCGAGGCGGGCGAGACGTCTGTGAGAGACGTCTCGCCCGCCAGGAGTTGTACCCATCTAATACGGGGATGTGAGAATAGAAATTTTGTGTAGTTCTCGGAGTAATAATTTGTTTGCTCTTGATAATACAACGGTAGTAGAAGTGCATAACAGTAGAAGTAACAGTAGTAGATGTGTATATCAGTAGTAGAATTTTATAACAGTAGAAACAACAGCAGTAGAGGTCTATAAAAGTAGAAGTAACCGAAGTAGAAATCTATAACAGTAGAAGCATTAGTAGAAGTCTCACCTCTTCCTTCATTTATTCTGTTAAATAACGATGTACACATTTTTTTTTAATAAGATGATAATTTCCTTTGCTGACTTTGGTCGTGCCGGAGATAGTGTGACGAAGTGAGGCTTTTCTATCCTATCTTCAGTACTCTCTCTCTCTCTCTCTCTCTCTCTCTCTCTCTCTCTCTCTCTCTCTCTCCCTCCCTCCCCCTAACATCCTTCTTTCCCTGACATCACTCTCGCTCTGGCATCATCTTTCCCTTAATATATCGCAGAGTTAAAGAGGTGGTATGAGGAAGCAAGCTTTCCAACCCTGCCCTCTGGCGTTACCTCTCCCTCTCTCTCCCTCTCTCTCCCTCTCTCTCCCTCTCTCTCCTCTAACGAGCACTTGAGGATTCAGCATGATTAAGAACACGAGTTATTACCAAGTGTTATATTAGCAACGTGTTCTTCCCTTCCCACAGCTGATTATAAAACCTGGCACGAGTAATTGCCTCATAATAATGTGATTTTGTAAGCGTTTACCTAATATTGAATGTCTTGTCATAAACATAGAGTTTAGAGTTTATTTCAATTCCTATTCTACGGATTCAAGTGTTTGGTATTGTGCAGGTGACATTTGTCTTTAGTGATCCTCTTGTAGTCGATAGGTTTTTACACCTAATTAACCAGCTGGATATAAAATGAAGTTGGAGACTATTGTGACGGGAAGCATAGATGACATTCTCTCGTTGGACCTGAGTTCTTAGTTTTTTTTCTTATTTTTATAGTTATATTATGTGCAACAGCTAGGTATCTTTATTCCGAAACGCTTCGCCTACACAATAGGTTTCTTCATTCTATTACAGTAGGCAACAGAAGCAGTTGATATGTAATCAGTTCATCACCCTCGAAGACGTAGTTTAGAGGTGGTCAGTCACTCAGCCTGGAGAAGAGCTCTGTTCCAAAGTCTGGAACAACGTGAAGCTTCGCAGTGTTCCAGACTAAGGCTCAGACTGTGGATATACAGTGATACCTCTCATAACCGAACTTTATGGGCCGAGGCCGATTCGGAAACACGGAGTTTCCGGATACGTAAGGGGGAAAAAATGTGCATCCGTACCGTCATATCGCCATCGGCGACGGTGTTGTAGGTTTAAAAAACGAGTCCAACATCGTCTGGCGGTGGGACCAGACACTCTGGACTCGAATAACAGCCTCCCAGATTTCACGACCCACAGGACCATGACTTTTCAAATGGGCTGTGGACAGTGGATACTCCAAATACTCCAAAAGTGTTACGGCACCTGCCCTTGATGCTGATGTTTTTGGTCTTGGAAGCATTGAGTCGTCATCGTCGACGTATCGGAACGACTGTTCCGATGTTTCGGTAATAATTTTAGAATTTCGCCCGTTCTCGGGCCTGCGGATATTGACGAGGTTGGGATAATGGCCGGCCGGATATGTGAGGTATCACTGTACTCTCAGTATCCTCAACTAGTGTCAATTGCTATTTTCCAGTATATTAAGGCATTAAGGTATTTGAATCACTATGCTGACTGCACTTACAACAGACCATCAGTCAGTAACTCAGAGTCTAGAACAGTTCTCTACACCTAATATATGAGCATAAATGTTATAATAATATGAAGATACTTGGTATAAAATATCTACTCGATACAGTCCACTGTGTGGGCGAAACGTTGTCAATAAATTATTGCATTAGTCTGCATTCTCTTTCCAGAATAATGAAATGTGGATTAATGACGTAAACTATTTTATAAAATATTATAATTTTCTAATTAGTATTTGCGTTTAATTGGCTTCTTGTTTTAAATGATTTTTTATGTTAAATGTAATTATGTTGAGTCAAAAGTTGATGTCAAAAAAGTGTTTTGATGAGTTGTGTATTTTGATGATTTTTGCGTTTAGAGAGCCACACCCGAGAGGACGATCCTGTGGATTGACCAGTTAGAGTCCCATAGCTTGGTTGGTAGCGCACTCGGCTCACACATTGAGTGTCCGTAGTTCGATCCCCAGTAGGGGTAGAATCATTGGTAGCATGTTTCCATAAGACACCTGCTGTCACTGTTCACCTAGCAATTAGTAGGTACCTGAGTGTTGTGGGTCGCATCCTGGGAAAAATATTGACCTAAGTTGCTCGAAATGCTCTATATAATATTATTAATATTATTGTACCCACACCACCGTATGTTCTCGGATGACGGTGCAGCACCTAGCTTGGCGGAGTGCGTCATTCTTGAGAATTGTGTGGACCACACACCCGCTCACCATGAGGCGGGGCAAAGCAGCATGGGTTAGACTCCTCGGCTAGTGACAGTGTTGTCATTGAATATTATTAATATTAATATTATATTTTTGCTATTATTATTACCTGTACAATAACTTTTTACCTAACACACTTATTAAAGCAAACTCTAAGTGTGTGTGTGTTTATATATATATATATATATATATATATATATATATATATATATATATATATATATATATATATATATATATATATATATATATATATATATATATATATATATATATATATATATATATATATATATATATATGTCGTGCCGGATAGGCAGAACTTGCGATCTTGGCTTAAATAGCAATGCTCATCTTGCCATATAGGACAAGTGAAAATTTGTGTATGCAATAATTTCGCCAAAATCATTCTGAACCTAACGAAAAAAATATATTTCACTGTGTTTGTATAGTATTAAATTACTGTAAACAAATCTAAAATATATTTGGTTGGGTTAGGCTAAAATAAATTGCGCTTGTTATAATAAGGTTAGGTAAGTTTTCTAAGTTCCTTTTGGTACAAAATTAAAATTTTTTACATCAACATTAATGAAAAAAATATATCTCTAAACGTATAAGAGAAAATTTTAGAAAAGACTTAATTTTAAGTGAGTTCTTGCTAATTGACCAGTTTTACATATTCGGCACGACATATACATATATATATATATATATATACATATATATATATATACATATATATATATATATATTTATATATATATATATATATATATATATATATATATATATATATATATATATATATATATATATATATATATATATATATATATACTGAGAGGAACATTACTTTCAGTGAATATATCCCTGGGTGAAAAATCTTTCTGGTTTAATAACTGGAAACTCCTCGACATCTGTGCTTATTCCACCCCCAGAGAAATTCTCTAACCCCTGAAGGTGACGTTAAGAAAGGTTAAAAATCTTGTTCTCTATCTCTCTCTCTCTCTCTCTCTCTCTCTCTCTCTCTCTGTAATATAGTTGGTAGAATTACCGACAATATGTAAAGTAAAAGGACACAAGTGCAACTAATGTGACATTTTATTGTGGCAACGTTTCGCTCTCCAGGAGCTTTATCAAGTTCCTGGAGAGCTCCTCGAGAGCGAAACGTTGCCACAATAAAATGTCACATTAGTTGCACTTTCTCTCTCTCCCTCTGTATCACACACACACACACACACACACACACAACTGGGAAAACCTGGAGCCACATGGGGGTCCCGAAACATGGAGAGCCAAGATGTTGGACGTGGTGCTGGAAAACCTCAATCACCAACATGTTAAGGACACTACCAGAGTGAGAGGGGAGGATGAACCAGCAGGATTGGACCTTGTGTTCACCCTGGGCAGCTCAGACATTGAGGACATCAAGTATGAGAGTCCCCTAGGAGCTAGCGACCACGTGGTTCTGTGCTTTGAATACATAGTAGAGCTGCAAGTGGAGAGAATAACAGGAGTAGAATGGGAAAAGCCTGACTATAAAAGAGGGGACTACATAGGGTTGAAGAACTTCCTGCGGGAGGTCCAGTGGGACAGAGAACTGGCAGGAAAGCCAGTAAATGAAATGATGGAATATGTAGCAACAAAATGCAAGGAGGCAGTGGAAAGGTTCATTCCCAAGGGCAACAGTAACAACGGGAAGACCAGAACAAGCCCCTGGTTCACCCGACGGTGTAAGGAGGCAAAAACAAAGTGCAATAGAGAATGGAAAAAGTACAGAAGGCAGAGAACACACGAAAATAGGGAGATCAGTCGCAGAGCCAGGAATGAGTACGCACAGGTAAGGAGGGATGCCCAGCGACAGTATGAAAATGACATAGCATCGAGAATCAAGACTGACCCGAAACTGTTGTATAGCCACATCAGGAGGAAGACAACAGTCAAAGACCAGGTGATCAGATTAAGGACAGAAGGTGGAGAACTCACAAGAAATGATCAGGAGGTATGTGAGGAGCTGAACAGAAGATTTAAGGAAGTTTTTACAGTAGAGACAGGAAGGGCTGTGGGAAGACAGCACAGAAGGGAACATCAAGAGGGAATATACCAACAAGTGTTGGATGACATACGAACAACTGAGGAGGAGGTGAAGAATCTCTTAAGTGACCTTGACACCTCAAAGGCGATGGGACCGGACAACATCTCCCCATGGGTCCTTAGAGAAGGAGCAGAGATGCTGTGTGTGCCTCTAACCACAATCTTCAACACATCCCTTGAAACTGGGCAACTACCTGAGAAATGGAAGACAGCTAATGTAGTCCCCATATTTAAGAAAGGAAACAGAAACGAGGCACTAAACTACAGACCTGTGTCTCTGACATGTATTGTGTGCAAAGTCATGGAGAAGATTATCAGGAGGAGAGTGGTCGAACACCTGGAAAGGAACAAGATTATTAATGAAAACCAGCATGGGTTCATGGAAGGCAAATCTTGTATCACAAACCTCCTGGAGTTTTATGACAAGGTAACAGAAGTAAGACACGAGAGAGAGGGTTGGGTAGATTGCGTTTTCCTAGACTGCAGGAAGGCCTTTGACACAGTTCCCCACAAGAGATTAGTGCAGAAGCTGGAGGATCAAGCACACGTAAAAGGAAGGGCACTGCAATGGATAAGGGAATACCTGACAGGGAGGCAGCAACGAGTCATGGTACGTGAAGAGGTATCACAGTGGGCGCCTGTTACGAGCGGGGTCCCACAGGGGTCAGTTCTAGGACCAGTGCTATTTTTGATATATGTGAACGACATGATGGAAGGAATAGACTCTGAAGTGTCCCTGTTCGCAGATGACGCGAAGTTGATGAGAAGAATTAAATCGGACGAGGATGAGGCAGGACTGCAAAGAGACCTGGAGAGGCTGGACATGTGGTCCAGTAACTGGCTTCTCGAATTCAATCCAGCCAAATGCAAAGTCATGAAGATTGGGGAGGGGCAAAGAAGACCGCAGACAGAGTATAGGCTAGGTGGACAAAGACTACAGACCTCACTCAGGGAGAAAGACCTTGGGGTGACCATAACACCGAGCACATCACCGGAGGCACACATCAACCAAATAACCGCTGCAGCATACGGGCGCCTGGCAAACCTGAGAATAGTGTTCCGATACCTTAATAAGGAATCGTTCAAGACACTGTACACTGTGTATGTTAGGCCCATACTGGAGTATGCAGCACCAGTCTGGAACCCACACCTGGTCAAGCACGTCAAGAAGTTAGAGAAAGTACAAAGGTTTGCAACAAGGCTAGTCCCAAAGCTCAAGGGAATGTCGTACGAGGAAAGGTTAAGGGAAATCGGACTGACGACACTGGAGGACAGAAGGGTCAGGGGAGACATGATAACGACATACAAGATACTGCGGGGAATAGACAAGGTGGACTGAGATAGGATGTTCCAGAGAGGGGACACAGGGACAAGGGGTCACAACTGGAAGCTGAAGACTCAGACGAGTCACAGGGACGTTAGGAAGTATTTCTTCAGTCATAGAGTTGTCAGCAAGTGAAATAGCCTAGCAAGTGAAGTAGTGAAGGCAGGAACCATACATAGTTTTAAGAAGAGGTATGACAAAGCTCAGGAAGCAGAGAGAGAGAGGATCCAGTAGCGATCAGTGAAGAGGCGGGGCCAGGAGCTGAGTCTCGACCCCTGCAACCACAATTAGGTGAGTACAATTAGGTGAGTACAAGTGACTCAATTTTCATGCACATTTACCTCTTAAGAAAGTTTACCACGCCAGGTGGTTAATCTTTCATACAGTTACCCCTTAATTCAACTCTCGTTAGGCACGTCATTAGTTAAAGAAAACGTAAGAGGAGGAGGGGCAGCAGCGGTAACAGAAGGAGGAGCAGCAGCATTATCATCATCAGCAACAGTAGCAACAGGAGGAGGAGCAGCGGATTTATGATCATCATCAGCAACAACAGCAGGAACGATAGCAACAGTACGAGCAGCGGTATCATTATCAGCAGCAGCAGGAACGACAGCAAAAGCAGCAGCATCAACGACGACAGCATCAACGTACAACTTCAAAAAAAATTCTGCGTGTCAGCTACATGATTAAGACCTACCATGCCAGGAAACACTTGTCCTGTTTGTCCTATGACGTGAGAAATATCACAAACTGAGTGATCCTCATGTATCAGTTGATTTTATTCCCAATTAACAAACCAACAGAAGGCTCCTGTCCTCTACGATGTCTGGTTACTTCCCATCACAGATTAAATAGTCTTACCTGAACACCTTCCCTTCAAAATTACTTTTTCTGGCTAAGATAGTCGAGGACCCAGCAGGACCAGCGTCGCTCTTGCTTAACAGAAAGTTACATAAGCTAAACCTACAAGTAAACTCCTGAACTTGTGCGCCTACCAGCTGGCCAAAACCTGAATGCCGGTACGGATCTTAATACCCAGAAATCCATAAAAAACAAAAGGGCAGAATACCGTTTAACAACAGATTTAGTGCTAAGATCAGATTTTAGATCTTACCACCGAAGTGGCTAGTTTATTGTGCAACCCCATATCCACAACAGGCCTAGGAACTAGGCGCCTAAAGGGTTTACAGGAGTACATCTGGATTTATATCTACAGTTCACTTATCTGTTACAAGCAACTTTAGGAAATTTGCTTAATATATCTGGTATTTTATTTTCTTAAATAAAATATCTTGCTATGTTACATAGGTTATTATACTGTAGCTCTGTATTCCTCAATGAGTGAACAATTAAGCACATAATATTCAAAACAGCGACCATAGCGCTAGGACTCGGTATAAGTTAGTCTTCCCGGCCGACTGCCCCTGAGGACGGTTTAGTCTATTGGCCACTATTCTGAGTTTGTTAACCATGCATCGATCCCACTGATAATTTATCATCTGCTCGAAATGTACAGCATGTTAGTGTCTCTGTTTTGTACCTGACAATACTTTATTACATGTAAACTACATTTTGTATATTTCAGAAAGAAATAAAGTTTGTCTGTGCTGCGAGATGATTGGTTACCTTGCTAACGTAGCTTGTATGACAGGTATGTTTTATAAAGATAAGGTTAATTAATATTTCTTATCGTACTCCAGGTTAACTGGCGTTAATATGATTAGAAAAAATATTTAGATAATGGTAAGACAAATGAGACCTTCAACTACATTCAGTTTGGTAACAGAGCTGCAGATGTGTCTCTTAACATAAGGATAAATGGATCACCTATCACAAAACTCACAGAGGGAAAATTCCTAGGAATCCACCTTGATAATAGACTCAAATTTCAAACACATATACAACAAATTTCCAAAAAAAATTCCAAGACCGTAGGCATACTATCGAAGATACGGTACTATGTTCCACAGTCAGCCCTCCTGGCCCTATATCACTCACTTATTTACCCCTATCTCACCTATGGAATTTGTGCATGGGGCTCAACAACAATAAACCATCTCAGACCACTAATCACCCAAAAAAAGGCTGCAGTCAGTATGATAACAAATTCCCACTACAGACAGGACACTCCACCAATATTCAAAACTCTAAACCTACTCACAATACAAAACATCCATACTTATTACTGCACCTACTACATACATAGAACACTTAACTCTGACATAAACCCTCCCCTCAAACATCTCCTTACCAACCTCAACAGAACACATGACCATAACACAAGGCACAGATCACTCTTTGATGTTCCTCGTGTCCATCGCACGCTATGCAAAAACTCAATGCACATAAAAGGCCCTAAAATCTGGAATTCATTGCCTGTGAATATAAAAGAAACACTGTCTGTTTATAAATTCAAGTCTCTTCTCAAAAATCACTTACTCACCCACAACTAAATAAATACTGAATAATTGTATCTCATAAATTGTATCTCATATATTTATCTCATTATTGTATCTCATAAATGTCAACCTGTGACCCAATGAAACTTTGTTACTATTTAACTTCATTACCTAACATAATACTCCTTTCTAGTGATTACACAGCAACACAGTAATGACCATATGACCTGTCTTTGTGATACTCATTTGTACTAAATTGTTATATGTTTTACAATAATTTTTGTACCACTGAATATATCATTGATTAGTTAATCTTAAGTTAATTTTAAGCCTGCCCGTAATGCTCTGCAGCCAAGTGGCTTTGGCATGCTGCATTTAACTATATTTTTTGTACTTCACTGTATCATGTTCAAATAAATAAATACATAAATAAATAAATAAATTTATTGTGTGGCCTGCAAAACAAATTGTTCACATCACCAATGGTCAGTCAGGACTGAGATTGTTTACGCTCAGAGTCGAAACTATTTCGTTGACCTAATAGCCCCTAGTCTGCCTCAACACTTCAATAGTTTCGCCAGATAACTATTTTGTTGGGCAAGTCTGTTTGAGTCTAGTTGGTAGACCCAGGTTAACTCAGTCTGAATTCCCTGCAACTCTGACCTGCACTGCCGAGGTCCAGTTGAGTATCATGTATGCTAATGTCTTTGAGATTTTGTACTTTCCAGTGTTATGTTCTATGGTGTCACTAACGGCGATTAGTGAGGCTTCCAGACATCGTCGGCGTCTAACAGCTCGTCCTCACCGAACAAGATGTTAGACTCCGATAATATCTGGAAGCCCCGCTAATCGCCGTCACCGACATCAGAGAACATAATGTTGGAAACTACAAAATCTCAAAAACATTAGCATACGTGATATTCAGCCAGGCAAAGCACCATCTATCTAACAACACAGGAATCACATGAACCCACTGTCTACCTGTCCTCATCCCATGCGTCACTCACACCCCACTCTCCGTCTATATATACTGTCTTTTTCACCTCTAGAAGTGATCAAGGTCCCAGGACCGAGACGTTTTCTAATAAATATGTCAAATGTTTGCTCGCGTGTCTTTCTAAGCCAGTTTGTTAGTATCCGTTACCCAGATTTTTACCACAAAATCACAGTACCCCAGTGTTTTTCTCTGGCTTTCTGTGTTCTCCGCTGAGAACGATCACAGAATATAGACCTGTAATTAACATGGCTCCCCAAAGCAACGATCTAATGGATTATTTTCCAATAATTAGAGCTAATCAAGTGATTAATTTAAAGCTTCCCTGAATTGGTAATCAAGTCCCATGACTAAGTGTTTTTTTCAGAGTGTTTTTGTTAGGCTTGTACCCCCTTCCTCCCAATGAATCCAATGCTTTGTTTACATTTACAATGAATTTACAGTGAATTATTTATAATGATGTATTTACAATGAATTATTTACATTGAGTTATTTACAATTGATTATTTATAATGAATTTACAATTAATTATTTACATTGATTTATCTACAGTGAATTATTTACAATGATTTACAGCGAATTATTTACAATTATTTATTTACAGTGAATTATTTACAATGAACAATTTGCAATGAACTATTTATAATTAATTATTTACAATGAAGTACTTACAATGAACTATTTATAATGAATTATTCACAAGGAATTATTTACAACAAATCATTTACAGTGAATTATTTATACATTAATTATTTGTAATGAATTATTTTATTTACAATGAATTATTTCATATTCGCAACTGATGAAGGCTGCTGTACTGGCGAAACGTGCCACCCGTACAGATACCTACTTCTTGCACATGAATGGTATACAATATCGATAACAATGAATTGTATTGATAAAGCCGTTGGAGGGCGAAATGTCTACAAATCAAGATACCCAGATCAGTGTCTTGTTCATCAACCCGTTGGTACGGTGCACCATTTTCGTAAGATTCACGGATTGATTTTTTGAGATTTCGTCAAATTCTTTGTCCCCTCCTCAGACTGGCATTTCTGCCATTAATAATGTGATTGCGTTTACCGTTAAACAGATATATTTCAGTCATTTAGGTTTGCCTCGGGCCTCTAAACTACTGGCTAATTTCCCTCCATTAAACTTTGTATGTAAGGCGACCTCTGCGTAAACCCATTAACGTTCCCGGGGAATCTATTAGATGAGAATGTGAACACGGGTGTATGCGTTAATTTTAGTCTGATCATAAATGAAAGCTGCTTATTGCATAGTTTGTATAATAAGCCGGCTTAGTGTGTATAGTGACTGTTGCATAGTGTGCATAGTGACTGTTGCATAGTGTGTATAGTGACTGTTGCATAGTGTGTATAGTGACTCTGTTGCATAGTGTGTATAGTGACTGTTGTATATTGTGTATAGTGACTCTGGTGTATAGTAGTGCGCATATAGTGACTGCTTTTTATATAGTGTGTGTATAATGACTAAATTGAGTCTCTTGTCAGTATACTTAATTAATGTAACCCAGGCTTCATGCCACACCATTCGTCATTATATTATTATTATTATTATTATTATTATTATTATTATTATTATTATTATTATTATTATTATTATTATTATTATTATTATTATTATTATTATTATTATTATTATTAATCTTCGCTGGCACACTTGTCAACAATGAGTTGCATCTTGTATATGACTCTCTGTTGACTTTATGTGTATGCATAAGTAAATGTAAACAGGTACT
Organism: Cherax quadricarinatus; assembly: GCF_038502225.1. NCBI lineage: Eukaryota > Metazoa > Arthropoda > Malacostraca > Decapoda > Parastacidae > Cherax > Cherax quadricarinatus. Next base: position 6,857,651 of record NC_091344.1, on the reverse strand, counting down.
GTTGTAAACAGGTATAGATGTAACCAGGTACTGTTGTAAACAGGTATAGATGTAACCAGGTACTGTTGTTGAAGATTGAGACACTTATGCAGCATATGCAGTGTCAGACACTGCAGCATCATGGGATCTTGTTACAAAGAATTCTTCAACACTTGTCCAACCTTTGGACGAAGACCTACTTCGACTAGTGGATGGTACCACTATGACCCCGCCTCCGCCTGCTTCACCTCACCTCACTACAGTATATAAGCCACGTCTACGGCCCTATGCTGTATATTCTACAAGATTGATGGACTGAACACATCGACTCCAGGTTGAGGGACTGATTACCTCATACTCCTCCTCTCCTTACGCCTTCCTCTTTGTATTGGACTGATGAAGCCACTGTGTGGCGAAACGTTTCCTGAATAAAGATTCCCATATGCTGCATAAGTGTCTCAATCTGTTCAACTTGTCGGTTTTTCAAACCATTCATCACACAGGTACTGTTGTAAACAAGTACAGACGTATAACAACAAAGATAGCTTGTAGGACAAGCTTGTACTGGCTCCACGTTTTGCCTCATCTAGAGCTGTATCCAGCTCTACATTGGGCGAAACGTTGTCCTCCAGTAACAGCTTATTCTGCACAACTTCGTGCCTTTTGACTTCATGCTCGTCGTCAACGACACCATTGTAAATACATGCAACATGTGAGTCTTGCACATGTTGCACACAGCAGCGAGAGGGACAGACAGTGCCATACTGTGGATGCACAGAACTTAGTGTTGACTATCGTGTCTGACCTCAGACTCTGTGTACTAGACTGTTTGGTTTTTTTAGTCTAGCAAAAATAGATACGTGAGTGATGCTGGTTGTTAGGGAATGAGGGGTCGGGGAAGCTGATGTTAGGGAGGAAGGGGAGATGGGGTGGCTGGCGGGGACTGGGAATGGTGTAGATGTCGTGGCGAATAGTTAAAATTTGCGATTTTGCCGAATAAGGCAAGCAAAAATTTATGCCTGCAATAATTTCGCAAAAATCATTCTGAACCTCACGAAAAAATACGTTTCATTGTCTTTGTTTATTAATAAATTATTGTAAACTTATTTAAAATATATTTAGATGGATTAGGGTAAATTAAATTGCGCTTGTTATAATAAGGTCAGGTAAGTTTTCTAAGGTTCTTTTGGTACAAAATTATTAACTTATATATTAAAATAAATGAAAAATATATCTTTAAACGTATAAGAGAACATTTTAGAAAGGACTTAATTTTAAATGAGTTCTTGCTAATTGACCAATTTTACCTATTCGGCACGACATAGACATGATGGGTGATAGTGAAGACAGAATGAGCAATCTTGATTTCCTATTTCGCTATTATTCTTAGCACCTCAATGCCTGTTTCTGAACGTTCCCTGTAAAGAAGTCTTCAAGAGGTGGTGGTGGTGGTGGTGGTGGTGGTGGTGGTGGTGATGGTGATGGTGGTGGTGGTGGTGGTGATGGTGATGGTGGTGGTGGTAGTGGTGGTGATGGTGATGGTGATGGTGGTGGTGGTGGTGGTGATGGTGATGGTGGTGGTGGTGGTGGTGGTGGTGGTGGTGGTGGTGATGGTGGTGGTGGTGGTGGTGGTGGTGGGGGTGGTGGTGGTGGTGGTGGTGGTAGTGGTGGTGATGGTGATGGTGGTGGTGGTTATTGTGGTGGTGTTGGTGGTGGTGGTGGTGGTGGTGGTGGTGGTGGTGGTGGTGGTGGTGATGGTGGTGGTGGTGGTGGTGGTGGTGGTGGGGGGGGGTGGTGGTGGTGATGGTGGTGGAGGTGATAGTGATGGTGATGGTGGTGGTAGTGGTGGTGGTGGTGGTGGTGGTGGTGGTGGTAGTGGTGGTGATGGTGATGATGGTGGTGGTGGTGGTGGTGGTGGTGGTGATGGTAATGGTGGTGGTGGTGGTGGTGGTGGTGGTGGTGGTGAGGGGGGTGGTGGTGGTGGTGGTGGGGGTGGTGGTGGTGGTGGTGGTGGTGATGGTGGTGGTAGTGGTGGTGATGGTGATGATGGTGGTGGTGGTGGTGGTGGTGGTGGTGATGGTGGTGGTGGTGGTGGTGGTGGTGGTGGTGGGGGTGTTGGTGGGGGTGGTGGGTGAGAATATATCAGTGGTACGACACTTTGATCTTAGCCAAAAGGGCGAGAAGCGATTAGTGGTACGAGCGGCCGATTTCTCGACATAAGCAGATCAAACTGGCTCAAGGTTGGGGTGGGGGTGGGGGTGGGGGGTGGGGGTGGGGGTGGGGGTGGGGGTGGGGGTGAGGGGTAGTGGTGAGGGGTAGTGGTGAGGGGTAGTAGTGAGAGGTAGTAGTGAGGGGTAGTAGTGAGGGTACTAGTGAGGGGTAGTGGTGAGGGGTTGTAGTGAGGGGTAGTGGTGAGGGGTAGTAGTGAGGGTAGTAGTGAAGGGTAGTAGTGAGGAGTAGTGGTGAGGGTAGTAGTGAGGGATAGTAGAAAGGGGTAGTGGTGAGGGTAGTAGTGAGGGGTAGTGGTGAGGGATAGTAGTGAGAGGTAGTTGTGAGGGTAGTAGTGAGGGGTAGTTGTGAGGGGTAGTAGTGATGGGTAGTAGTGAGGGGTAGTAGTGAGGGGTAGTGGTGAGGGTAGTAGTGAGGGGTAGTAGTGAGGGGTAGTAGTGAGGGTAGTGGTGAGGGTAGTAGGGAGGGGTAGTGGTGAGGGGTAGTAGTGACGGGTAGTAGTGAGGGGTAGTAATGAGGGGTAGTAGTGAGAGGTAGTGGTGAGGGTAGTAGTGAGGGTAGTAGTGAGGGGTAGCGGTGAGGGGTAGTAGTGAGGGGTAGTAGTGAGGGGTAGTAGTGAGGGATGAGGGGTAGTAGTGAAGGGTAGTAGTGAGGGTAGTAGTGAGGGGTAGTGGTGAGGGGTAGTATTGAGGGGTAGTAGTGAGAGGTAGTAGTGAGGGTAGTAGTGAGGGTAGTAGTGAGGGGTAGTGGTGAGGGGTTGTAGTGAGGGGTAGTGGTGAGGGGTAGTAGTGAGGGTAGTAGTGAGAGGTAGTAGTGAGGGGTAGTGGTGAGGGTAGTAGTGAGGGGTAGTAGTGAGGGGTAGTGGTGAGGGTAGTAGTGAGGGGTAGTGGTGAGGGATAGTAGTGAGGGGTAGTTGAGAAGGGTAGTAGTGAGGGGTAGTAGTGAGAGGTAGTAGTGAGGGTAGTAGTGAGGGGTAGTGGTGAGGGGTTGTAGTGAGGGGTAGTGGTGAGGTGTGAGGGTAGTAGTGAGGGGTAGTGGTAAGGGGTGAGGGGTAGTAGTGAGGGGTAGTAGTGAGGGTAGAAGTGAGGGGTAGTGGTGAGGGGTAGTGGTGAGGGTAGTAGTGAGGGGTAGTAGTGAGGGTAGTGGTGAGGGTAGTAGTGAGGGGTAGTGGTGAGGGGTAGTAGTGAGGGGTAGTAGTGAGGGGTAGTAGTGAGGGGTAGTAGTGAGGGGTAGTGGTGAGGGTAGTAGTGAGGGGTAGTGGTGAGGGTAGTAGTGAGGGTAGTAGTGAGGGGTAGTAGTGAGGGGTAGTAGTGAGAGGTAGTGGTGAGGGGTAGTAGTGAGGGGTAGTAGTGAGGGGTAGTAGCGAGGGGTAGTAGTGAGAGGTAGTGGTGAGGGTAGTAGTGAGGGGTAGTAGTGAGGGGTAGTAGTGAGGGGTAGTAGTGAGGAGTAGTAGTGAGGGGTAGTGGTGAGGGGTAGTAGTGAGGGGTAGTAGTGAGGGTAGTAGTGAGGGGTAGTGGTGAGGGGTAGTAGTGAGGGGTAGTAGTGAGAGGTAGTAGTGAGGGTAGTAGTGAGGGTAGTAGTGAGGGGTAGTGGTGAGGGGTTGTAGTGAGGGGTAGTGGTGAGGGGTAGTAGTGAGGGTAGTAGTGAGAGGTAGTAGTGAGGGGTAGTGGTGAGGGGTAGTAGTGAGGGGTAGTAGTGAGGGGTAGTAGTGAGGGGTAGTAGTGAGGGGTAGTGGTGAGGGTAGTAGTGAGGGGTAGTGGTGAGGGTAGTAGTGAGGGGTAGTGGTGAGGGGTAGTAGTGAGGGGTAGTAGTGAGAGGTAGTAGTGAGGGTAGTAGTGAGGGGTAGTGGTGAGGAGTGAGGGGTAGTAGTGAGGGGTAGTAGTGAGGGTAGTAGTGAGGGGTAGTAGCGAGGGGTAGTAGTGAGAGGTAGTGGTGAGGGTAGTAGTGAGGGTAGGAGTGAGCGGTAGCGGTGAGGGGTGGTAGTGATATTTCCAAGAATGCTCAGCTGTGTTTCAACAAGTTTGACTACGACTGAGCCATAACCTCTCACACACACACACACACACACACACACACACACACACACACACACACACACACACACACACACACACACACACACACACACACACACACACAGGGGCCAGAGACTACAAACCTCACTCAAGGAAAAAGATCTTGGGGTGAGTATAACACCAGGCACATCTGAAGCGCACATCAATCAAATAACTGCTGCAGCATATGGGCGCCTAGCAAACCTCAGAACAGCATTCCGACATCTTAATAAGGTATCGTTCAGGACCCTGTACACCGTGTACGTTAGGCCCATATTGGAGTATGCGGCACCAGTTTGGAACCCACACCTAGCCAAGCGCGTCAAGAAACTAGAGAAAGTGCAAAGGTTTGCAACAAGACTAGTCCCAGAGCTAAGAGGTATGTCCTACGAGGAGAGGTTAAGGGAAATCAACTTGACGACACTGGAGGACAGGAGAGATAGGGGGGACATGATAACGACATACAAAATACTGAGAGGAATTGACAAGGTGGACAAAGACAGGATGTTCCAGAGACTGGACACAGTAACAAGGGGACACAGTTGGAAGTTGAAGACACAGATGAATCACAGGGATGTTAGGAAGTATTTCTTCAGCCACAGAGTAGTCAGTAAGTGGAATAGTTTGGGAAGCGATGTAGTGGAGGCAGGATCCATACATAGCTTTAAGCAGAGGTACGATAAAGCTCACGGTTCAGAGAGAGTGACCTAGTAGCGATCAGTGAAGAGGCTGGGCCAGGAGCTCGGACTCGACCCCCGCAACCTCAACTAGGTGAGTACACACAGTAGTGTAGGTGGCCAAAGACTACAAACCTTACTCAAGGAAAAACATCTTGGGGTGAGTGCATCTGAGGTGCACATAAATCAGGTAACTGCTGCAGCATACGGGCGCCTGGCAAACCTAAGGATAGCGTTCCGATACCTCAGTAAGGAATCGTTCAAGACTCTGTATACCACATACGTTAGGCCCATACTGGAGTATGCAGCACCAGTTTGGAATCCACACCTAGTCAAGCAAGTCAAGAAATTAGAGAAAGTGCAAAGGTTTGCAACAAGACTAGTCCCAGAGCTAAGGGGATTGTCCTACGAAGAAAGGTTAAGGGAAATTGGCCTGACGACACTGGAGGACAGGAGGGTCAGGGGAGACATGATAACGACATAAAATACTGCGCGGAATAGACAAGGTGGACAAAGACAGGATACTCCAGAGATGAAACACAGAAACAAGGGGTCACAATTGGAAGCTGAAGACTCAGATGAGTCAAAGGAATGTTGGGAAGTATTTCTTCAGTCATAGAGATGTCAGGCCGTGGAATAGCCTAGAAAGTAACGTAGTGGAGGCAGGAACCATACATAGTTTTAAGATGAAGTGTGATAAAGCTCATGGAGCAGGGAGAGAGAGGACCTAGTAGCAGTCAGTGAAGAGGCGGGGCCAGGAGCTATGACTCGACCTATGTAACCACAAATAGGTGAGTACAAATAGGTGAGTACACACACGCATCTATAATTCGTCTACAAATGGAAAATATTAAAAACCATCAGTTATAGACAAATATATGAGCGAGAAGGTTTGGGTTTGATTAGTACCTGAGGTATTAACGTTAATTAGTACCTGAGGTATTAACGTTAATTAGTACCTGAGGTATTAACGTTAATTAGTACCTGAGGTATTAACGTTAATTAGTACCTGAGGTATTAACGTTAATTAGTACCTGAGGTATTAACGTTAATTAGTACCTGAGGTATTAACGTTAATTAGTACCTGAGGTATTAACGTTAATTAGTACCTGAGGTATTAACGTTAATTAGTACCTGAGGTATTAACGTTAATTAGTACCTGAGGTATTAACGTTAATTAGTACCTGAGGTATTAACGTTAATTAGTACCTGAGGTATTAACGTTAATTAGTACCTGAGGTATTAACGTTAATTAGTAGCTGAGGTATTAACGTTAATTAGTACCTGAGGTATTAACGTTAATTAGTACCTAAGGTATTAACGTTAATTAGTACCTGAAGTATTAACGTTAATTAGTAGCTGAGGTATTAACGTTAATTAGTACCTGAGGTATTAACGTTAATTTCTGGAAAGCTTAAGAAAAAGACTGGACAAGTGGGTCGATGGGAATGGTTGGTTTAGAGAAGGACCTTAGGCCAGTAGACCTGCTGCAGTGTTCCTCCATTCTCATGTTCTTTGATATTTCAAAAGCGTAATTGCAACCTGGTGTCATCGCGATGTGTTACGAAAGGCACTACTACCATCGTAGCATCTCACCTCTACACCAAGTACGTCCTAGGAGGTTTGACCAATTTCCTCTACCATAACACATTTTTCATGTGACCTTCCCTCTGTGTACGTTCACATATATTAATGTCTCCACGTGGGTACTGATTTCTATTATATATATATATATATATAGATATAAATATATATATATATATATATAATATAAATATATATATATATATATATATATATATATATAATATAAAGGGTGGGGTCCACCTCTGGTGTAAATTGTAGGACCCATAGCCTCGGAGAAGTGGATAAAAAGGCTTCAAGGAAGAATATTTGGATTTCTTCCTGAAGCCGTTTGAATATTCCACTTCCCCTACCACCCCATCTTTTCATATATATTTTTTTTTACCAATAGGAATATTTTATTACATAATATGGTACAGAAGATTTAAGAGATACATTGTTGACGTAATATATATATATATATATATATATATATATATATATATATATATATATATATATATATATATATATATATATATATATATATAAATATATATATGTATATATATATATATATATATATATATATATATATATATATATATATATATATATATATATATATATATATATATATATATATATATATATATATATACATATATATATATATATATATATATATATATATATATATATATATATATATATATATATATATATATATATATACATATATATTCCTGGGTTACTAACCTGGGTAAAGTCTTCCGTGTGCGTATATACCTTAGTCGTAGAAAAAGCATTGTCAGTATGAGTTGACAGAGAAACAGGATTATATATACATTGTAAAATCACGAGGAATTAGTGGGAGAGAGAGAGAGAGATGTTCGTGTTTGTTTCTCAGTATTTAGGTCAGATAATACCAGCGCATGGCAATATATGTTGTTTACATTCAGATCTGAATTATATCACGCATTGTATAGTCATATCAAATATGCAAAATTTACGTTCTGAGATCATTTAGATTTGTCCACTTATTCAGGAAATATCAAGGAAATACAAACTGAGGGGGATGTATATATGTATATACCCAAGGATGTGTCCCTCTTAGCTTATACAGACGGAGAGTAATGTATCACTATATAAACATCTAGATGTATGCACCGGAGATAATTGTATCTCTGTGTATATACACCGAGGGGAATGTCTGTGCATATACACACATTGGAGCGCATATCTTAATGTACATGAACTGCTTCAATATGCGAAAAAATCCAGTAATAACATGATCTACGGCACGTATGTTTTTCTTCCAAGCTATGGACAATGCATCATTTATTCCGTGCCATGGGCGAGCTATGGGCAAGGTATATAATCACTCACTGCATAATATACACATGTTTACAGTGGGGGCAGCCCCTGTGAAGGTATTCGTTGCAGAGTGACCCCCTGGGTGTATTGTTGACTCCGAGACCATGCAAGACATAAAAAGAGCCACATTCTCGTGCTGTCTCTCTCTCTCTCTCTCTCTCTCTCTCTCTCTCTCTCTCTCTCTCTCTCTCTCTCTCTCTCTCTTCCTTACAATACACACCTTTCCTTGGGAGGGAGATGGGTGTCAGGAAACTGCCTTGATGCTAGTGAAGTGATCTTGATGCCTAATTGGCCAGGGAAGTGTGAAAGTACTTGAGCTAAAGCTTTCCACCCCACCGTGGCTTGTCCTGCATACATATATATATATATATATATATATATATATATATATATATATATATATATATATATATATATATATATATATATATATATATATATATATATATATATATATATATATATATATATATATATATATATATATATATATATATATATATATATATATATATATATATGTATATATATATATACATATATATATATATATATATATATATATATATATATATATATATATATATATATATATATATATATATATATATATATATATATATATATATATATATATATATATGTATGCAGGACAAGCCACGGTGGGGTGGAAAGCTTTAGCTCAAGTACTTTCACACTTCCCTGGCCAATTAGGCATCAAGATCACTTCACTAGCATCAAGGCAGTTTCCTGACACCCATCTCCCTCCCAAGGAAAGGTGTGTATTGTAAGGAAGAGAGAGAGAGAGAGAGAGAGAGAGAGAGAGGAAGCTATATAAGGGGTCTGGCCAACACCTCACTATCAGATCCCACAACGGTTAAACACCTGATGCGCGCCGGCCCAACTGGTCAGGTCCTTTGCACAACTCACCAACAAACTATTCTACCCAAGAAAATTTAAAAATGATTATTTGTCCAGTGTATTATTAAATTCTTCCCAAATTCTATTAATTATAAATGGATCTAATTTATATAAACCAAAGGAAATATTCATATTATTGTCAAAACTGCTTTTTATGAAACAAGATTCAATTATATTCCTGTCGACCATGGACTTGCTTGATACTACTTTCTCAACTTTTTGAAAATCAATTGGATGGTTAAAATCTCTTACATGAATAAATAGAGCATGGGAATCTTGTCCAGTTCTAATGCTATATTTATGTTGTTTTAATCTTAGTTCGAGATTTTTACCAGTTTGACCGTAATAAACTTTATCGCAAATTTTACAAGGAATCTTATAGACACGTCCATCAGCATTTTGGGGGGAATTCTTTATCAAAAGTTTTTTTTACTGTATCAAGATTTTTGAATACAACTTTAATATTAAAAGTCTTAAGAAGAGAAGGCATATCAACCAAGTTTTCATGGTAAGGGAGAACCAACATATTTTTAGTTGAATAAGGCTGGTTGTCCCTTTTTGCATTGTAAAAAGTATTTCTAGCTAGAAAAGTATTTCTAAGCCACCTTGTGCGTGGTGAGAAGTGCGTGGCAGTGAGAGCGCACAGGGCCAGCTTGTTCCGCTGCCCTCCACCACCACCCGCCACTATTCACCTCATCTACCTGTGGCTGTTTGCACCCTTGTACCGGGTCCTAGTACTTTTGGCTCACATAATTGGTCAAGAGATTGTAGCTGAGCGCCAACGATAAAGCCAGTTATGTGAGTTCACCTAGAAAGCGCATTTCTTCACGACGACAGTGTGAGTGGAGGAGGCGTCATCACCGCACAGGACATCTTCCCCTCATCACTAGTCATCCCGTCTACTACTCCAGACTCCAGTGATAATTTTCTAGAGACATTTTCCTGCATTTAAAGACATTTGCGTGTGTGAGACATTTACAGTGAATTTCTTGTGTACTCTAAGCCTTGTGTTTTCAGTGTAGACTCAGTGTTTCTTTGACTCATTATTTTTACAATAATTTTCAGTGTTATCGCTCATCTCTTGTGTTTCATTTTTATAATTTTTATCTGTGTTTTTTTTATGCTACTCTCTGTCTGTAGTATGAGTAGTATGAGTAGTGTACCAGTCAGTCACTCCGTGTGAAGTAATTCATTCATTTTTTTTATCCTGTATTCTTTCAGCATTGTATTCTCCAGTATTTGTCGTATACCAAATTATCCATTTATTTCTATGTGTACCTTTTTTTCGTACACCAGCAGTGTCTCATTCCCTGATCTTTTCGCAGACTTGTGTACCATTATTTTTGCCAGCAATTTTTGTCGTATCAGTCACAGCAAGATTTTGTTGTAAGAATATACTAAGAAAAATGAATAAGTGAATATGTTGTGTGTGCCCCGCCACTTGTAAGTGTTGTGTGCCCCGCCACTTGTAAGTGTTGTGTGCCCCGCCACTTGTAAGTGTTACACTTCCAGTTTTGTTTCTTGTTTTATTTTTATTCATATTTTTCATATATCTTCAAACAAATTCACTCTTAGTGTAATTTCAATTTTTCTTTTTAACGTAAAGTGTTTTCTTTACTCGGTTTGAGTAAATTGTTTTGTCTAATTTACAATTAAGAGTTAAAGTGTTCAATCAGTTTTTCTTCATATTTTTATTTTTATTATCTAACCTACATTTTCCCAGTGAGACTTTATTACTGCAGTGATTATTTCTGCACCTTATTTTGTTGCACTTGTTCTGCAGTGAATTATTTTCTTTTATTGATATTTTTATGCATTATTATTCTCAGTTCATTATTGTTTGAGTCTTGTTTTCATTTTATTATTTTTCCTCATGTTGTCTTTGTATTATATTTTAATTTTGTTTATGCATTCTTAGAAAATATTTAAACTTCCCAGTTATCTCTCATTGCATACAATTTAGTGATTTTATTTTATACTTTTTACATTGATTTACAATTTTATTAGTTAATTTCTTGATTAGCAAGAGTACAGACAGCTCATTTTGCATTTAATTCAGCCTCCAGTAATATTCTTACTTGTAAATTCCAATGTAATTTTTTTATCTTGTCAAGCAGTCCCTTACATTGAGTTGTCCTTCCTCTTGCAGTGTATCTTAGACATTTTTTTTATTACTTCTGCAGAATTAGTTGCATCTCTTTTATTTTAATTTTAACATTTTATATCATTTTTATTATTTGTTATTTTTGCCTTATTTGTTCTTGTGCAACTTCTTTGCCATTATGTTTCACATACCGTCAAGTGATACTTTAGTGAATGTCGACACTCAGACCTCTCAGGCTACTGCTGCTCCTGTCATCAGTCCTCAGCATTCCTTATCGACTGACAGACCGACCCAGACACTGAGACACTATAGTTTTACTCGTGATTCCCTTGATGCATTACCTTTATTCAATGGCCATGTACATAGTCTTGAAGCATGGTTTACTGCCATTCGTTCTCGTGTTAATGCTCTAGTTGAAGGTCCTCCTTCAGAGGAAAGTCTTATCAGACTTGCGAAAGAAGCTCTTCATCGGTCCCCTGCTGCTGTTCACGTTGTTGATCTCCTTGATATGCGAGACTTCAGGAATCTTACTAAGTGGTCACAATATGAGGAACTGATTCGTTCTTTCCTCGTACCAGTAAAAACAGCTGATCCATATGTCGTTCTTAGGGAACTAGTGAATGCTACACCCATAACTAATGAATCGTTGAGTGCATTTGCTGTTAGATTAGACAAACTTTTATCATCATTTATCAATGCTGTCCAGTCCTCAGCTTTTGTCCCTGACGAGGATAAACCATCCACAGCATTGTTTGCTAAAATAGCAGCTTTTGGAGCAATCAAAGAACTAATGCCGCCTGCTACGGTGTGTGCTTATGAGGCTAATCCCCCAACTGTGACGATGGAACCCCTTACAGCCCTAAATTATGTACATTCCTTGTGCCCCCAGGGTACTTTCCCATGTATCAAAAGTAATTTCACACCTATGCCTCATTCTGCACCACCTCTTGTTTGCGCCACAGCGACAAATCGTGGTCGTCAACCATCTCAGCGATCACCAAGGACCAGTGTACAGAGTCATTATAAACCTCGTAGTATTCATAGTACATTCAGTAACCATAGTCAGCGGACTGTGGTTTCCGTGGCCATATTGCAATTAATTGTCCTGATAGTTACCCTAAGAGGCGTCGTACTGATGATGAGTACCAGTCAGATCTTCCCTACTGTACTTATCATAGAATACATGGACATGACACATCTGAGTGCAATGCTCTCTACAACCTTCAGTACTCTAGGTCTTTCCGTGGCCGTTCCAACCGCAGAACCCGTAGAGGAAATAGACATCGTGGTTCTCAAAATAACCAGAACCAGGCTCATTCTTCCAATTCGGGGGAATTCGAGCGCCCCCAGTCAAACCGTCCCATGGTGACAGTAGGTGATAATGAGTACACCATCCCCGTTCACAATTCCTTTGAAGCCTTAAGCAGTCTCGAGAATGACAATCCTGCTGATGATGTTGCTTCACATGTCTCTGACGTAGATGATTTTGGGGATGAAGTGGAACAAATCTTTGCTGATGACAATCCACCTTTTTGTTTGCACATAACTTCCAATGCAACCATAGGCCCTATAGTGCAAGCATCTGTTTATAATGTGCCCGTTCATTTGTTCATGGACTCTGGTGTGCAAGTCAATATTATCAGGTCTAGTTTGTTTAGGGATAAGCAGTTACGACATGTCCTTCTCGTAGAACCGACTCATGTGTCCTCCCTTAGTGGAGTAGCTGGTTCTCACCTGCGTGTCCGCGGTCGGACTTCCCTCACCTTTTCTATCCAAGGTAGAGACTTCAATGCTTCCTTCCTTGTTGTCGACCAGATTACTTTCCCTGGTGACCTTCTACTAGGATTTGCTTCCATGTGAGACGCATTGTGCTCGACCCTTATCGATGGCATGCCCAAATTGATGACTTGATCGTACCATTTTGAGGTTACCAGCTTGGATCCGAGATCTGCCATACTGCCGCAGAGTACGACATTCGAATTAAGTCCTTACAGGCCAGTGCATTTTCCAGTAGCGTACCCAAGCGGTCAGGCACTGATGATCCTGTCATTCCTGTCTGTGTTCCTGCAACTTCAGACTTGCAAGATAGTGTCCAGTTACCTCAAGTGTCCGAGGACGCTCTGACTACTTTGAGTGCTGAGCCTATCCCTGCAATGTCTGCTAGTTCAAGTAGTAGTTTCTCCACAGGGGACGCCTTGTCGGAAAACAATTACTTGCAACTAGTAATGCCATCTCTTGTTGATGTCACATGCCGTCTGCAGAAAGACGTTTCTGTCGCAGCTAGTGCCCTCACTAGAGTGTCTGTTGTTGTTCCTAGTGTTCCAGATGGTGATAACGTCCTAGTTGACAGTGATTCTTGCAAAGTAAAAGGTCTATTTGTTGAACCATCCTTACATGTTGTAAGAGATAGTAAGATCCATTTCTTCCTAGCTAACACTTCTGGTCACAGTGTTCATCTCAGAGCAAATACCAATCTTGTTGACCTTGTTCACTATCCTTACCCTGTTCAGGTAGAGGATGAGTTGTCACCTGACCAGTGGGTCGGTGCTATTTCTACTGGGGAGACCTCATCCACTTCACTGGATCAATCTGTTCCACCAGTTGAGGAGAAAGAAATAGCTCCCACTGACTTTCCAGATGAAGTCAAGCGTTTGTTGACTCTGTTGAACAAACGTCGTAAAGCCATTGCCTTACCAGGTGAGAAGATGGGTATAACGAACTTATTGTCCCATTGTATTCCACTTGAACCTGGTACTAGACCTATCTATATACCTGCGTACAGAATGCCTCATTCACAAGTTGCTGTCGCAGAAGAATTGATCAATCAAATGCTTGATGATGGAGGTATTGCACCTAGCAATTCACCTTGGAATGCACCCTTGATCCTAGTACCTAAGAAGGATGGTACTTGGCGCCCAGTGATTGACTTTAGGAAGTTAAATGCGAAAACTATTCCAGATCGCTTCCCACTCCCTGTACTGGGTGATCTTTTACGTAACATCGGAGATAACAAAGTCTTTTCAACCCTGGATTTGTTACAAGGGTTTTGGCAAGTCCCTCTTCACGAGGACAGCCAAGAGCTTACTGCATTCTCCACTCCTACAGGTCATTATCACTTCCTCCGTATGGCGTTTGGATTACGATCCTCCCCTATCACGTTCTCAAGGCTCATGACTAATATCTTTAGAGGTCTCATAGGTAATGCACTTATGGTGTACTTAGATGATGTAATCGTCATGTCTAAAGACGTGGATACACACTTGAAAAGACTTGATGTAGTACTTGGTAAGCTTGAAGAAGCCAATTTAAAGATCAAACTGTCTAAATGTCAATTTTTCAAATCAGAAATTAAGTTTCTTGGTCACGTAGTCACTCCTAGAGGGGTTACGACTGACCAAAGTAAAGTAACTGCAGTACTAAATTTTCCAACTCCCAAAACTGCTGATGCTGTAAGATCCTTTGTGGGCTTAGCAGGTTTTTATAGATCTTTCATTGCCAATTTTTCTTCCATAGCTGCTCCTCTAACTGAGTTGCTTAAGAAAGATGCTCCTTTTGTTTGGACCTTCCGTCAAGAAAGAGCATTCCAAACTCTAAAAGAAAAGCTAACATCTGCTCCAATTTTGAAATTTCCAGATTTTTCTAAGCCCTTCTATCTGACAACTGATGCTAGTTCTATTGGCATAGGTGCCATACTAGCTCAGAAGACCGATGGCAAGTACAACGCAGTTGCATTTGCTAGCCAAGTCCTTACGAAGGCTGAACATAATTATACAGTAACTGAGCAAGAAGCTTTAGCAATAGTATGGTCTTTAAAGCACTTCCGAGACATTATTTATCAGTACTCTGTTCATGTCTTGACAGACCACGCTCCACTGATACCTTTATTCCAGAACAAACAACCTACTGGAAGGTTAGCCAGATGGACCTTGACTATCCAAGAGTTCAATCCCACCTTTGAACACTTACCTGGCAAGTCAAATGTAGTCGCAGATGCCTTATCGCGACATGTTAGAGTAGTAACTGCAGACCCTCCATTTAGTGCTGAGGATGTAAAGAATGCTCAACGAACAGATCCCATGTGGTCTGGTGTGATTCGATTCCTGCTCCAGGAAGATCTTATTCTGACTGTGAAGCCACCAGCACCCATCAGTGACTTTGTCATGAACCAAGAATTACTGTATCGAACAGCCAAGTTGGGTACTCCTAGCAGAAGAGTATACCAGTTAGTAATTCCACAGTCACTAGTGAATGTAGCCTTACAGCTAGTTCACGATGTACCAGGTGTTGCACACCCTGGTATGGATCGTTCAGTAAAACAAGCCAGATTGAAATACTTTTGGCCTCGTATGGCAACTGATATTTCTGAGTATGTTAAGAAATGTAGTGTCTGCATGCAACATAAAGGTAATGCTAATGGTCCTAATCCAATCCAAGTGTATCCAACTACTAGCGAACCGTGGGAAAGAGTTGCGCTAGATTTGTTAACTAATTTCCAATGTTCCCTCCAGGGCAACAAACATCTATGTGTTATGGTAGACCATTTCACCAGATATTGTGAGTTAGTTCCTATTGCAGATAAGACTGCCGAGACAGTAGCTAAAGCGTTTAAAGAACGCATTATCTGCAGGCATACCACCCCTAAGTCCCTAGTAACAGATAATGGAGGTGAATTCTGTAATGAGATTCTTGAAAATTTGTGCACCTTGTACAAGATCTCTAAATCCACCATTGTTCCTCATCATCCTGCCAGCAATGGGTTAGCGGAACATACCAATAAGAAAGTACTTGATGTCTTGAGAGCCACTCTCAATCCCAACAGTGAAACTTGGGATGAAGTTGTACCTGACGTGCAGTGTGCTATAAATTCTGCTTACAATGTTTCTATAGGTGACACTCCACATTATGCATTGTACGGTGTAGATAAACGTTTGCCTTATGAGTTGCTATATTCTAATCCGAAACCAAATTACAACCCTGATGATTTCATAGCAACTCGTACCAGCTTAGCTCAAAGTGTTTATAGAAGAATCCGTGAAACACTTCATAAATCAACAGCAGAATTTACAAGAGTCGCAAACACTCGAGCAAAGCCATCCAAAATCAAAGTAGGTTCGAGAGTTATGCTGACTAACTTTAACAAAACGTCTGCAATGCCTAAGCTTGATCAAAAGTTTGTTGGTCCTTATCGAGTAGTTGAACATATCACTGGTAATAAGTATAAGGTTAGAGAAATTAGTACTGGTCAGTATAAAGAATCGCATTTAGATCATATGAAGTTAGTATGTGATGATAATGATGTTCCAACCCAGACTAATGTGACAGACTCTGACAATCCTCCTGATCCTGTACTCTCTACCTCTGATACTCAGTCAGACGATCAACCTGAATGTCGTTATTCCCTACGTACACGACAGGTATTGAGAAATCCTCAAGTATCATTTGTTACTTCCAATTCAGATTTGCCTCAAATACAGCATGAGTTAGCCAGTGCAACAGAGTTTGATCCTCCCAGAGATGACACCCATTCTGCATATATCAATCTCACCCTAGCAGAGTTGGGGTTAAATGTAAATAACCTGTATAGATGAATAATTACAGTATCAACTTATCAGTATTCAAGAATTTTTTGTGTGTGTTCACATTCTCTCCGAATTCTGAGAGTTAACAGTCTAGATTTGAGTGCACCGAATCTGCCTTTCTGTTAAACACTTCTTTCTTTGTATATATTCCTTCCTCAGAATCTGTAGATCACATGAATACAGATCGATCGATCAAATTTTTTTTTATCACTTCTATTGTGTAATCCCAATGTTGAGTCTCATTCGATGAGTTGTGCTATCTTATACCTTGTATTGCATTACAGTTTCAGTTACGTAAGCTTCCATTCCAATGTTCTACTTATGTATGTTATAATGTTCAATTGTTGTGTACTTTGACATTGTATAGAATCAGCCCAAGCCGTATACCTGCCATCTCTAGTTTGGGAACTGGTACTACTACTGAGACCAGCACCGTTATTCGATATGTATAGCACAGAAGCCAAATGTGATTTTCAACCACATTAGAGCTTGTAATAACCCGGCAAATTGGCGGGAAGCAAGAGTCATCTTTCCTTGGTCCTCCTGGCTTGAAAGGAACATTGTAAAATCGGCAATTATTAAGCATGATAAGCAATCAGTATACAATATCAGTGATGGGCTGTTCAAATTAGATGCATTTTTAGTTGGGGCAACAGTACACAGTCTAAAATTGGGCTTCTGTATTAATGCATTAGACTGTCTTAATTGTGGTGCCACACCGAAGAATTAGGGCCTATTTTTCCTGCAGTTTCTGAAGGTTGAACCAGAGTTTGCCTCAGAATTATGTGGGTTGAATATCTATTGCCATCTTTCCTGTTATTGCAGATGCCTCCCTCTTTAAATGAGTTTATTTTAATGAGCCCCGTTTCGTTTACATAGCTTCTAGAAGTCTCCCCTTTAAATGTTACTGTTTTCTAGCTTCTCTATATTTTCCAGTGACTTCTATACCGCTAATAATATATTTATGCTCGTAAAGTTATTGATGTCATGGCGGAATGTGATCGAATTTTTTTTATTATTGCCACGTTAATTTCGTTTAGGCTATTACAATATCAGTGCTTCTGGAATTTTCCTAATTCTATAATATTCATCCTTCTAGGTGTGGGCACTGTTGTGTCTGGGGGCGCTTCCGGTACCCTGCTCTGTCTCTCCCTCCCTCACTGACTCCAGTGAAGACGGACCTTCGGGAATGTACTTGCTTGGATATTCTCCTCTTTTCTGCAATTTTGCAAGCTTCTGATGATGTGTTGAGTGCAACACGAAAGGCTTAGAGCTATCGTTCTACTCCCTCTTTGGTTGTTTTCCATATATATATATATATATATATATATATATATATATATATATATATATATATATATATATATATATATGGAAAGAGAGAGAGAGAGAGAGAGAGAGAGAGAGAGAGAGAGAGAGAGAGAGAGAGAGAGAGAGAGAGAGAGAGAGACAGACAGACAGAGAGAGAGAGACAGAGAGAGACAGAGAGAGAGAGAGAGAGAGAGAGAGAGAGAGAGAGAGAGAGAGAGAGAGAGAGAGAGAGAGAGAGAGAGAGAGAGAGAGAGAGAGAGAGAGAGAGAGAGAGAGAGAGAGAGAGAGAGAGAGAGAGAGAGAGAGAGAGAGAGAGAGAGAGAGAGAGAGAGAGAGGTAGGGAGGGAGGGAGGGAGGGAGAGGAGACAATTGAGATACAGACAATTATTTTTAGATATGTTAAGTGAATATCTGTATCGCATCTAGAGTATGTTAATGGGTAGCTAGTAATATCCAGTACACTGGTGCAGTTTACTAGCTAGCTCAACGATGCCTGCCTGCCCAACAATAGAGAAGCGGTTATTTTACGGAGGGTTGCCACCACCAGCCAAGTATTTATGGTATGTCTGTCGTACCTACATTCACCCACTTCTCGCACCACTCTTGTTTTTTCTCTGGGAAATTTAGAATATCGATTTTGAGTTTAATAAGCTTGCAGGGATGGTGGATGAATGGTTAGGTTTTCTGCAGCGATTAAGAATACCTGTGTGTGTGTGGGGGTGAGTGTTGCATTGTGGGAACACCCGCAGTGTGTTGCTTCAGTGTTCTATATGAGGGTTACATCATGGGAACATCCGCAGTGTTCGACTGTGTTGCACTGTTGGAATACCTGTGTGCCTCCACCGTTTTACCTAACAACTGCGTCTAGGCCAACATTCACCTTATCCTTGAAACACATACTTTCTCGGTGCTAAGAGCGGAGAAAGCCCCTACAGTCTTGCCAATACACTTTCCAAATCTGACTCATACTTACAATGTAGGTTAACACAACCAGGTTACCTTAACCTACTGAACGTAACCATGAGTCAGTTAATTTACTGGAATAGCAATTACAGGCTGGCACAGATGACTACCTTGTTCATGTACGTGTTCATGTTCAGGTTCGTGTACCGTAGCTCGGTTGGTAGCGCACTCAGCTCACACATTGAGATCCGTTGTTCGATCCCCGGTACGGATGAAAATACTGGGGCGTGTTTCCTTAAGACACTTGCTGTCCCTGTTCACTTGGCAGTAAATAGGTATCTGGGTATTAGCCGACTGGTGTGGGTCGCATCCTGGGGACAAAATTAACAAAAGTTGCCCGAAATTCTCTGCATAACAAGGGGCTTTCTATATAGTATGTACTGATATCAGCTATAGTCTGTATAAGTTGTATCATGTACTTGTAGAAATAAAGATTATTATTATTATTATTATAATTATTATTATTATTATTATTATTATTATTATTATTATTATTATTATTATTATTATATTATTAATTCTCCTGCAATATAGGGGTACAAGCTAATAATTTTTTTTTATTCCTATTTTGTGACCGTCGTGTAGACAAGAGTAAGAGAACAATGAACGCAATAACAATAATATGAATATACCTCTCTGAAAGCACCATTTGTCTAGCCTCCCAGCGTCCGTCTGTCTATGGTCATGACTCCTCGAGATTCCTCAATGAACACCAATCATCCCAGCCATATATAAACCATACAATAAGGAACTCTCTAGCCTGTCATGTGACTTGTAGTTCTCTTGTAATCCGCTCGGCTCAGCCGCCTGAACCTGATTTCATTTCGCCTACCACGTTGATATATATCGATAGATACGTTGATATACATAGATATGTAAAGTGGATCTCGTTACCTCCGCTCCTACACATGACTGACGCATTTCTTTTATTTTTGCTTCTGTTCACCTTGTAGTAAATAGCTGTCTAGTAGTTTTGGTGACTATTGTGGGTTAAATCTAGGAACTCTAAAGAAATTAAGCAATATTGTAACGCCTTATTAAACCTGTATGGTATACAGCACCGACAAGATAAAGGTTTACTCACATGTACAACATATGGGTATCTTCATTTGTAGTGATAAAGCCACTGGATGGCGTAACGTCTACAAGATACCCAGATGTTGCACGTGTCTAATTCTTTATCTACAACTGTTGCTTTACTGTAAGTTAGGGTTGGTTATTATTTTAGCTGGTGGGTCATTGGAGCAGCTGATGTGAAGCTTGCCAAGCGACGCACTACTTTAAGATTCTTAATAATGACAGAAAATAAAGTTTTTCTCTTTTTATTCAGTAACGATTTATGGGTGATACAGAATGTAAATTGTGTTAAATATTAAAAGTAATTATTGAACATGCAGTTATTAATTTTAGTTAGATGTTAGTGAGACTTTGTGAGGTTTCCCCAGTGGTGAGACTGTGTGAGGTTTCCCCAGTGGTGAGACTGTGTGAGGTTTCCCCAGTGGTGAGACTGTGTGAGGTTTCCCCAGTGGTGAGAATGAGTGTTGATGTGGTAGCCAGTGGTAGGTTCTTCTACTGAAGCAGCCTGAGAGGGAATACCAACGTATCTATATTTCTCACCAGCACTAAAAAAAAAATTTAGAGGGGGTGAGTGAGGAACCGCGGCCCGGGTGCCGCAATAGTTGCATAAACACTGAGCAGGTCAGCAGGTCACTAAATTCCACTGCGGCAGTCAATTTTCACACACCAGGAGCTAAGTCTCAACTCCCCCCTGTATTACGCGGCTAGTATTACCATCATCTGTGATAAAAGATGCCATTTACAGTGTTCATTTTTTGGGTAGAGCGTCAAACCTCTGATATACTTTTGATAGGTTCACGAGTTATCCTACTACAGACCGGATTTAGGCCAGGCTTGTCTGGTGCTTGCCTGGTTAAGCACTGTTGCTGCTGGCGGTACGCTGGCCCACATACCCATCACAGCCTGGGTAATCCGGCACTTATCAGAGGTACCTGGAGTATACCTGGAGAGGGTTTCGGGGGTCAGCGCCTCCGCCGCCCGGCCTGTGACCAGGCCTGGTCGAGTTATCTCTTCAATACTTCTACACTTCTTCCGGCAGTGATTCTGATCGCAGGGGATCGGTCCCAGAACTCAGAACACGAAATCTGGATTCACCGTGCGATAAGCGCCGCAGTAGTGGACAATGGAAGGAAGTTGCTGGTGCTGGCGGTGTTTTGTTCGTCAGGAAACAGGAATGTGTCACCATGTGTCAAGAACCCCAACGGAAATAAGTCAATTTGTTCCTCTTTATCTAGTTATTGTGGGCCATTTACGCACTACGAAAAACAATTTGTAACACTCTAAACTTGTATAATGAACCTGAATAAAGTTATTTACTTGCTAACTTACTTTACTCACGCACTTACATGGACGTTTGTCAGCTTATGATAAATTAAGCAGTTACTGTTTCTGCTGCCCTGCTTGAGTTAGGTCCTAATGTTGTGGCAATTATTTCCCCAGTGTTTCTCGCTGTTCTCTTCCCTAAGGGAGATCCTATGTGACCCCTGGGGACACCCTGACACCCACCAAGTGGGAGAAGTGAAGGGCGGGGTCATAGAAGCACTTAAGAGCTATGTATCGCGTTTTTGGGATATGTAAAACGGCAATGACTCGATGTGAGGAGATGAGATTTTGTCTCTCTAGGAGTCTAGGTCTTAGTAAGACCTTGAGTTTGTGAATGTCATAGTGACTGTCATTCTCACATATCATGAGCACTTCATTAGCGCTCATTAGCAGCCGTCCAGTGGCAACCTAAGCCTACATGACCTCAGGCATTCGTAAGTTTGAAAGCCTGGCGGCTGGGACAAGCACTCTTGCTTAGTAAGTAAGTAAGTAAGTTTATTCAGGTATACACAAATACAGTTACATAGAATTATCATACATAGCAGCATATGTGTAGAGAACCTAGGATAACCCAAAAAAGTCAGACAGAGTGACTTATTTCCATTGGGGTCCTTTGCTTCAACTCGACACCATGAAGACTGTCAACTGCTTCTTGCAGAGAGCACAAACAAGGGTTCTATAACCTGAATTGCGCTTCAACGCCTAGTTCAAGATAGCGGTGGGCGAATATCAAAGACTCAAGTGATTTACGGATCTCTGTATCTAAGCCGGGATTCACAGTCAACGCTCTTGTCTCAAACATTGAGTGTCCGTGGTTCGATCCCCGGCCGGGTGGAAACATTGGGCATGTTTCCTTATACCTGCTGCCCCTGTTCATCTAGCATGTAAGTAGGTACCTGGGTGTTAGCCGACTGGTATGGGTGGCATCCTGGGGAACAAGATTAAAGGACCACAATGGAAATAAGTTAGACAGTCCTCGATGACGCACTGACTTTCTTGGGTTATCCTGGGTGGCTAACCCTCCGGATTAAAAACCGAACAAATCTGATCTTATCTGACCTCGTGGCCTTACTGGTGCGTGGTGTCAGTGAGGGAGGATCATCCATAAAGATTAGGGTGACATGCAGACACAATGAGTAAGTTTATTTAGGTACAAGTACGCATAAATACAGTTACATAAATTATCGTACATAGCAGCATGTGTAGATTACGTAGGATAACCCAAAAGGGTCAGATAAAGTGACTTATTTCCACTGGGGTCTTTGATGATCACTCATTATTTAGCAAGACCGACGTGAATGGGTGTCTTGTACTGACGTCTCTACTGCTGGTACTCGGAACCCTCAGCGTGAACAGCACTGAGGCCTATAAATCCATCTTCCCACCTTGTCCAGTAAACTACAATCAATAATCTTGTGCCAGGTTGGGAGGGATCTGGCGTTAGCATAGCGGTGTTGGTTCAGATTAATGGGGCTCAGTCGCAAAGCTGGTCAAGTAAATACCCACGCACAGTAAATAATAACGTGATTAGTCATACACATCATCAGGGAGCAAGTGTGCTGGATATCTCAACCTGGTATTGGGGCTAGTACCAGGTGTTATCAAAGACATCCGATTGGTAAGCAGCCAGCGTCCAGCATTCTTAATAATACCAGAAGCTAGACATGGTATGGCTGGCGTTTTAGCTTGAACTCGATTAACGAGGAGATTATCTAATTAATGTCAGTCAGATTAGAACACTGATTTAACGACAACACCTTACCCTGAGCCTCCCTTAACTTCGTGTTTAAACAAGGAAGTCTCTCCCCAGTTACGTTCTAAGATGGTTCATGGTGGAAACTGATGCTGGTGAGCGGTTCTTGATTCAGTGAATCTGACCTATTCTCCATTTCCTAAGATCAAACCAGACTGCATCCCATTTCCCAGGCGCTAAATGATAATTCAGAGGTTTGTAGTTCCACAAGATGATCAACAATGGTAATAATAATAATAATAATAATAATAATAATAATAATAATAATAATAATAATAATAATATTATTATTATTATTATTATTATTATTATTATTATTATTATTATTATTATGTGATTATTATTATGTGATTATTTTTTTTCATCTGGAACTATCCAGTTGAAAAAACTGGGGTAAACAGTAGCACTGAGTTCTCTCCTGACGAATAAAACACCTGAACCAACCCCTCCCCCCACACACATATACTAACTAACTAATACGGCAAACACTACCCGAGGAATCAACTATGTTAGGAATCAGCTACCTGAGGAATCACCTCGGGAAAAATATTTCACTTGAAATAATGGATGGGTCACTCTGTGAGAGGCTCTTCGTAACTTGTGTTATCATTGCTGCCAGAACTTAGTCGCGGATTAAGCGAGAAACTGGCGCTGGGGACAGACGCAAGCACCAGGAAGCACAAACTGGCATCCCGGGGCCTCGTGCAGGCACTGAGGAGTGCCAAGCTCAGCTCTGCACTTTCCAACGAGGTTCAAAATGCATGAAATATTTCTATTCTTGCTGTTTTGAAACCAGCAAGCGTTACTTGGCGGCTTCCTTGTGTGTGTGTGTGTGTGTGTGTGTGTGTGTGTGTGTGTGTGTGTGTGTGTGTGTGTGTGTGTGTGTGTGTGTGTGTGTGTGTGTGTGTGTGTGTGTGTGTGTGTGCGTGTGTGTGTGTGTGTGTGTGTGTGTGTGTGTGTGTGTGTGCGTGTGTGTGTGTGTGCGTGCGTGTGTGTGTGTGTGCGTGTGTGTGTGCGTGCGTGTGTGTGTGTGTGTGTGTGTGTGTGTGTGTGCGCGTGTGTGTGTGTGTGTGTGTGTGTGTGTGTGTGTGTGTGTGTGTGTGTGTGTGTGTGTGTGTGTGTGTGTGTGTGTGTGTGTGTGTGTACTCACCTAGTTGTGGTTGCAGGGGTCGAGACTCAGCTCTTGGCCCCTCCTCTGCACTGATCGCTACTAGGTCCTCTCTCTCTCTGCTCCCTGAGCTTTGTCGTACCTCGTCTTAAGCCTGTGTATGGTTCCTGCCTCCACTACATCACTTGCTTGACTATTCCACTTCCTGATAACTCTATGACTGAAGAAGTACTTCCTAACATCCCTGTGACTCGTCTGAGTCTTCAGCTTCCAATTGTGACCCCTTGTTTCTGTGTCCCCTCTCTGGAACATCCTGTTTCTGTCCACCTTATCTATTCCACGCAGTATTTTGTATGTCGTTGTCATACCTCCCCTGGCCCTCCTGTCCTCCAGTGTCGTCAGGCCGATTTCTCTCAACCTTTCTTCGTAGGACATTCCCCTGAGCACCGGAACTAACCTTGTTGCAAACCTTTGCAATTTCTCTAATTTCTTGACGTGCTTTACCAGGTGTGGGTTCCAAACTGGTGCTGCATACTCCAGTATGGGCCTGACGTACACAGTGTACAGAGTCTTGAACGATTCCTTACTAAGGTATCGGAACGTTATTCTCAGGTTTGCTAGGCGTCCATATGCTGCAGCAGTTATATGGTTGATGTGTGCTTCCGGAGACTTGTTCGGTGTTATGGTCACCCCAAGATCTTTCTCTTTGAGTGAGGTTTGCAGTCTTTGTCCACCTAGCCTATACTCTGTCTGCGGTCTTCTTTGCCTTTCCCCAATCTTCATGACTTTGCATTTTGCGGGAATGAATTCGAGAAGCCAGTTTCTGGACCACACATCCAGCCTGTCCAGGTCTCTTTGTAGACCTGTCTGGTCCGCGTCTGATTTAATTCTCCTCATTAACTTCACATCATCTGCGAACAGGGACACTTCTGAGTCTATCCCTTCAATCATGTCATTCACATATACCAAAAATAGCATTGGTCCTTGGACTGACCCCTGTGGGACCCCGCTCGTCACAGGCGCCCACTGTGATACGTCATCACGTACCATGACTCGTTGTTGCCTCCCTGTCAGATATTCTCTGATCCATTGCAGTGCCCTTCCTGTTATAGGCGCCTAATTCTCCAGCTTCTGCACTAATCTCTTGTGAGGAACTGTGTCGAAGGCCTTCCTGCAGTCCAGGAAAATGCAATCAACCCACCCCTCTGTCTCGTGTCTTATTTCTGTTACTTTGTCATAAAACTCCAGAAGGTTTGTGACACAGGATTTGCCTTCCATGAATCCGTGCTGGTTGGCGTTTATAATCTTGTTCCTTTCCAGGTGCTCCACCACTCTCCTCCTGCTAATCTCTATGACTTTGCATACTATACACGTCAGTGACACAGGTCTGTAGTTTAGTGCCTCGTTTCTGTTTCCTTTCTTAAAAATGGGGACTACATTTACCGTCTTCCATACCTCAGGTAGTTGCCCAGTTTCAAGGGATGTGTTGAAGATTGTGGTTAGTGGCACACGCAGCATCTCGGTTCTTTCTCTAAGGACCCACGGGGAGATGTTGTCTGGCCATATCGCCTTTGAGGTGTGTGTGTGTGTGTGTGTCAGTGTGTATATATGGGGTTTTCTGGAGCTCTCTTTTTTCGTTAGGAAACACAATGTCCTTCACACCAGTTTACAGTTGTTTGAGTTAATTTTCTACCTAAGGCCTCGCCTTTTAACTGCTTGTGAGAGGGTTCAGTCTCCCCCCTCCCTCTCTCTTTCTTTCTCTCTCTCTCTCTCTCTCTCTCTCTCTCTCTCTCTCTCTCTCTCTCTCTCTCTCTCTCTCTCTCTCTCTCTCTCTCTCTCTCTCTCTCTCTCTCTCTCTCTCTCTTTTACACAGGGTTTGACAAGGTTAAGGATCCCTACCTTTATTGACAAGCTATGTACAGGTTAAGGATTCCTAACTTTATTGGCAAGCTAAGAGCTGTTACCTACATCAGCTCATTTGAAAGCATTTTTATTGTTATGATACATACAAGTAGGGAACAGGATGAAGTTGGAGCCATCTGTGGGCCACCATTTTCATTTGATCAACTGACTTTATCTCGTTGACATCATTATGCTGTACGAATGTGTTCCATACTCTAGTCATCCTGGGTATGTATGATCTCAGATGGAGTGAAGTTCTGGAGAAGGGTACAGCCAGAGTGAAGTTGCTGCTTTCTGCCCGTCTTGTGGCATAAAAGCTTGTTTCACGCTGTCCTCGAAGTGGATCCAAGTGTGGTACTTTGACAATATTGGCCTTGTACATAACAGTAAGGCCACCCACATCCCTCCTATGTTGAAGGCTCTGCTGAAATGACAGATCTATCCAGGATGGGTCCAGGCGAGAGATGAGACGTCTTGCTCTGTTCTCTACTCTGTCAAGCAGTCGCAGATGAGAGGGGGGCAGGCAAACCAAGAAAGTGGAGCATACTCAAGGTGCGAGCGTACTTGTGCCTCGTACAGAATCTTGCAACCCCTACTGTCAAGTAGATGCGAGATACGGCGAAGTGCTGTAAGCTTCCCGGCTGCCTTGTTTGAAAGATTTACAACATGGTTCTTCATGGTTAGTTTGGAGTCAAATTTCACCCCAAGGATATCAACTTCTTCTCCAGGTGCCAACACCCTCCCATTCATCCTTACTACTGCACCAGCATTACCAACATGGTGCCTAGAGACGATCATCATTTGCGTTTTCTCAGGTGCAAATGTTACTTGCCATCTATTTCCCCAAGCTGATATAGCACTCAGCTGGTGATTGATGTAGCTTAGAGCAGCTGGCATTTCTTCTCTTGGATAAGTGAATGTCAGTGTGCAGTCGTCTGCATATGCATGTGATTCTGGGATGAGATGAAGAAGGTCGTTGAAGTAGACATTCCATAACAATGGTCCCAGCACGCTTCCTTTTGGAACACTTGCCCCAATAGGATGTCTTGCTGGTTCCGTTCCATTGAGAACTACACTTAGAGATCTACCATGAAGGTAATCACTGAGGAGACATAACGTAGAGCCTGCAATTCCCAGTGCTTGAAGTTTTGCTAAGAGGCCCTGGTGCCACACCCGGTCGAAAGCGCCAGCAATGTCCAGTGCTACCACACAGCTGACTTTGGATTCATCCAGTGACTGGTGCCACTTAGTGGAGAGGTTTAACAACAGATCAGCAGCAGAGTAACCTTTCCTGAAGCCATACTGACGATCACAAAGTAGTGACTGATAGTCAAAAAACTCTGTCATTTGTCTTGAGATTATTGTCTCAAGGATCTTACCAGTGATTGACAGGAGTGACACTGGTCTGTAGTTGCTGATTTCTGCTCTGCTCTTCTTTTTGTGAACAGGGACTACATTTGCCTCTTTCCATAGAGAGGGCCATTTACACTGTACTAGGCAGTGCTGAAAGATGCGAGTTAGAGGTGCTGCTAGCTGGTCTGCACATCTTCTCAGCAATCTTGGGCTCAACTCGTCTGGGCCCACAGCCTTTTCTTGGTCAAGCGATTTAAGAAGGAAATGCACCTCCACCTGCCTTATTGTCACCACTGACAGTTTTGACACAGTTCTTGCAGCTAGCCAAGGAGGGTCTCTTGCTGGATCAGGAACTTGCATTTTGGTAGCAAAGCGTTCAGCAAAGAGGTCCGCCTTCTCTTGACTACTAGTAGAGGTGGTCCCATCCTGTCGATTTAGAGGTGGAATGAGTTCATCAGGCAGATAACCTTGTCTGTCCTTGACCAGGGACCACCAGGTTTTGGAGCCTACCCTACCTGATGCTAGCTTTCTTTTAGTGTCCACCTCCCATTTAGCAATGGCCCACTTTTGAACGTCGCCCATATGTCTACAGGCTTGCCTGTGCAAGTTCCTGTTATAGGTGGTAGGATGTCTCTTATACCTTCGCCATGCTTTGTACTTAGCAGTAGCAGCCTCTCTACAACGAAAGCCAAACCAAGGCTGATCCGTAGGCTTCGTCACATATTGCCGGTGAGGAATGTGTTCTTGTTGTAGATTAAGGATGTGTCCAGTGAAGGCTTTCACTTGGTTGTCAACATCCCCTTGGAGACGAGCATTCCAATCGGTGGTGGCGAGCTCAGAGCGAAGGGCTGGCCAATTACCTCTTTCCCATAGCCAGGTTGTGCGTGTGGACTCCTCACCTCGTTCTGTTGGGATCTTAAGTGTCGTAAAAACAGCCTTGTGGTCAGATGATCCAACATAGCCGAGGGGTTGACAAGTGACAAGTCTCCTGTCCTAGACTACCTAATACTGAGGCAGTAACTCCCTGTTCTTCTAGTTTGTGGGTCACTCTTATTTTTCATAGTATCCAATACTTTCTTACAGTTTAGGAATGTGCAGACCAACCATCTCTCTCTCTACCCATGCTAGCTGTCGTTGATGAAGCCGCTCTTCCCCAGCTGCTCCACCAGGAGAGCTGGAGCCACTAGGACCAGCTAACCTTCTCTCCGGTTGCTCCTTCTGTCTCCAGGGACACGAACGACTTTTATTTCCAGGTCCTTCAAGAGTCTCCTTCCGGGATTTTAGCTTGTACTTCATTGCTGCCTGTTGTTAGATTTTTTTTAATGCAATGAGACAAAACATTCACTATTTTCCTTGTAGATGTGCTGGTGTAAGCAGGTAAAGACCACAAGAAGAATCCGATATCTGTATGAGGTTCAACCCACTGGGTGACTTGGGGCTTTATCCATCCCCTAGTTACTAAGTGAGTGGAACCTTGTATAAATAGAAGGTGTTTTCTTTGCTATACGCGTCTTTATTCCGCAGTCTTTCTGGCAATTGGCCTGCCTCCAACGCCTCTCTCTCTCTCTCTCTCTCTCTCTCTCTCTCTCTCTCTCTAGGTCAAAACTACTTGGGACCTCTTCTAGTATAATATAAAACTAATCTCTCAAGATAGAGTTGTGGCATGCTAGAGAATTAGCCATGAATGCATTCCACAAATGCAAAGTTCTAAATGTTGGACAGTTAAATAACCATGCCACATATAAACTAAATAATGTAGATCTTAAGGATTTAGAAATTCTGGTTAGCAGTAACCTAAAACCAACACAACAGTGCATTAGTGTTCGCAATAAAGCTAACAGAATTCTTGACTTCATATCTAGAAGTATAAATAATAGAAGTCCTCAGGTTGTTCTTCAACTCTATATATCCTTGGGTAGGCCTCATTTAGTCTATGCTGCACAGTTCTGGTCACCGTATTACAGAATGGATATAAATGCTCTGGGAAACGTACAAAGGAGGATGACAAAGATGATCCCATGTATCAGAAATCTTCCCTATGAGGATAGAATGAGGGCCCTGAATCTGCACTCTCTCGAAAGGCGTAGAATTAGGGGGGATATGATCGAGGTGTATAAATGAAAAACAGGAATAAATAAAGGGGATGTAAATAGCGTGCTGAAAATTTTCCAGCCAAGACGGGACTCGCAGCAATGGTTTCAAGTTGGAAAAATTCAGATTCAGGAAAGATATAGGAAAGTACTGGTTTGGTAATAGAGTTGTGGATGAGTGGAACAAACTCCCGAGTACAGTTATTCAGGCTAAAACGTTGTGTAGTTTTAAAAATAGGTTAGATAAATACATGAGTGGGTGTGGGTGGGTGTGAGCTGGACCTGACTAGCTTGTGCTGCTGGGTCTGGTGCAGTGCTCCATCTTTGAGTGGAGGTAACCCCAGGCTGAGTGGGTCATTGGGCTAATCCGGGGGTGGGTCATTGGTCTAATCCGGATGGGGGGACATGGACCTGCTCCGCATGGGTCAGTAGGCCTGTTGCAGTGTTCCTTCTTTCTTATGTTCTTATGTTCTCATCTACACGAATACCTCATGCCATGAGGTCATCCATGTTGATGTTACTGAAGTATAAATACTTCCATCACACATAAACTTATAATGATGACGTGACGAAGTCAGCTCAGTGGATATCACATTGTCTCTATGATGCAAAGAGAGACAGATAATGTGGGGAAAAGAAGAAGCAAGGTTTATAATCTTAAAACTAAACCTATTGCCATAGTTTTCATACTAAATCATCATGTTTTGATGATTCCCTTCATCCACTTTTTCTTCCAGTGGGCAGTGTGTCCAGAGGAAGTGCGAGGTGATGGGGGGGAGGAGAGCCTTCTGTTTTATTTCCTTGACCTCATCTTCCCTAGGTGGAAATAGAGTAAGTGTAGAAAGCAGATCAGTTTTTCTCAACAGTTAACCTAGATTTATAGCACGAGATGGATCTCTTATCACTCTCTCCCACGTACTCGCATCTTGTCTACTATCTGTCGTCAAGTACCTTCCCTCTCTTAAAAAAAAAAAAAAAATACCACGGGTGGGGTTTGAACCAGCGGTCAGAGTCTTAAAACTAGGGTTCAAACCCCACCCGTGGTATGGTTTTTGTGCAGTCGTGTCATTACGATTTCGCGAGTCTTCCCTCTCTTCATATATTCTCTTATATCTCGAGCATTTCCTTGTTTTGTTGTTTTCACGGGTCTTATTCTCTCAATCTTTATCTTTCTCCCTCTTTCGCTTTTTATATATATATATATATATATATATATATATATATATATATATATATATATATATATATATATATATATATATATATATATATATATATATATATATATATATATATATATACATATGTGTGTGTGTGTGTGTTGCAGACGTACACTCACACCAGACAAAGACTCGCACCCGGCCAGCACAACTCACTACAACCTTGATGTAGAAAAAGAAGACTAGAATGTGTCAAAATGAAGGGGGTGCGGGGGAGTGGGTGATAGACTTGGGGGTTGAGGGAGGGAGGTTAGTCACTACGACATATGTTGCGTCTCCAACTTCACTATTAACACCACCTTCAAGCATCCCCCCCCCCACCTTGCTCCCCCTACCCTAAACTTCCCTACTCTCCGTACCCTCCCCACCAAATCGTCCCCCTCCCTATCACCTCCCCTCCCATTCCACCACCTCTATCCACCACTAAAACCTCCCCCACCAGCAGCAGTCATCGTGGTGGCATTGTGTCTGTGGGTCACTAGTGAGCAGCAGAGCTTCTCATGAGCTCTAGTGCAGCCCCAGAAGTATCTTCAGCTCCCTCACAGCCTCAGCTCCGCATTAAGTGTGATTAACAGTGTAGCGATAAAATCCGCATTTAGGTTTGTAATCGTGCTTGTGACTCGGGTTCCTGAAGCACACTGCTTAGCAGAAAGAAGAAAGATTTTGGGTATTTGCCCCAAGGGGTGAGTTTACTGCGCAGTGCCACTCTTCCTGTGAGTGAACACATAGTTATATAGGCAGTACATTACGACCCTAATAACATTCAAATAGCTTTCCGCCCATAATAGTAAAGGGAGGACATAAGCTGCAGAACCAGGTTTGACTGGGACAACGGTCCGCTCTGTGCCAAGTTTTTACAAGTCATGACTTAATAATGATCTACATACACAGAAACGTTGTCCCGGTGAATCCTTGCTATACAACGTGCTTCTTTACCTCCCAGGAGGCCTGGTCGTGGACCGGGCCGCGGGGGCATTGATCCCCGGAATACCCTACAGGTAGACTCTAGGTAGAGCAAATAGCTGACACACCAATAGCGATATCAACTCCTCTCTTGACTGTTACGGTGCCCTTATCTACAGGTATGAGAAGTGACTATCATACGTCGTAGTGGTCTCTCTGAAACAGACAATACGAGTACCTTTCCAGATAGTGAAATTACTCCTCTGTGTAAAGTCTCTTGCAGTCATGTGGAGGAAAAACTTCTAATTAGGTGACTGACCGTACTAGGAAGAAATAAAATGTGTAACAGCCCATAGGCTAGAGAAGACGTTTGTTTGGTGCGGCGAGACGTCGGGGACTTCAACGAGGAAGCCATCCACTCAGGGTTAAGAAACCTACAGAAGATGGAGGATAAGGAAGAGAGAGGACTCTGCTCTCACTTGTCCCCCGATGGGAACACGATCCCACAGGAGGAAGACTTGGCCAGCCCCCTCAACACAACATACAGCGAGGACAACAAGAACTTTAAACGCTCCGTTCAGGTAAGTTCTGTACTTCTTTTCTTAATTTCCCCAAATCAAGGAACGGGTGGGACTGAAACCATGGCAAGTGACTCACTGGTCATCGGTGCAAACCCCACCCGTTCCCCGATTTGTTTGTAATCGTGTTTTAACGATTTCCTGAGTTTTAATTTCCTCACTTCGAAGATACTGGTGAACGGCTCCTGATCTAAATAATTAGTTATCCTGCCTTGCCTCGAATCAAACCAGAATATTTCCCACTCCACTGGCGCTGTATAACTCTTCAAAGATTCAGCCCTGACGAGGAGATATAATAATAATCTTCAATCAATGTAAATAAGTGATAGATTACGTGGCAATGTTGTTTCCTGGTGTACTAAACACATGTGTTGGTGTCCAGACGCCCAGCTGCTGCTGCTAACTTCCTGCTCTTTATACTGCTTTAAACAGGTAATGTTAGCCTCTGATGTTAGCAGCTCAGTGTGGGGGGAGAATACAAGATCTCTCAGCTCTCTCTCTCTCTCTCTCTCTCTCTCTCTCTCTCTCACACACACACACACACAGACACACACACACACACACACACACACACACACACACACACACACACACACACACACACACACACACACACACACACACACACACACACACACACACACACACACACACACACACACACACACACACACACACACACTTACGGGGCTAGGAGGGCTAGGAGTACGCAGATCCTCCCAGATTGCTCTACCAGCTTTCCTCTCCTCTTCCATAGCATCAAACGAGTTGATAAGACAAATTCTTCCCGATACCCTCAGTGACTCAGCAGGAATAGAAGACCCTAGCTATGCCAGTGCCATCACCGAATGGGAGACTCTTGCGGCTCCAGCACCAAACCCTTGTGCAGCACTGGCTCACAAACAGTCAAGCTGGGATGGCCCGATTGCTGGAAAGGTGCTTGTCAACATGCTCAGGGCTGCAACATCAGATAGGGAGATTGCCCGTCTCCAGGCTGTGAGTGCACCTCACTCCGGGGACTTCCTCCAAACAGTTCCCATATCGGCAATGGGAACACGACTCGACCCTAAGACACTCCGTATTGTAGTGGCTCTGCGCCTTGCTGCCCCAATTCACACAGAATATACGTGTATTTGCGGCGAAGTGCAAGCAGATCAATACGGTCTAGATGGTCTTAACTGTTCCAAAACCAAGGGCTGGCATGCAAGACACAATGAGGTCAACGACATCATTAAGAGAACCCTTGCTATAGCTGGATGCCCTGCCGAGAGGGAGCCCTGATCACTAGCAGCCAACAATACCCACAACCCAGCAAACCGCCCCGACGGGATCACCATCTATCCTTGGAAGAATGGCAAGCTCTTAGCATGGGACTATACCTGTGTGTCCACACTGGCTGACACCTATATCCATCAAAGTGTGGGGCGACAGGGAGGAGCTGCTGGCCACAGGGAGGAGTACAAGATCAGCAAGTACAGGGACATTAGCCAACAGTATCAATTTGTCCCAGTGGGATCAGAGACCTTGGGATCATGGGGAAAAAATGCCACACGTTTCCTTAAAGAATTGGGTTCCAGACTCATCGACACCACCAGGGACCCAAGGGCAGCCACTTTCATGTTCCAGCGCCTCAGCATAGCCATCCAGAGGGGAAATGCTTG
This sequence comes from Cherax quadricarinatus, assembly GCF_038502225.1. Lineage (NCBI taxonomy): Eukaryota > Metazoa > Arthropoda > Malacostraca > Decapoda > Parastacidae > Cherax > Cherax quadricarinatus. The sequence goes on along the minus strand of NC_091344.1, from coordinate 6,823,926 downwards.
CTGCATACTTGGCTCGCGTCCAGCCTCGGAGGAGCTGGAGGAAATTTTGATACATTGTGCCATTGTATTCATGTTTATGTTTTTTCTGTAAATGAATTCTGTAAATGTATTCTGTTTATTAATAAATGTTCACATAGAATATAAAATATATAAGGGGTGGTAGGAGAAGAAAATATTCAAACAACTCCGGGGAGAACCTTGAGTTTTTCCTGAGGTACGTTTATTGTCTTCTCTGAGGATGAGGGTCCCAATTCCAGCTATAGAGGTGGTACTTCCCTATATATATATATATATATATATATATATACATATATATATATATATATATATATATATATATATATATATATATATACATACATAATCCATGTATATAACAAAAAGGCTATCGATACTTCTGCGAATATGAAAGACGTGTTCAGCATGAACAACGTGTTCACCCTCCCATCCAGGGATGGTGAACACGCCATAATAAACAGATGAAGATTCTTGTGTTTCGTTTATCAGTGTCAAACCATTTATTACATATTGTTTTCTTATGGTGATTTCATAAACGATAATGTTAGTGGCTGTGTAACAGGGCATCTAGACTCTTTGAATTCAGCCTCACTAGGTATTGTTAATGTTAGGAGCAGTGGTCGAGTGGTCGCACTCACGGCTCCCATATAGCAGTTTTGGGAAACAGTCCGTGGAGACAGGCGCGAGCCTTCAACATTTCACACAAAATCACAGAAAGGTGGACGGCAGGCTCGAACCATGGTCTCTAGAGTAACAGGTCCAGAGCTTTTCCTCTGAGCTACGAAGCTTCCAACAGGAAAGTTTCACAGAAGGTACTGATGTGTAACATCTGTGTCAGTGGCTACTGTCTGCAACCCGACTGTCCTTTGAATGTGTTTTGAATGTTACGTGTTTCAACAGAGAAGGAGAATTGTACCACAGGTCACGAGTGATGCTTGTCAACTATATCTGACTTGCTGGTCGACACTGGTGTTCTGTCTTCCTAGGGTGTTTATATCGTCTCAGAGAGAGACAGAGAGACTAAAAGTAACCAAAATCCAATTACGTCTCTTTCCTCTAGCACCTGGGACCTTAAACACCGACCTTAGCACTGACAGATCATCAGTGCTTTAGATAAAACCTGATGATCATATTCACAGCTCAATGGATCTGGCCATGAGCTGTTAACTGTGATTCTCGCCCACTTACACCATGTTTTATTCACCAATGGAGACTAATATCACTAACTTTATGCTTGGCTTATGGCTCGTTCTTGAACGAAGCAATTTGAAAATATGTATGAGATTATTATTACTGTATTATTATTATTATTATTATTATTATTATTATTATTATTATTATTGTATATAACTGTGACTCACGAAATCGTAATAGCACGATTCCAAACAAACCAGGGACGGTTTAAACTCATGGCAAGTAAATTTTGGGACTCACTTGCCACAGGTTCAAATCCCACCCGTTTCGTGGATATTTAATTGTGTGTGTGTATGTGTATGTGTGTGTACTCACCTAATTATACTCACTTAATTGTGGTTGCAGGGGTCGAGACTCGGCTCCTGGCCCCGCCTCTTCACCGAGTGCTACTAGGTCCTCTCTCTCCCTGCTCCATGAGCTTTATCATGCCTCATCTTAAAGCTATGTATGGTTTCTGCCTCCACCACTCTGCGTGTGTGTATGCGTGTGCACGCGTGTGTGTGTATGTGTGTGTGTGTGTGTGTGTGTGTGTGTGTGTGTGTGTGTGTATACTCACCTAGTTGAGGTTGCAGGGGTCGAGTCCAAGCTCCTGTGTGTGTGTGTGTGTGCGTGTATGCGTGTGTGTGTGTGTGTACTCACCTAGTTGTACTCACCTAGTTGAGGTTGCAGGGGTCGAGTCCAAGCTCCTGGCCCCACCTCTTCACTGGTCGCTACTAGGTCACTCTCCCTGAACCATGAGCTTTATCGTACCTCTGCTTAAAGCTATGTATGGATCCTGCCTCCACTACATCGCTTCCCAAACTATTCCACTTCCTGACTACTCTGTGGCTGAAGAAATACTTCCTAACATCCCTTTGATTCATCTGTGTCTTCAGCTTCCAACTGTGTCCCCGTGTTGCTGTGTCCAGTCTCTGGAACATCCTGTCTTTGTCCACCTTGTCAATTCCTCTCAGTATTTTGTATGTCGTTATCATGTCCCCCCTATCTCTCCTGTCCTCCAGTGTCGTCAGGTTGATTTCCCTTAACCTCTCCTCATAGGACATACCTCTTAACTCTGGGACTAGTCTTGTTGCAAACCTTTGCACTTTCTCTAGTTTCTTTACATGCTTGGCTAGGTGTGGGTTCCAAACTGGTGCTGCATACTCTAATATGGGCCTAACGTACACGGTGTACAGGGTCCTGAACGATTCCTTATTAAGATGTCGGAATGCTGTTCTGAGGTTTGCCAGGCGCCCATATGCTGCGGCAGTTATTTGGTTGATGTGCGCTTCAGGAGATGTGCCTGGTGTTATACTCACACCAAGATCTTTTTCCTTGAGTGATGTTTGTAGTCTCTGGCCCCCTAGACTGTACTCCGTCTACGGTCTTCTTTGCCCTTCCCCAATCCTCATGACTTTGCACTTGGTGGGATTGAACTCCAGGAGCCAGTTGCTGGACCAGGTCTGCAGCCTGTCCAGATCTCTTTGTAGTTCTGCCTGGTCTTCGATCGAATGAACTCTTCTCATCAACTTCACGTCATCTGCAAACAGGGACACCTCGGAGTTTATTCCTTCCGTCATGTCGTTCACAAATACCAGAAACAGCACTGGTCCTAGGACTGACCCCTGTGGGACCCCGCTGGTCACAGGTGCCCACTCTGACACCTCGCCACGTACCATTACTCGCTGCTGTCTTCCTGACAAGTATTCCCTGATCCATTGCAGTGCCTTCCCTGTTATCCCTGCTTGGTCCTCCAGTTTTTGCACTAATCTCTTGTGTGGTACTGTGTCAAAAGCCTTCTTGCAGTCCAAGAAAATGCAATCCACCCACCCTTCTCTCTCTTGTCTTACTGCTGTCACCATGTCATAGAACTCCAGTAGGTTTGTGACACAGGATTTCCCATCTCTGAAACCATGTTGGCTTCTGGTGATGAGATCATTCCTTTCTAGATGTTCCACCATTCTTCTCCTGACAATCTTTTCCATGATTTTGCATGCTATACATGTCAGTGACACTGGTCTGTAGTTTAGTGCTTCATGTCTGTCTCCTTTTTTAAAGATTGGGACCACATTTGCTGTCTTCCATGCCTCAGGCAATCTCCCTGTTTCGATAGATGTATTGAATATTGTTGTTAGGGGTACACATAGTGCCTCTGCTCCCTCTCTCAAGACCCATGGAGAGATGTTATCTGGCCCCATTGCCTTTGAGGTATCTAGCTCACTCAGAAGCCTCTTCACTTCTTCCTCGGTTGTGTGTACTGTGTCCAGCACATGGTGGTGTACCCCACCTCTCCGTCTTTCTGGAGCCCCTTCTGTCTCCTCTGTGAACACTTCTTTGAATCTCTTGAGCTCCTCACATACTTCACGGTCATTTCTTTTTGTCTCTCCTCCTTCCTTCCTTAGCCTGATTACCTGGTCCTTAACGGTTGTTTTCTTCCTGATGTGGCTGTATAACAGCTTCGGGTCAAATTTGGCTTTTGCTGCTATGTCGTTTTCATATTGACGTTGGACCTCCCTTCTTATCTGTGCATATTCGTTTCTGGCTCTACGACTGCTCTCCTTATTCTCCTGGGTCCTTTGCCTTCTATATTTCTTCCATTCCCTAGCACACTTGGTTTTTGCCTCCTTGCATCTTTGGGTGAACCATGGGCTCATCCTGGCTTTTTCATTATTCCTGTTACCCTTGGGTACAAACCTCTCCTCAGCCTCCTTGTACATTGTTGCTACATATTCCATCATCTCATTAACTGGCTTCCCTGCCAGTTCTCTGTCCCACTGAACCTCATTCAGGAAGTTCCTCATTCCTGTGTAGTCCCCTTTCCTGTAGTTTGGTTTCATTTGTCCTTGCCTTCCTGCTTCCCCCTCCACTTGTAGCTCTACTGTGTATTCGAAGCCCAAAACCACATGATCGCTGGCCCCAAGGGGTCTTTCATATGTGATGTCCTCAATATCTGCACTACTCAAGGTGAATACTAAGTCCAGTCTTGCTGGTTCATCCTCTCCTCTCTCTTGTAGTGTCCCTTACGTGTTGGTACATGAAGTTTTCCAGTACCACCTCCATCATCTTAGCCCTCCATGTATCTTGGCCCCCATGTGGCTCCAAGTTCTCCCATTCGATCTCCTTGTGGTTAAAGTCGCCCATGATCAGGAGCTTTGCCCTGCATGCATGAGCTCTTCTGGCCACTGCAGCCAGTGTGTCAACCATCGCTCTATTGCTCTCGTCATACTCTTGCCTTGGCCTCCTGCTGTTCTGTGGTGGGTTATACATCACTGCAAGTATCACCTTGGGACCACCAGAGTGAAGCGTTCCCGCTATGTCATCACTTTCTTCTCCGCTGTCTCCTCTCTCCAGCTCATCAAAATTCCATCGGTGTTTGATCAGCAATGCCACTCCTCCACCCCCCCTGTTCCTTCTGTCTTTTCTCAGGATCTGGTATCCTGCTGGAAAGATGGCATCTGTTATCATACTTGTAAGCTTGGTTTCTGTGATCGCTATGATGTCTGGTGATGCCTCTTTGACTCTTTCGTGCCACTCCTCCCACTTGTTTGTTATTCCATCAGCGTTTGTGTACCATACCTTCAGTTTCCTTTCCAACACTGTAGTTTGGGGGGCCTGTGGGGGTGGGAGACCTGGTAGCTTACTGTGGGATTCTATGGTTGGGTGTTGGGTGGAAGCTGTGGGTATGGATTGTATTGTGTGTTGGGATGGTGTGATAGGTTGTGGGGTTCTGAGGATAGTTGTATGTGTGCTTGCCCTTGCTGCTCTGTTCTGCTCTGACTGACCTCTGCTGGTTCCATTCTTGTCTCCTTTCCTAGCTCCTTTTGCTTTTTTGTCCTCTCCCTCAGCTGCTTTCTCTCTGTTTGTGTTCTGTCTCTGTCTAGGAACACCTTCTTGTACTCTTCCAAACTTTTCAACCGTGGTTTCTCTTGGAGGATCCTGTTCCGCACTGTTTCTGTCCTGAGAATCAGCTTGATCGGTCGGTTTCTCCCCTTCAAGTACCCCC
>NC_091344.1:6761232-6813732 GCF_038502225.1 Cherax quadricarinatus | reverse complement strand
GTATATGCTTGTACATGTATGTGTAGTGTGACCTAAATGTTAACTGCATTCTCTACTCCCACAGGTCATTATCACTTCCTTCGAATGGCTTTTGGATTACGATCCTCTCCTATCACGTTCTCTAGACTCATGACCAATATCTTTAAAGGTCTTATAGGTAAAGCACTTATGGTGTAATTACATGACGTAATCATCATGTCCGAAGATTTGGATACACACCTGAAAAGGCTTGAACATAAGAACATAAGAAAGGAGGAACACTGGAGCAGGCCTGTTGGCCCATACTAGGCAGGTCCTTTACAATCCATCTCACTAACAAAACATTTGCCCAACCCAATTTTCAATGCTACCCAAGAAATAAGCTCTGATAACTCTATCCACTCACATGCAAGTCCCACTCAAACCCAACCCCTCTCACTCATGTATTTATCCAACCTAAATTTGAAACTACTCAAAGTCCTAGCCTCAATAACCCAACTAGGTAGACTGTTCCACTCATCAACTACTGGTGTCCTGTTGCCTGGTAGGCAATACTCTTGCTTCACACAGTTATATAGCTTGATATAGTACTTGGTAAGCTTGAAGAAGCCAATTTGAAGATCAAACTGTCTAAATGTAAATTTTTCAGATCAGAAATTAAGTTTCTTGATCACGTAGTCACTCCTAGAGGGGTTACGACTGATGAAAGTAAAGTAATGGCAGTACTAAATTTTCCATCCCCCAAAACTGCTGATGCTGTAAGATCCTTTGTGGTTCTAGCAGGTTTCTACAGATCTTTCATTGCTAATTTTTCTTCAATAGCAGCTCCTCTAACTGAACTGCTTAAGAAAGATGCTTCTTTCGTTTGGACCTTCCATCAAGAAAGAGCATTCCAGACACTAAAAGAAAAGCTAATGTCTGCTCCCATTTTGAAATTCCCAGATTTTTTGAAGCCCTTCTATCTCACAACTGATGCTAGTTCAATTGGCATAGGTGCCGTACTAGCTCAGAAGACTGATGTCAAGTACAACGCAGCTGCATTTGCTAATAGAGTCCTTACGAAGGCTGAACGTAATTATACAGTAACTGAGCAAGAAGCTTTAGCAATAGTATGGCCTTTGAAGCACTTCCAAGACATTATTTACCAGTACCCTGTTCATGTCTTGACAGACCATGCACCACTGATACCTTTATTCCAGAATAAACAACCTACTGTAAGGTTAGCCAGATGGACCTTGACTATCCAAGAGTTCAATCCCACTTTTGACCATTTACCTGGCAAGTCAAATGTAGTCGCAGATGCTTTATCGGGACACGTTAGTGTAGTTACTGCAGATCCTCCATTTACTGCAGAGGATGTAAAGAATGCCCAAAGAACAGATCCCATGTGGTCTGGTGTGATTTGATTCCTGCTCCAGGAAGATCTTATTCTTACTGTGAAGCCACCAGCACCCATTAGTGACTTTGTAATGAGCCAAGAATTACTGTATCGAACACCCGAGTTGGGTTCTCCAAGTAGAAGAGTGTACCAGTTAGTAATTCCACAATCACTAGTGAACGTAGCTCTACAGCTAGTTCACGATGCACCAGGTGTTGCACACCCTGGTATGGATCGTTCTGTGAAACAAGCCAGAATGAAATGCTTTTGGTCACGTATGGCAACTGACATTTCAGAGTATGTTAAGAAATGTAGTGTTTGTATGCAACATAAAGAAAATGTCAATTGTCCTAATCCAATCCAAGTGTACCCAACCACTAGCAAACCATGGGAAAGAGTTGCCCTTGATTTATTAACCAATTTTAAATATTCCCTCCAAGGCAACAAACATCTGAGTGTTACAGTAGACCATTTCACCAGATATTGTGAGTTAGTTCCTATTGCAGATAAGACTGCAGAGACAGTAGATAAAGTGTTCAAAGAACGCATTATCTGCAGGCATACCACCCCTAAGTCCTTAGTAACAGATAATGGAGGTGAAGTCTGTAATGAGATTCTTGAAAATATGTGTACTTTGTACAAGATCTCTAAATCCACCATTGTTCCTCATCATCCTGCCAGCAATGGGTTAGCTGAACGAACCAATAAGAAAGTACTTGATGTTTTGAGAGCCACTATCAACCCCAATAGTGAAACTTGGGATGAAGTTATACCAGATGTTCAATGTGCCATAAATTCTGTTTACAATGCTTCTATAGGTGATACCCCACATTATGCATTGTATGGTGTAGACAAGCGTTTACCCTATGAGTTGTTATATTCCACTCCAAAACCAAATTGCAACCCTGATGATTTCGTAGCAACTCGTACAAGCATGGCTCAGAGTGTTTTTAGAAGAATCCGTGAAACACTTCATAAATCAACAGCAGAATTTACTAGAGTAACTAATAGCTGTGCTAAACCATCAAAAGTTAAAGTAGGTTCAAGAGTAATGCTGACAAATTTCAACAAAACATCCAAAATGCCTAAGCTCGATCAAAAGTTTGTTGGCCCTTATCGAGTTGTAGAACATACCTCTGGTAATAAGTATAAGGTTAGAGAAATTAGTACTGGTAAGTACAAAGAATTGCATTTAGATCATATGAAATTAGTATGTGATGTTGATGATATTGCTACCCACACTAATGTGACAGATGCTGAAAATCCTCTTGACTCTGTACCCTCTACCTCAAATACTCAGTCAGATATTCAACCTGAATGTCGTTACTCCTTGCATATTCGACAAGTAATGAGAAACCCAGAAGTATCTTTTGTAGATACTCGTTCAGATCTCCCTCAGTCAAGGCATGTGTTAGCCATTGAAGAGGAATTCGATCCTCCCAGAGATGATAACCATTCTGCATATGTAAACCTCACCCTCGAAGAATTGGGTTTAAATGTACATAGTCTGTATAACTAGTTGTCCAAGATGAAGGAAATTGTCAACTGTTTGATATTAACTGATCAGTTTTTCAGGAATTTTTTTTTTCGTGTTCACGTTCCCTCCGTATTCTGAGAATTTGACAGTAATGATCGGAGTGTGCACCAGATGCCTTTGCTGTTAATTTCACCTTGTACACATATATATATATATATATATATATATATATATATATATATATATATATATATATATATATATATTTTTATTCTTCCTCAGAATCCGTAGAGTGCATGAATACAGATCGATCGATCAATTCCATCCATAATGTACAATGATTTGTTCTTATAAGTTGTAATGCATTACGTTAAAACTGATTACGTTAACACCCATTACGTAAAACTCATTTTGTTAACATCCAGTATGATACCATCCATTAGTTCTAAGTTATATATGAATTTGTTATTGTGTAGAATCAGCCCAGAACCACCTGCTTGTTCAGCCTATAGCATAGTAGTGTATGTCGGGACGACATACGTAACATGACCGAGCTGTCAGCATAGTTGCTGATCCCCTTATATGTGTTGTATAGCGTATCATAGTACCATCCATGTGTTTATATAGAAGATCTCTTAGGCCTGTGACTGTATGACGTCACGGGATGCAGCGTGCGAGTGAGACAAGCTGCCTCCCTCTCAGTCGACGCATAGGCATAGTAGAAGGCAGGACATGGCAGGCTGGGCTCCCTCCATCTCCCATTACCACAGTCTGACAATATATATATCGTTACCATCCAACAAGTGTGTCTACCTTCAACCCTCTTATCTCCTTACCGAACCCCACACGACATAGCAAGACGTACCTGAAATCTTGCATGTTCATGAGACAGAAAAAAGGACACCAGAAATCCTACCATCATGTAAAACAATTACAGGCTTTCGTTTTACACTCACTTGGCAGGACGGTAGTACCTCCCTGGGCGGTTGCTCTCTACCAACCTCCTTCTACCTATAAATATATATATATATATATATATATATATATATATATATATATATATATATATATATATATATATATATATATATATATATATATACATACATATATAGTGGGGTGGGGAGGTTTCGTCAAGGAGATGTAGGTGAAAGAATACGAACGTAGGATGTTCTAGGAGGCGTATAATGTGAGAGTCTTGAGGAGAACCCAGAGCCTGACCTTGAAGTCTGCTATCGCTCGTGACGTCATAGCCAGAGGGGCAATGACTCACAGTAACGGGTTTAACTGAATATACTAGTACACAGTACTAATTATATATATATATATATATATATATATATATATATATATATATATATATATATATATATATATATATATATATATATATATATATATATATATATATATATATATATATATATATATATATATAATCTGGCAAATTGGCGGGAAGCAAGAGTCATCTTCTCGTGTTCCTCCTGGCTTGAAAAGAATATTGTAGAATCGGCTATTAAGCATGATAGACATTCATTATACAATATCAGCGATGGGTTACTCAAATTAGATGCGTTTTTAGTTGAGGCAATAATACACAGTCTAAAATTGGGCTCTTAAACGAATGCATTAGACTGTTCTCAATGTAATGCTACAATTTGGGCCTATTTTTCCTGTAGTTTCTGAAGGCTGAACCAGAGTTTGCCTCAGAATTATGTGGGTTGAATAACTGTGGCCGTCTTCCTTGTCATTACAGATGCCTCCCTCTTTAATAAATGAGTTTATTTTAATGAGCCCTGCTTCCTTTACATAAATTTGAGAAGTCTTCCCTCTAAATGTTACCGTTTTCTCGTTCCCTTTCCTTTAAATGGACACACTGTCCCGTGGGTGGCTACCCCATAGTTGCCAGTGACTTCTATATAAGTAAGTAAGTAAGTAAGTAAGTAAGTTTATTCAGGTATACACAAATACAGTTACATAGAATTATCATACATAGCAGCATATGTGTAGAGAACCTAGGATAACCCAAAAAAGTCAGACAGAGTGACTTATTTCCATTGGGGTCCATTTATGTAGGTAAAGTTACTGATATCATAGGGTGTGGCCGAATTTTTTATAATTGTCACGTTAATTTGGTTTAGGCTAGTGCAATATCAATGCTTGTGGGATTTTTCTAATGTCATAATATTCATCCTTCTGACTGTGGGCGCTGGTGTGCCTGGGGGCACTTCCTGTACCCTTCTCTCTCTCTCTCTCTCTCTCTCTCTCTCTCTCTCTCTTCCTTTCTCACTCCAGTAAAGACGTTCTTTGGGAACTTACTTCCTTGGACATCCTCCTCTTTTTTGCAATTTTGCAAGCTCGTGATAATGTGTTGATTGCAACACGAAAGGCCTAGTGCTACAAATATATATATATATATATATATATATATATATATATATATATATATATATATATATATATATATATATATATATATATATATATATATATATATATATATATATATATATATATATACAATAAGATCACAGTAAACAGGTGTTTAACCGTTGTGGGATCTGATAGTGAGGTGCTGGCCAGACCCCTTATATAGCTTCCTTGGATGCTTTACTTTCATAGTTCCTTGATAATGTGAGTAGTCACGAAAGCGCTTGGAATTTCTCTATTCTTTCAGAGTGGTTGTTTTGCATATATATATATATATATATATATATATATATATATATATATATATATATATATATATATATATGCAAAAATCGCTGACAAACGACACAGGATGCAAAACAACCACAGGGAGAATTGAATGAAGTATCTTAGTGCAAATACACACACAAAAAAAATTCTCTCTCAATGTACATTCATCAAAAAGTTGTATGAACTGAATTTGCGATGCGTGTTTTGCGCTTAAGAGACGGAGGATCGAGTCTCTACCTTACTTTGAATAATTCATTTAAGTTCAGGATCTTCGTGTAGTAATAACGTGGCTGTGTTTCCTCCCCCAGGATGCCGGCGGAGGTTTCGACGAAGCCCTGGAGATGGCTGGGTCCTGGGGTCTCTGGCAGAAGAGAGTGTTTATCATCTCGCATTTCTCACAGGTGTTCTGCGCTATGCATGCTGTCTCTTCAGGTGAGTCCTCACCTGCCCAGGTCTTCCCTGTACCACTGGTAGGTTTCTGGCTATAGTGTCAAAAATATCGTCCAAGTAAGGACAAGCTTTAGTAAGTAAGTTTATTCAGGTATACACAAACACAGTTACATAGAATTATCATACATAGCAGCATATGTGTAGAGAACCTAGGATAACCCCAAAAAGTCAGACACAGTGACTTATTTCCATTGGGGTCCTTTCTTTTTTTTTTTTTTAGTTTGCGTTTCGTAGTTACTGTCATTCTTTGATGATCGTTCATGTATGTTTATTATTGTTTGAGGTCTCAGAAATCAGAAACTGGAAAGTAAGTATCGAAAAAATTGACCTGCATGAAGAAACACACGAAAAAATCTAAAATTTTGTGTATAATGAATGAAAGCAGATATTTATAAGATTTAGGTGTTATCTTACGTGTCGATGAGCCAGAGTGCAAACCATTTAAAAAGCTTTGGTTTCACACTAATGAGACAGGATGGTAGTACCTCCCTTGATGATTGCTCTCTACCAACCATTGTTTCACATCTATGTCACAAGAGGGTAGTACCTACCTATAATGCCTCTCTCTACCAAACCACTACCTATGTTTCACACTGATACGACAGGAGGGTGGTTCCTCGCTGGTTGTTTGCTGTCTACCATCCAACTAGCATGTTGGCTCTCCATTTATCTTAAATTCCAGAGACAAAATGCTTGTAACAATGAAAATCTCAGCTGGTGAGGCAGCTGGTATATTCCCAGCGTGCCTAGATGAAGTGAACCACTGACTTACATTTTACAAACCGCGTTTCAACACGATATCGCAGCTCTGACTTCCCAGAAACTGCGAGCAAGATGAGGCGAGTCAGTATTTAGATATTATTATTGGCTTCTGCCTCAGTGTGGGCAAGGAGGGCAGTAGGTGGGGAGGGGGGAGGTAAGAGGGGGGATGTATATACGTGGGGAGATTGGCAGTGGGCGTTTGGTGGGGTGTATGGAGAGGGTGTATGGTAGAAGTGTAGTGTATATGTATGATTACTTCTACAATATCTCGTGTATTTTTTTGTTTTGTTTGTTTTTTAGCTATTTTTTTCATATTCTTTCTCATCTGTCCTCTCGTTGTCATTATTAATGTTTTTACCTACTGCTGTTGTTGGCAGTGTCTCTCATTCCAAGCAATGTCTTTCGTCCATATACAATACCTGTTGCATCTCTCTCTCTCTCTCTCTCTCTCTCTCTCTCTCTCTCTCAGTAGTAGTAACCAGTTACCAGTAACCAGTGTACCAGTAGTTGACTCACTACCAACCGTCTCTGCATGAGTCACTGTCTGTATTCATATTGTGCTGACCACAGCAGTATTCAAAGACCCCCTCACATATGGGTACTGTGGGTGGCCAGTCAGTTATATGAGAGTGAGCAAGGAGATAGGCAGGCTGTTGGGCGCTCCCCACATTATCTGTAATTATACGTACTACCAGCCTACGTGAGTATTACTTTACCCTATCCACGTATCGAACTCCCACATGATAAATGGTGGCAGCAGTGGGATGCGTGGATTTAAGTTTTACGAGAGTGAGCAAGGAGATAGGCAGGCTGTTGGGCGCTCCCCACATTATCTGTAATTATACGTACTACCAGCCTACGTGAGTATTACTTTACCCTATCCACGTATCGAACTCCCACATGATAAATGGTGGCAGCAGTGGGATGCGTGGATTTAAGTTTTACGAGAGTGAGCAAGGAGATAGGCAGGCTGTTGGGCGCTCCCCACATTATCTGTAATTATACGTACTACCAGCCTACGTGAGTATTACTTTACCCTATCCACGTATCGAACTCCCACATGATCTCTCTCTCTCTCTCTCTCTCTCTCTCTCTCTCTCTCTCTCTCTCTCTCTCTCTCTCTCTCTCTCTCTCTCCTCTCTCTCTCTCCACTATTCATAACTCTGATGCTGTATGTGCTTGTACATCAGGATAAGATTTGTTATCTTACTCGGTCAATTTACACGCTAAGAGATGTTATCTTACAAAAAGCTGGTATCCTATCTAAGTTCACTTAAAAGCCTGGTCTTATGTAAGCTCACTTGAAGCTTAGTCTTATGTAAGCATCATTACCAGACTTTAGGTCACAACTCGCAACAGTCAACGAACACTCATGTATCTATTTACTGTTAGGTGACAGACAGCAGGTGCAAGGACGCTCACTAATACGTCTCCTCTCCCCCCCCCCATCCTTCCCAGCACAGGAATCGAACTCCAGATCCTTTCCGTTAGGAATCAAGCACTCTATGCCTGATTAACTTAGCGAGAGAAATAGATAACGTTTCTTGGTATTATTAGGTAGGTTCAGTACCTGGAGTAATCTCATCTAAAGCCATAGATCAGTATCGCTTAGCTGAGCTCGTTCTTGTACCTAGAACGGTCTCAGCTGGGTTGATATTACTAGTGCCTACCCATTGAGAGTGACTGTCTTAAGTCGTACTGTGACTGAAGCATTGTGATGACGGACTGTCTAGCAACAGTGGTGTTAGTATGATGTTCAGTCACACACACACACAAGCTCAGTCATTAAGTTCCCACACTCCCTCACATATTCACCAGATAACCTCAGGATCGAAGTCCACACATGAGTTTCTCGTGTGTGTGTGTGTGTGTGTGTGTGTGTGTGTGTGTGTGTGTGTGTGTGTGTGTGTGTGTGTGCTCCCCTAGTTGTGGTTGCAGGGGTCGTGTGTGTGTGTGTGTGTACTCCCCTAGTTGTGGTTGCAGGGGTCGTGTGTGTGTGTGTACTCCCCTAGTTGTGGTTGCAGGGGTTGTGTGTGTGTGTGTGTGTGTGTGTACTCCCCTAGTTGTGGTTGCAGGAGTCGTGTGTGTGTACTCCCCTAGTTGTGGTTGCAGGGGTCGTGTGTGTGTGTGTGTGTGTGTGTGTGTGTGTGTGTGTGTGTGTGTGTGTGTGTGTGTGTGTGTGTGTGTGTGTGTGTGTGTGTGTGTGTTATTATCGATATTATGAAAAGTAGAGTAACGACCCTTGCTTCCTGAATCAGAATCAACAATGCGGGATACACTACACTGTCATGCGCTAGCACGCATGACAGTATACAAACGACTACAGTGGCCTTGAAGATGATCTTTAAATGCGATCCTCTGTGATTCTCCCCACGTGGTAAACAACTGGTTGTCAGGCGAACAACAGTAGGAGAATATATATCAAATTAATGAGGTGTTGTGGACATTGTGAGATGGACAGGTCAGTGTCATTTATTAGCAAAAACACTTCTTCAAGGCTGAGGGACTGACCACCTCAAAGTTACTTTTTCAAGGCTAAGGGACTGACCAGGCGAAAGTATAATAAAATAATAAATGGTAATAATTATAGGTATTCATCACAGCTAATAATTGTAGGTAATTAGCACAGGTAATAATTGCAGGTAATTATCGCAGGTAATAATTGTAGGTAATTATCACAGGTAATAATCACTAATCACAGGTAATAACTGGTGATAATTACAGGTTATTGTTCCAGATAATCACTTGTAATATGAGGTAATCAGTTGTGAGTAATGTGGCACTCATTAGAGAGACATGATTACGATATATAAGATACTTAAATTACGATAGTCTTAACATAAGAAAACTACTGTAACCAGGATTTTGTAGCAATTACAGACTGATATAATACATAATTTAAAGTAGTACAGGATAGTTCAGAAAATTATTAATACACTGTTCTGTAACAGCATTCCTGAGCTTCACGCAAGAACACTGGTGTCGGGTCCCTGGCCTGGAAGAGGCCCTAGACCAGCTAGAAGACCCTTCGGTCTCCTCCGTCAGTCTGAAGAACATCTCTATACCCTGGTGAGTAGCAGCCAGCTCTGGTGGTAGTGGCCTCGACCCCCCCCCCAATGTGACTTCCAAAGGGATACAGTAGATCAATGCGTCTTCCTTATCATAAGAAACATTTTGTAACCCTGGCAAGTAGCTCTCAGCAATGGTGGTAGTGGTCTCGACCCCCAAGGGTAACTACTATGTGAGTTCAACTGATCAGTGCATATCCTCTGCTGGTAGTGGCCTCGACCCCCCTCTCCTACCTTGTGTGGCGACCAATTGAGTGCTGTTAGGTCGGAAGCGTGTTTGGTTCGTGCTTTGCAGACGAAGGATTGAGCCTTTCCTATTCTTGGAACTGAATGAAAACACGGATTTTGCACCCCATGCAATAATAATAATACTTTACCAGCTGTGAGGCAGGTGGAAGGGGCATCAGACCAGCTGCATCTTCTCACCAGAATTGTGAAATTAATCAGTATATTGTAAAAGTGAGCAACGAGTTCGAGAAAATTAGTCGCGGAGTTGCCAACTTATTTTCCATTCTATGAATTTAGCCCCCACACGGTGAAAATAATGGCCAACTTGGGGAATTTTCAACACGTGTTAAGAGGAAGCTTGATGCCAGGCTTCTGGGTTTTCACGGTGAATTCTGCAGGAATCAGAGAAAGTAGGGAGAGGAAGCACTGTGTTGAGTCGCTAGTCACAATCTTCAACAAGTCAGTAGACGCAGAGGAGCTGCGAGAGGTGTGGAAGAGTGAACTGGTGTTCTGAGTGTGTACACGGTCTTGGACTCTTGATCACTACGTGTATTTGGAGATAAGACGTATAAAATAATGACACGATAAAATACCGGTGTGAAAATACCGTTTGGCCCACTGTGTGGGCCAAACGTAGTCATATAATACAAAAACCAGAAATCCTTGAGCCTGACCATATCACTTTGCTTAAAAAATTATTGAATTTCCCTCTTATTTATAGTCCCACAAAAAAAATCATAGTCCCTTCCAGCTCTCTTTCTGGTTCATAAGAACATTAAAAACTAGCCAACACAACCTTTCTGTTTTCCTTTTGCCTTTCAGAACGAGGGAGGAAGGTGCTTTGATGTGGGTGAAGGTCTCCTGACCTGAGGAGTTAGGAGGCATCCTCTTTTTCTAAGAATTTAACCTAATTACCACCCACTCCTTAGGTACTGCTTAAACCCCTGTGGGTTTATTGCTTCCCCATTAACTTCATAATAATTAATACTAATAATAATTGTTCTTCCTGCTGCTACTCCTTCAGGGGCAACAAGACTGGGTACGACAAGTGCACTTACTACGACTTTAACTATACAACACTAGTGCCTCAGCTGATAGAAGGCCAGGAGCTCGAAGTCAACCTCTCTCACTCCTTCTACAACGCCTCCACAGCCTCCTGTGACTCCTGGGAGTTCGACACCTCAGTGTTTAAGCTAACTTTAGTCTCCGAGGTGAGAAGAGTGTGTGTGTGTGTATGTACTCACCTAATTGTGGTTGCAGGGGTCGAGACTCATCTCCTGGCCCCGAAGACTGTGTGTGTGTGTGTGTGTGTGTGTGTGTGTGTGTGTGTGTGTGTGTGTGTGTGTGTTTGTGTGTGTGTGTATGATTCCTGTGGGCTGAGCAATTCCTAGTTAAAATAATAATAATAATAATAATAATAATAATAATAATAATAATAATAAGAAGAAGAAGAAGAAGAAGAAGAAGAATTATATAAATAATAATATTTTTACCATGTTACCATCTATATATTATTGGAGTTTGGTTTAATTTATGTGATCTTCCGACGACAAGAGTTTCGTCCATTGGTACTGCCAGAGCTGCCACTGCTCTGTTTCATCTATATTCTATCACACAATATATAATCTTCAATCGACCTAATTCCACCTCCTCTCATTTCCATTGCATTACCACTCGCGTACGTTGAGCTTCCTTCCCCGGGAGCGCACCTGAGCCCTACGTGTGGGGGAGCCTGGCTGTTAGAGTGAGGTGCTCCTTGTGTGATCTGAGGGAGGGAGGATCGAGCTTCCAGCACTCCTGACCCACACTGATCTGAGTCTCGTATCTCTTTATAAGCTATGGATTAGTTTACGTCTCTTTGGGGGTAAAAAATGGTTCTTGACTGCTGAGAGATCTGAGAGACTTAAATGTTCGTTTTCCTTCTAAGTAATGATGATCTGAGACTGTACTGACACCTACCTGGAGTATACCTGGAGAGGGTTGCGGGGGTCAACGCCCCCGCAGCTCGGTCTGAGACCAGGCCTCGTGCAGTCAAGGATAAAAGGTTGTATAGAGAGTCATATGTCATCTGTTTGCGTTGAAATGAATTGCATTCCCAGTCACTCTGACTGAAATTGCCTAATAAACTCGTTTCTCTGGGGAAAATGAACAAGATTCTGTTTATCTTCTCTTCGTTTTGCTCTGGCAGAGATTGATTTCGGTTTTTATATCTTCCTCTGAATATTTCATGTCATAATCATGTCTACTCTCTTTTCTTCTCCAGTATTGCGAGGTCCAACTCACACATTTCTCCTCACATTCTTTCTTTCCTCATTTCTAATATTAGTCCGCGGAGGACCTTTTCCATTTATTTTATGCTCACTGTTCGTTGTGGGCTCCACGCCGGTGACGCGTATTCGAGAATTGGAAGAACGTATGTTGTGTATATTTCGCCCCGTATGATTCCTTGTTCAGGTGTCTGAGCAGCGATCACAGCATATTGTATTCGGTTTGTTTGCTGCTGGAGATTGCTTGAGTGCGCTGCTTATTCCAAGCTCATTCTCTATATTTGACTCTGATAGCTTACTCTTTTGCAGTCTCCTCTTGCTTTCCCAACTGCATTTGTTTGGGTTGAGTTCCATTATCAGTTTTTCAATCATTCCTGTGACTTATCCAGAATATTTTTCTTTTACACAATGCATACTTTTATACAGTTTCTCATATTTATAATGAGTGTAATGAACATTTGCCAGTGTTCAATAATAACCAACATGGAGACAGAAACACAGGAGGTTGATTTATCTGTTTATTTCGACCCCCTTCTGGGATCCTCTTCAGTATATCTGCTGAAGACGATCCCAGAAGGGGCTCCAAGTATACAAAATCAATCAACCTCCAGTGTTTCCTTCTCCATGTGGGTTATTAGTGAGCATAGTAAGTTATCTCTACAGCCCCCGTACAGCCAGCTTCATGATTCAGATCACACCGGCAGGTTCCAGCCAGTCGTGTCCTGAAGAGCAGCGTCATTTAAAAAGATAATTATGTTCATGGACCAGCAAGTCAGGCAAATTAGCCACTTCTGATTGCACCTTTCAACGAGCCTAGAATAATCAGGAGCGCTCTTACTAATGAGCCGTCGACACGGGGGAGAGTAATTAGAGAGTTCGCTCAGTACCAGAATTGAATCACCGCTACTCGTTTAATTATACCGTGGGAGAGATGGAGGACTCTGACTTTACAGTGACTGGACGCTGGTGATCAACATTGCTCTGCTACTTGACTGTGCTATATGCAAGTACCGTGAGGACTGTGTTTACTGTGTGTGAGTCAGTGAGAACCTCCGCACTGTGTGTCTTCCTTATTATATACGATAGTTACATTGTTGGAACATCTGCTGTGTGCGGCTATTTTTACGATACTTTTATTGTGGAACAAAAGACAACAATGTTTCTTTGGATAAACTCTTGAGAGTTAAGAAAAGTTAAGATTTTGTTCGGATTTTTAACT
Organism: Cherax quadricarinatus; assembly: GCF_038502225.1. Lineage (NCBI taxonomy): Eukaryota > Metazoa > Arthropoda > Malacostraca > Decapoda > Parastacidae > Cherax > Cherax quadricarinatus. The sequence goes on along the minus strand of NC_091344.1, from coordinate 6,800,204 downwards.
CTGGAGTGTTAGCCACCCAGGATAACCCAAGAAAGTCAGTGCGTCATCGAGGACTGTCTTATTTGCTTTGGGTCCTTATCTTGTCCCCCACTATACGACCCACACCAGTCGACTAACACCCAGGTACCTACTTGCTTGCTAGGTGAACGGGACAGGAGGTGTAAGGAAACACGCCCAATATTTCCACCCTTGCCGGGGATCGAACCACTGATGCTCAGTGTGTGAAGCGAGAGCATTGCCTACCAGGCCACGGGACACAGCTTAAAATTCATTAAATTGCCAAAGCGTAATCACGAATTTCCTGAACTCACCAAATATTGGGTGAAATAAATAAAAAAAAACATGTCTTCTCTAGAGAACGCAAATTTCTGGAAACTCAGGATAGTCCTCCATGTTGAAGGTCAGTTCTCCATCACATAGGATGGGTGGATGCAGCAACTTTAGTAACGCCTTTACCTCAGTGACCCACACGGGTTTACCGCTTCACACAAACTTAAAGGTAATTGTTACACATTTCAGTTTAGAGGATAAGAAGCTATTACCCAGCTTCATCTCATTTCCATGTCCAGAACTAGTACCCTTCCCATCTCCCCCAGGATGCCATCCACAACAACTTATTGTTATCCCGTTACATATTTTAGGTGAACAGGAGGAGCAAAAAAAATAATGCTTCAACGTATCGTGGCGCTCGGGAATCGAACTCGAATGGTATCGGTTGGTAACCAAATCCCGAGTCATAAGCTACCACAAACACTGACTTTCTCGTTCAACAGGTTCCGTCCGTCGATTCAGGAAACTTTACCAATGCATCTCCACCCGCAGGCAATCGAACCCAGGTCCTTTCGGATGTGAGCCGAGCTCTTTATCACCACCACTAATGCTATCGTCCAGGTAACCACTAGTACTATCATCCTGGGGTCTCACTAATACTATCGTCCAGGTAACCACTAATATTATCATCCTGGGTCTCACTGATATCAGTAACCACTGATACTATCATCCTGGAGTCTCACTAATACTATCGTCCGGATAACCACTAATACTGATACTATCCTCCTGGTTCCCACAGTTCTCGCTGGTGTGTGGTCGACGATGGCTGATGGCAACTGTACAAGCATCGTACATGAGCGGTCTCCTAATTGGCTCTCTGGTCATGGGTCAACTCTCAGACAGGTGAGATGACCTCACTAGCCATGACTCTGTCCTTTGTTGGGGATAGTGAGGCTCTAAGTAGGAGTTCAGATACTGACAGCAGCTCTAACATGGGCACTGACAGCGGTTCTAAAAAGGAGTGACAGCAGTTCTAAGGGACAGTGATAGTAGTTTTACCAAGGACACGTAACAGCAGTTTTACCAAGGGCAGTGACAAGTTTTCTAACAAGGACAGTGACAGCTGTTGTAACAAGAACAGTGACAACTGTTTTAACAAGGACAGTGACAATTGTTTTAACAAGGACAGTGACAACTGCTTTAACAAGGATAGTGACAACTGTTTTAACAAGGACAGTGACAACTGTTTTAACAAAGACAGCGACAAGAAAAATACCGCATAAAATTTACTCAGAGGTGCGCCACTAGAACGTAGTTGATCTACCATAATATTTCGTTAAACAGAACTTTTAACCAAGAAAGAACAGTTGCAATAGCAGAGTAAAAAGGTGACCACCAGGTCACTCACCTGCATTACACTAGCCAATAACCTGTTCTGATCTAGCTAAGGTACCAGGTGTCTATCCTGATGCAAGTTAGAGCACCTTTAACCTAACCAGCGGTGTACTGCTGCAGGTTTGGTCGCCGCACCATGGCGGTGCTGTGTGCTCTGGCGACAGCTGTGGTGGGCACAGTGGCTTGCTTCGTCAACTCCTATCTGGAGTTCCTGGCCCTGAGATTCATCCTCGCCTTCGTCTGCTCCGGCATGATGATTATCAACTTCGTCCTGGGTATGTGTGAGCTGTGTTTCAAGGGCAGGATGGAGTCCAAGGGTGAGCTTGCTTACGGTCAGTGACTCTGGGCGGGAGGGTTGAGCTAGGGGTGAGGAAAGTGAAGTTCGGGGATTGGGATTTTGTAAGTGAAAGTTATCACCAAAACACCTTCACTACCACCACAGCATCATTCCCACCACCACACCATTACCACCACCATCATAACATCACGTGACACTATGTAACATATTGACACGTGTGCGAAATTAGACATATGCTACGAAATTAGAAAAGCCTTCGAAACCGGTCACATGTACAATATATCACAGGTGTACAGTATATCACAGGTGTACGATATATCACAGGGTGTACAATATATCACGGATGTACAGTATATCACAGGTGTACAGTATATTTCAAGTGCACAGTATATAACAGGTTACAGGTGTACAGTATCACAGATGTACAGTATCATAGGTGTGCAGTATCACAGGTGTACAGTATCACAGGTGTACAGTATCACAGGTGTACAGTATATTTAAAGTGTACAGTATATAACAGGTTACAGGTGTACAGCATCACAGGTGTACAGTATCACAGGTGTGCAGTATCACAGGTGTACAGTATCACAGGTGTACAGTATCACAGGTGTACAGTATCACAGGTGTACCTACTCTGCCTACAGTAATGGAGATTGTCAAGCCAGAAGCACGCACCATGACAGGCATGATGTATGCATTCTTCTTTGGCTCGGGCATCGCTATCCTACCAGGTATCGCCTTCTTCATCAGGACCTGGCGATACTTGGAGCTGGCTATTGGCCTGTCCTCCTTCATCCTCGTTACTTACTACTGGTGAGTCCTTGCAACACTCTAACACTTCCCTCTCCTTCTTAACGTTAAAAAACGGGTGTTGTTATGCAGGACTATTCTATAAAGTGGTTTATTTTATGTTCACGTAAACCACTGGACCCGTATGGGTAAACATTGCTTTAAATTTCTTGCAAGGTGATAATATTTTATAGAATAATTCCTTGTTAGGTGATAACAGTGCTTCACAAGACTTAAGAAATCGTAATGACACGATTGCAAATAAACCATACCCCCGGCCGGGATTGAACCCGCGGTCATAGAGTCTCAAAACTCCAGCCCGTCGCGCTAGCCACTAGACCAGCTAGCCACTAGACCAGCCAGCCACAATAAGATTCATCCAACTAGGTATATTTCTACACCATAGGAAAATTAGCACAGGCACCTCTGTGACCACAAATGCAAGTTTTTACAGACGAATCTCCAGCTAGCGTGGCCGTGGCGAACTCTAGCTCAAGTCCCTTCACTGCCGTCAACATGACTTAAGAAATCGTAATGACACGATTGCGACGGGCTGGAGTTTTGAGACTCTATGACCGCGGGTTCAATCCCGGCCGGGGGTATGGTTTTTTAGTGCTTCACAATACTTAATTGTAAGGCAATAACAGTGTTTCATAATTATCAGGTGATAAGAGTATATTATATCAGTAGGACATCATATATCTGAGAAGCACTTTCCTAAGTCACCATGTAACATTTACAGGTTCATTAACAATGTAATTTTTTAAGATTATATGACGCACAAATCCTTAAGAATTATTGTAAACAGTAATTATTAGATTAAAATACTAGCATCTTTAACCCGTCTTTTCTCCTACGTAAACTTCCGGAGCCTCGGTGTTCCTTATTTCAAAATCATCACCCGAACTATTTTCTCTACATTACTGATCGTATCCTTCTTTATACAGGATCCTTCCGGAGAGTCCTAGGTGGCTTGCGTCTCAGGGCAGGGTGGACGAGGCTCTCAAAATCCTGAAGAACATCGCTCGAACCAATGGGAAGAAACTGGCCTCTGATGAGTGCATCCTAAAACTCATCACATTGGACCACTCTAAGGTAACTCTGTCCAGCTAATACATCTTAATTTTTAAAGGAATTGAGAGGTAAGTCAGTGGAAGGTCTCGGTCAGATGACCAGAAGTTCCAGTGGCGGGTCATCATGTGACTAAGGCCCACGTCAGGAAACACTTGTCCTGTTTCCTGACGAATTTTAATCAACGTGATCTGTCTTAAGAAAAAAAACTTAGCATGAATAATTAATATCATAAAGCTCTATTAGTTATACTGTAATTTTCTTATTATTCATCCATTTCGTATTTTGCAAAACAACCACCGTGAAAAAATAGTGAACTCCCAAGCGCTTTTCGCTGGTTGTTTTGCGTATTGCCATTTCACTTGTTTACTGTGAACTTATTGCATTTCGTATTTTAGATACATTTAATTTTGATTATTTCATATATATATTCAATTATAACTTTGAAATAGAAGTAAAATAATGAACAATGTTGTACAGGATCCCGAGTTTAGTGAAGCTCGACCTGCTAGATGGTACAGTTTCATAGTTAACACTCTGCGAGCCCAGGTTACACTAGTTCGAACCCCGGTGATGCGTCGCAGATGTTTCATCTCCTTTTTCCTGTGGTTCGTCTCAGCCAGCGTCTACTACGGCCTCATCTTCTCCGGTGCCAACATCAAGGCCGATCCTTTCCTCATGATCTTCATCTCGGGATTAGTCGAACTGCCATCTGCTTTCGTCTTCATCTCCGCCTTGGATAAGTAAGTTGCATCTCGTAGATAAATGGTTCAGAGAATAGACAAGCTGGGACTGATCAGGGACTGATTACCTCAATGATCTTCTGATCGTCACTATTCTTCTTAGTATTGGACTGATGAAGCCACTATGTAGCGATACGCTTCCACAATAAAGATACCTAAGTGTCGACCATCTGTCTAATTTATCATTATGTTGCGTCTTCTTCACTTCGTTCATGAAGATTCTTTAGTCAATTTCGGAATAGTATTCTACTTTAAAAATTAATTATTATCTTAAAACTCATTATCAAAATATAAACAATAGCCTTCGCCCTCACTAAGTATATTGACTCTGTTCCTTCAGCTGTAAAAGCGATAATTATCTAGAATAAATATTGATCCTTCGCTTTACGAAGGGGATAATCATCTCGGTGATAAGTAGGCAATATTTCAGCTGGCAAGCGCACTCGTAAACACCCACTAAATTTCCCGCTTTAATACCTACGGAATATTTCTGTCGTTTCCACTTACGCTTCACGACAGCTGTAATAAATCAGGTTCCACGTAAAATTCCAAACGGGATGAAATGTCGTGATGCAGTCTAGTACGAGTCTAAAAATGTCAGTTTCAGAATGAGCTTTTACTGGGACAGCGTTACGTTCTGTGTAGAGCTTCAGCGAGACGTGAAAATATTCTACGCTAGGCGAAATGTCTCACTAAAAACTTATTATGCAACCTGTGTGTTTGTCTTCACCAATGCGCTTGACACCTGCATTTTAGCGTCAAGGCTAACCCACAAATTAGAAAACTAGATGACGTTTCGGCTCATTCTGAATTGTTATGTCCAGGACGACAGCGAACGTTGTCCAGTTTTCACTTCCAGTGTTTGGGCTGACTGGATTTTTTTCCTCTTGCATAGGTTGGGTCGCCGGCCCACCATGAGTGGACTTTTCGCTGCCTGTGGTGCTTGTCTGCTGGCCATCCTTGCTGTTCCCGAGGGTAAGAGAGAGACAGAGAGAATGTCTCGTAACAAAAAATTTATTGGACATAATGCTGTTTCAAATAAGCAGAGGTAAGTAACAGCTCTTAGCTTGCAAATAAAGATAGGAACTCATAACCTAACCCTGTAGAAATAAAAGTGTTTAAAAATAATATGCCTTGCCTTCTTCGTTCTCTACTCTTTCCTTCTGCACTCTCCTGCTTCCGTTTGTCCTTTCCCCCTGTCTTCCATACCTTCATTCCTTCAATTTCACGTAAAATTTAGCAAATTTATTCACTCTCTGCTTTCTTCGTTTCCTTTTAACAGATCAGATCTACGTGAACTTCTTCCTGGTGAACCTGGGCAAGTTTTTCACTACGGCGGTGTTCCAGCAGCAGTACCTCTATACCGGAGAACTAGTGCCTACCCACGTTCGAAACATTGCAGTGGGCACCAGCTCAATGATAGCCAGGATTGGCTGCGTCATCACCCCCTACATCATCACTCTTCTCGTAAGTCTCATCATTTGTTGATTATTAAGATTCGAGGCAGTGAATTCAAAAGAAGTGGAGTTGTAGGATACGTAGAAACATGCAGACTAGAGTGTACGTTATTGGCTATGGGTTCCACCAAGCAGACGCGAGTAGGACAGCCCTGAGCCAAGATGCAGGGAAAGTGCTAATGTCCTATAGGACTCTGGGCAGAGACTGAGGCCGAGGGCCCACCTCGAGGACAGACCTCAGTGGACGCTCTCGAAAAACAGACCATAGCATACTGTCTACGTACGTATTTTATTCGTGAGCGCGAGGCAGACACGCTCCCTAGCTGGACTCAGTTGTGTGTACGTTGTCTGAGATAAGCTGAATAATATTTATATTTATATAAAAAACGTCGATTTTAATGTGCTTTGTTGTATATACATATTTCGTGTATGTTTGAGAAAATATTAATGTTATTGTGTTTCTCTTCAGTGTTTATATTTGATAATCACGATTTATAAGGCATATTTTCAAAGTGTATTTGAAAATAGTGTTAGGGAAAGAAGCACAATTTAGTGTTTTTGATGTTTATATGGTAGAAAACGTAAATAGTGTCTTTTTAAATGTTTATATATGATTAACCCAATAGTAATCTAAAAAAACAAAAACGTAATTTTTAATGTGTTTTAATGTCAAACGTTGTGTTTACTCCACCAGGGGGATGTTCACTACGCTCTTCCTTCAACGATCTTCGGGATCGTCTCTCTTGTGGCTGGCCTCCTGACCCTCATGCTCCCAGAGACCAACCACAAACCACTCCCGGAGACCGTGGCCGAGGTCGAGGCCATGCCTAGGTAAGAAGTCTTGGTCATCCAGCAGATGGAAGAAATGGGAGTGAGGCAGAAAGAGGAAGAGGACCACGATGGGGAGCCTAGTCAAGGTTCTGGCTCTACCCAAAATCTTCCTAGCACTGCTTGGGAAAAGGAATCTGTGGTGGCTAAAGAAGATGACAGTAACTACGACCCAGGAAGAAAACTATGTATCACACGACGAAGCAAAACTTGCAGTGCGAGATTAAAACTTCGATGGAGAAGATCGAAAAACAAGAGAAAAATTGCGGCTGGAGTTTTAAGCTAACAAACGATTATGAAAATGACAAGAGTTCCATCCTACTTTGTAACAGCATCAAGAAAAACAAACGAGACTATAAAGACAAAATCTTGTAAGTGTCTTGAAGGTTGTTACCAGGGAGAGTCGTATTACCAGTAAGAAGCTGTAATACCTAAAGACAGATATTATCCACTAGGACAGTGGTTCCCAAACTTTTTCAGCTTGTTACCCAATTTAACATGCCACATAAAGCATGTTACCCCTTTCACAAAATGTTGTTATTATTGATATATATGGCTAAACGTGAACGTATACAGCCTCGCATACTCTGCTAATCCTAGCAAAACCATTGAAAACGTAAGAACCACACATACATTATATATAAAATTAATAATAGCTACAAATTCACAGTAACAGTGGGTAAATACTAACTATATACTGCACAGGGCAGTACACATACATACCAGCTTATGTCTACCTCGGCTGATGCTCACAGATAAAATGACAGTGTGAAATAGAGGCAGCCTCAGGAAGTGAGTGACGCGTACTGGACAGGTCGATCTGGGCTACTGAGTGACTTTTGTCCTGAAGCATACTTGTCAAAATGCTTTTGGGTTTCCACACACTTAGCTATATATTTCTTCTTTTCTAATACTGTATATTAGTTTTTGATGTTTATTGTTATTTGGTTTAACTTTATTACTTACTTATAATAGGTTTACTTTACAACTTTATATACTAAGACAAAGTTTACAATAATCCTCATACCGGGTACCGCATTGTTTTCTTGATTTTCAGAATTCATAACTTTTTTTCTGTCACCCCTCCATTACCCCCCAAAAATGGTTAAATTACCCCCAGGGGGTAATTTACCCCCAGTTTGGGAACCACTGCGTGACTAGGAAAACGTAATGGCAGAAAAGTCACTCATGCTACGAGGACACAGTGGTTTTGATTAACCTCTTGCGGCTTTAACTGTGATGTGTTAATTAATTTCGGAAAAGGTGTTTTAAGTGTAGCTTGACTTGGTCATTAAGAGAGATGGGAGTGACGGCTGTGGTGGAGAGAGTGCAGCCGTGGTGTGGATGAAAGGACTGGCTGAACTGATGTCTAGTTGAAATGAATGGTTGTGAATGTTGTGTGGAAAGCTGTTGGGTGAAAGGCTGTGGGCTTGGATGATGGTTACATCCGGGGTCGAGAAGAGTTATTACGAGTTTTGAAGTTATGACGGCAAAAGAATGTGACGAGATCTACCTGGAGGGTATTCCGGGGATCAATGCCCCCGCGGCCCGGTCCATTACCAGGCCTCCTGGTGGATCAGGGCCTGATCGACGAGGCTGTTACTGCTGGCCGTACGTAGCCCAACGTACGAACCACAGCCCGGCTGATCCGCCAATGATCTGGATTTGATTCACATACTGGATGTTGTTCCTCCCCATCTCTCCCTTCCCATCTCCTGACCCTTCCCATAAATCCTTTTCTTTCTCCCATTCACTTTTACTACTCCACACTCACTGCCCCCTTTTATCCTCACTCCATCTCATCTTTCTGGTTCTCTCTCTCTCTCTCTCTCTCTCTCTCTCTCTCTCTCTCTCTCTCTCTCTCTCTCTCTCTCTCTCTCTCTCTCTCTCTCTCTCGCCTTAGGAAACACTCCAGAACCTGTTTACAAATCGGAGTTAAATCTCCAGAAGCCTGAGGCTCGGGATGGGAACACGAGTGAGAAAACGTGATATAAATGGCACTTGCTCAAAAAGAATTAAAAATACCTCTGGCTGAGTTTAGTTAGTTTAATATGTTTATTATGCACCCCATACCCATCCTGTGGGCGGTAGTCAAAAGATTACAGAGGTACATAATTGGTCCAGGGACTGGACTCCAAAGTTTTGATAGCTGAGCAAGTTACAGAGGTAATGAACTCACAATTTACAAAGGTAATGAACTCACAAATTACAAAGGTAATGAACTCACAATTTACAAAGGTAATGAACTCCAGGTAAGTCTGGTCTGAAGAAAGACACACGTCATTAAAGCTTTACACAGAGCGAAACGTTGTTCCAATAAAAGCTTGTTCTACAACGTGCGTCTTTTCTTTACTATTGTTGCCGCTACGGCACTTGGATCCAATGTTTTATTTATAGTAATAAATAATTTAACTACACTCTGCAATTTTATTTTGTTTAAAAAAGATTATTACTTTATTTTACCGGGTCATTTTTATAATATAATAAAGATATATATATATATATATATATATATATATATATATATATATATATATATATATATATATATATATATATATATATATATATATATATATATATATATATATATATATATTAAACTGTTCATATGGTACCTAAAAATGTTCACAAATATCTTAAAGTGCAAAGATGTTAGAGAAAGTGTACAGACGTTACCTAAAGTGTACAGACGTTACCTAAAGTGTACAGACGTTACCTAAAGTGTACAGACGTTACCTAAAGTGTACAGACGTTACCTAAAATGTACAGACGTTACCTAAAATGTACAGACGTTACCTAAAGTGTACAGACGTTACCTAAAATGTACAGACGTTACCTAAAGTGTACAGACGTTACCTAAAATGTACAGACGTTACCTAAAGTGTACAGACGTTACCTAAAGTGTACAGACGTTACCTAAAGTGTACAGACGTTACCTAATGTGTATATATTGACTTATTTATGGTATAAACATAGTTTGTAAACTGGCTTAAGTTCTGGTTGTAAAATTTGCCATTTTTATATTATTTTTTATAATTTATCACTCTCCGCATTGTAAATAATACCTTGTGCATATTGCGCATGACAGTTATTATTACAGTTATGGGTAATTATATTTTGTCTTTTGATATGTATAACTGAAACCTTAGTGAAGGAATCTGCTGAAAAAAATTGCTGTTTATTTCCTCTGTTTACTGGATTCCACGAATGTTATTTATTGTGTTTATGATTAAGAATTTAAGAGACTTATAGAGGTAAATTTCACAATCTCTCTCTCTCTGTCTGTCTGTCTCTCTCTCTCTCTCTTTTCCACACGGTTTGACAAGGTTAGGTTAAGGATCCCTAGCTTTATTGACAAGTTATTTACAGGTTAAGGATTCCTAACTTTATTGACAAGCTAAGAGCTGCTACCTACATCAGCTCATTTGAAAGCATTTTTATTCTCTCTCTCTCTCTCTCTCTCTCTCTCTCTCTCTCTCTCTCTCTCTCTCTCTCTCTCTCTCTCCTTGTAAGAATAAATGGGTTTCACATTGTTAGTCTAAGACATTCTATTATTAAATCACAAGAAAAGAGCTCTTTTCTATCTCAACTTATTTAAAAACCTTTCCACAACCTTATCTTTGCATGCAATAAGATCACAGTAAACAGGTGATGTCACAATATACAAACAAACCACTGAAAAAAATAGTGAAATTCCAAGCGCTTTCGTGATTTCTCACATTAACAACGACCTGATAATGAGAAATCAGGAAAGCGTTTGGAATTTCACTGTTTTGTCAGAGTGGTTGTTTTGCAGCTTTATCTGTATTAAATCTTTATTGTCATGACCCTTAAGGGTCAAAACAACTTTGGGACCATAATAAAGTATGAGAGTCCTCACATGATCCCTCAGCTAGAGTCCACAATGAGTTTTTAGGATTCTCCATGGGTCCCTACCAGGCTATAAGGGGTAATTATGAACCGTTAAATCAGTTCCCACAATACTCTAATATATCAAAGATATTGGTTATTACTCCATGGTAATTAGGTCAGCTCGTCCCATATTTTTGTTACGGTGTGAAGGAACAGTCATAGCAATGTAAGTATGTCTTAGTAATGCGGGAGGGTTGAATGTGTGTGTGTACATACATAAATACATACTGCCAGATTAGCAATATGACTGTCAGTGTGTTCCCTGGAGTGACTGTGTCAGAGCCTCTCTTGCCAGACTAGCAGTACGACTATTAGTGTGCGCCAAGAAATGACTATCAGTCCGTGGATGTGCACTTCAAATTCTAGAACATCTGAACCCCTGTAACCAAGGTAAGTGCAAGTTATTTAACCTTTGGTTTGTCAAGTTATGAAAGTGATAATTGTTATAAGTTAGGACTTTCTGCTAAATAGATATTATTATTGTTGCCGTAATGTTTTGTTTTGTAATCTAGTGAATTATATTTGATATTTTCTTTAAAATTTATTACTTAAAACTTAATACATGGTTTGATGACTCTTCAAGCTTGTTTAAAAATATACACTCTTGGAGTCAGTAAAGAGTTTGGAGTCTTGAGTGTTAAAATAAGAGACTAAGTAGCAGGTACAAATACAACAGGGGAATCCTAATTAGAAGTAGTAGTAATTGTAGTTGATGTAATAGTACCAGTAACTGTATTCTCTAATCCACCAATAAAGGGTATTTAATGAAGTGTATGAATATCACTGAAATAATTGGAAGGTTAAGAAATTAGTCACATTAAAGCAAATATAACACTGTGGCCAGATCAAATATTTCTTTGCACTTTAAGGAAAGAATAGAGAAATATGATTAGCTTTTTTTTACCATAATCTAAGAGAATTTGTGCATAGAGACCGTTTTAAGTTTCCCGTTTGCCACGATTCTCATATTTTTACACCATTTCCTCCGACTCATCTTGATGCCTCCATGCCATCACACATTTCCTCTGACCCACCTTACAATAGAGTCGTCATCCCACCACCCACTTCCCATCTTCCACGATCCATTCCGCTTTCATAACTTTAACGAGAAATTGAAATACCATTTTGGTCTCTGGATCACATTTCGAGCCCCGTCCCGAGCAACTCAGTGCCGCTCACCCGCAGTCCAGGACTGGAGTCCTGAAGTAGGGCCCTGACCTGGTGGTTCTGCACATGGATTCGATATTCATTTCTTGCAATCATCACCGACACTCTGGTCCTGAAGCAACAGAGGCGTCGCTGTTCCCTCACAGGAGAGAAATGAACCAACGTTCGAAGCTCTGAGATCTCTCTGGAGATGGTATTGCATTGTGGCGCCGAGGCACAGATAAATACTACTGGGACTCGTCTAATTGCGTTGGATTCTCCTGAATAATACTGTCCCAGGAAGTTCCTTCGTACTCTTGGGCTCACTAACTCGTTCACACTATCTTCGAATGTCCCTTCGCTCTCTCTCCTGGTCTCGCTAAATCGGCCTCGCTATACCAGAATATCAACGCACACTCCCGGTCTCGCTAACTTGGTTTCATTATTCTAGTGTACCTTCTCGCTTCGTAACGTGAAGAGTCCTTCACTGACATTTCGATATTTTGTTTCCTGTGTGAGGGTGACATCAACACTGAAGTTTCATATCAGGGTAATAATGTACAGCTTCCAGGCACTGAGTGTTCACTTGCAGGATGAGCGGCACTGATTATTAAACTCCCTTGTTGTGGAATGAATATATATATATATATATATATATATATATATATATATATATATATATATATATATATATATATATATATATATTATTTTTTTATTATCACACTGGCCGATTCCCACCAAGGCAGGGTGGCCCGAAAAAGAAAAACTTTCACCATCATTCACTCCATCACTGTCTTGCCAGAAGGGTGCTTTACACTACAGTTTTTAAACTGCAACATTAACACCCCTCCTTCAGAGTGCAGGCACTGTACTTCCCATCTCCAGAACTCAAGTCCGGCCTACCGGTTTCCCTGAACCCCTTCATAAATGTTACTTTGCTCACACTCCAACAGCACGTCAAGTATTAAAAACCATTCGTCTCCATTCACTCCTATCAAACACGCTCACGCACGCCTGCTGGAAGTCCAAGCCCCTCGCACACAAAACCTCCTTTACCCCCTCCCTCCAACCTTTCCTAGGCCGACCCCTACCCCGCCATCCTTCCACTACAGACTGATACACTCTTGAAGTCATTCTGTTTCTCTCCATTCTCTCTACATGTCCGAAGCACCTCAACAACCCTTCCTCAGCCCTCTGGACAACAGTTTTGGTAATCCTGCACCTCCTCCTAACTTCCAAACTACGAATTCTCTGCATTATATTCACACCACACATTGCCCTCAGACATGATATCTCCACTGCCTCCGGCCTTCTCCTCGCTGCAACATTCATCACCCATGCTTCACACCCATATAAGAGTGTTGGTAAAACTATACTCTCATACATTCCCCTCTTTGCCTCCAAAGACAAAGTTCTTTGTCTCCACAGACTCCTAAGTGCACCACTCAGCCTTTTCCCCTCATCAATTCTATGATTCACCTCATCCTTCATAGACCCATCCGCTGACACGTCCACTCCCAAATATCTGAATACATTCACCTCCTCCATACTCTCTCCCTCCAATCTGATATCCAATCTTTCATCACCTAATATTTTTGTTATCCTCATAACCTTACTCTTTCTTGTATTCACTTTTAATTTTCTTTTGCACACCCTACCAAATTCATCCACCAATCTCTGCAACTTCTCTTCAGAATCTCCCAAGAGCACAGTGTCATCAGCAAAGAGCAACTGTGACAACTCCCACTTTATGTGTGATTCCTTATCTTTTAACTCCACGCCTCTTATCAAGACCCTCGCATTTACTTCTCTTACAACCCCATCTATAAATATATTAAACAACCACGGTGACATCACACATCCCTGTCTAAGGACTACTTTTACTGGGAAATAATTTCCCTCTTTCCTATGTACTCTAACTTGAGCCTCACTATCCTCGTAAAAACTCTTCACTGCTTTCAGTAACCTACCTCCTACACCATATACCTGCAACATCTGCCACATTGCCCCCCTATCCACCCTGTCATACGCCTTTTCCAAATCCATAAATGCCACAAAGACCTCTTTAGCCTTATCTAAATACTGTTCACTTATATGTTTCACTGTAAACACCTGGTCCACACACCCCCTACCTTTCCTAAAGCCTCCTTGTTCATCTGCTATCCTATTCTCAGTCTTACTTTTAATTCTTTCAATAATAACTCTACCATACACTTTACCAGGTATACTCAACAGACTTATCCCCCCATAATTTTTGCACTCTCTTTTGTCCCCTTTGCCTTTATACAAAGGAACTATGCATGCTCTCTGCCAATCCCTAGTTACCTTACCCTCTTCCATACATTTATTAAATAATTGCACCAACCACTCCACAACTATATCCCCACCTGCTTTTAACATTTCTATCTTTATCCCCTCAATCCCGGCTGCCTTACCCCCTTTCATTTTACCTACTGCCTCACGAACTTCCCCCCACACTCACAACTGGCTCTTCCTCACTCCTACAAGATGTTATTCCTCCTTGCCCTATACACGAAATCACAGCTTCCCTATCTTCATCAACATTTAACAATTCCTCAAAATATTCCCTCCATCTTCCCAATACCTCTAACTCTCCTCTCCTATTTTTAACTGACAAATCCATTTGTTCTCTAGGCTTCCTTAAATTGTTAATCTCACTCCAAAACTTTTTCTTATTTTCAACAAAATTTGTTGATAACATCTCACCCACTCTCTCATTTGCTCTCTTTTTACATTGCTTCACCACTCTCTTAACCTCTCTCTTTTTCTCCATATACTCTTCCCTCCTTGCATCACTTCTACTTTGTAAAAACTTCTCATATGCTAACTTTTTTCCCCTTACTACTCTACATCATTCCACCAATCGCTCCTCTTCCCTCCCGCACCCACTTTCCTGTAACCACAAACTTCTGCTGAACACTCTAACACTACATTTTTAAACCTACCCCATACCTCTTCGACCCCATTGCCTATGCTCTCATTAGCCCATCTATCCTCCAATAGCTGTTTATATCTTTCCCTAACTGCCTCCTCTTTTAGTTTATAAACCTTCACCTCTCTCTTCCCTGATGCTTCTATTCTCCTTGTATCCCATCTACCTTTTACTCTCAGTGTAGCTACAACTAGAAAGTGATCTGATATATCTGTGGCCCCTCTATAAACATGTACATCCTGAAGTCTACTCAACAGTCTTTTATCTACCAATACATAATCCAACAAACTACTGTCATTTCGCCCTACATCATATCTTGTATACTTATTTATCCTCTTTTTCTTAAAATATGTATTACCTATAACTAAATCCCTTTGTATACAAAGTTCAATCAAAGGGCTCCCATTATCATTTACACCTGGCACCCCAAACTTTCCTACCACACCCTCTCTAAAAGTTTCTCCTACTTTAGCATTTAGGTCCCCTACCACAATTACTCTCTCACTTGGTTCAAAGGCTCCTATACATTCACTTAACATCTTCCAAAATCTCTCTCTCTCCTCTGCATTCCTCTCTTCTCCAGGTGCATACACGCTTATTATGACCCACTTCTCGCATCCAACCTTTACTTTAATCCACATAATTCTTGCATTTACACATTCATATTCTCTTTTCTCCTTCCATAACTGATCATTCAATATTACTGCTACCCCTTCCTTTGCTGTAACTCTCTCAGATACTCCAGATTTAATCCCATTTATTTCCCCCCACCGAAACTCCCCTACCCCCTTCAGCTTTGTTTCGCTTAGGGCCAGGACATCCAACTTCTTTTCATTCATAACATCAGCAATCATCTGTTTCTTGTCATCTGCACTACATCCACGCACATTCAAGCATCCCAGTTTTATAAAGTTTTTCTTCTTCTCTTTTTTAGTAAATGTCTACAGGAGAAGGGGTTACTAGCCCATTGCTCCCGGCATTTTAGTCGCCTCATACGACACGCATGGCTTACGGAGGAAAGATTCTTTTCCACTTCCCCATGGACAATAGAAGAAATAAAGAAGAACAAGAGCTATGTAGAAAAATGAGAAAAACCTAGATGTATGTATATATATATACATGTGCATGTCTGTGAAGTGTGACCAAAGTGTAAGTTGTAGTAGCAAGATATCCCTGTTATCTAGCGTGTTTATGAGACAGAAAAAGACACCAGCAATCCTACCATCATGCAAAACAGTTACAGGTTTCTGTTTCACAGTCATCTGGCAGGACGGTAGTACTTCCCTGGGTGGTTGCTGTCTACCAACCTACTACCTATATATATATATACATATATATATATATATATATATATATATATATATATATATATATATATATATATATATATATATATATCCATATATATATTCATACAGAGATTATACATTGAGAGTTTAATCACTAAAATAGAAAATAGTTTTCTTCTCTGCTGTTGAGCAGGTTATATTCAGCTAGTTATTGTGTATAACAAACACAGATCTTGCGAGAGTTGCACTGAAGTGAAGTTTGAGAGCAACGCTTGTATAAACCTTGCTCAATATAAACCTTGCTCAATATAAACCTTGCTCAATATAAACCTTGCTCAATATAAACCTTGCTCAATATAAACCTTGCTCAATATAAACCTTGCTCAATATAAACCTTGCTCAATATAAACCTTGCTCAATATAAACCTTGCTCAATATAAACTGACTTTCAATTTTAATGTATTAAAATAATTCTAAAGTCACTCTTGGTTTATTAAAAGTGTGTGTGGTGTGTGTGTGTGTGTGTGTGTGTGTGTGTGTGTGTGTGTGTGTGTGTGTGTGTGTGTGTGTGTGTGTGTGTGTGTGTACTCACCTAGTTGAGGTTGCGGGGGTCGAGTCCGAGCTCCTGGCCCCGCCTCTTCACTGATCGCTACTAGGTCACTCTCCCTGAACCGTGAGCTTTATCATACCTCTGCTTAAAGCTATGTATGGATCCTGCCTCCACTACATCGCTTCCCAAACTATTCCACTTACTGACTACTCTGTGGCTGAAGAAATACTTGTGTGTGTGTGTGTGTGTGTGTGTGTGTGTGTGTGTGTGTGTGTGTGTGTGTGTGTGTCAGTCTTGTTTTAAAACAGTGCGCGTCAATAGAACTGTAAACAATTCTATAGGTCAATATTTCTGAATTAAACACTATTTGCGTCAATTTTACCGTATTAAAACAACATTTGCGTCAACATTACTGTATTTAAAACATCTGCATCAACATTACTGTATTTAAAATAACATTTACGTCAACATTACTGAATTTAAAACAACATCTGCATCAACATTACTGTAGTTAAAACAACACTTGCGTCAACATTACTGTAGTTAAAACAACACTAGTGATAAATAGAATTGTTTTGAAATGCTTCACGATTATCAAGACAAAATGAAGTTTATACACAAGAAATAACTAAATACCGTGGCGTGAACAACATCCGGATAACCCACGATTTATAGAGGAAACTTTAGAGACTAAGTTACACGAACTCTCAGGCCTTGTACCGTTTTCTCTCACTTGGGTCTTGATGTGGTGTGGATTAGATGTGAATCGTACAAGCCACGGTGTTGGTACTGTTATTCTTCTATTTATCTTATACACAAGCTAGAGACTATGGTACTGGTCAAGGCTACGAGGATCATCACAGTTCTTCAGGTACTCAAAAAATTAATTCCATTCGTCAGTTTTTATGTCTAGGTCCAATGTACGGTCATAATAAGCCATACTACATACTCCGTGAACATGAAGAGACACAGGTTGCTAAACAAGCTGATATAGCAACGTTTCGCTCTATGTAGAATTTAATTCTGTCAACTTGTGTCTTCATGTTCACACTGGCTGACAAAAATACCATTTCACCGCATGAACATTTGCCGAGTAAATACCAAACATGATGATGAGATATTAGGAAATAAAGTTTGGGGTTGTGCAGGTTACTTGTGTCCTTCACGACAACCGTGTAGTCGACACACTTCAAGCCCAGTGAACCAAATTCGTACACCCCTTTGCGGCGTGGTTATTCCACAACTAACCCAAAAATTGAATATAAATGTTTGGACGACGTTTCGGGCCGTCTTGGGACCCTTATCAGGTCGTGGATTGAGAATGGTTCAGGAAGGATCGAAACGTGTAATGATTTGTCTCGCTGTCCCCAACCTGTGGGCTAGTTGTGAACTGTACCAGCCACGATGTTGTGACTATTTTTTCCTTGCGGTATATATACTGTATGTATACACATTACATATATATAAATAAATATATATATATACATATGTATATACATATATATATATATATATATATATATATAATATATATATATACATTATATATATTATATATATATATATATATATATATATATATATATATATATATATATATATATATATATATATATATATATATATATATATATATATATATATATATATATATATATATATATATATATATATATATATATATATATATATATATATATATATATATATATATATATATATATATATATATATATATATATATATATATATATATATATATATATATATATATATATATATATATTATAATATATATATATATTATATATATATATGTGTGTGTGGGACAAATTGCCTCGGGGAAATGGATAAGAAGGCTTCAAGGAAAAATATTTGGATTTTTTCCTGAAATTATTTGAATATTCCACTTCTCCTATTGTCCCATCTTTTTATTTTACCAATAGGTATATTTTATTACGCAATATGGTACACAAGACTTAAAAGATACATTGATGGTGCAAAGATGACATATACAGTACATGAGGTTTGATGAATACATTACAAGTACATACTGCTACGTGTTTATCAAAAATTACAATATAAAAGTCTCATCTAGCTCCTCAGAGCTGGGACGCGTACCCGGGATACAGCAGGCATTACCCCTCTCAACAGCTGCAACACTGAGTCGCTGCAACAGAAAACTTTGCACTGGGATCCCTAGTTACATTAATGAGTCTTTTGACTAGCTCCTTAAGGAACTAGATGCTCTCTTTCCCCATGGGCCAAGGGTCTCTGAGGATATGGGAACGAACATAGTGATGGACATGTTAGCCATATTTTATAGACTTCTGGGACTCCCTGAAGCTGGTAGCTGCCCCTCCTTCCTCCCTAGTGTATTGAAGATAGGTACTAGCCAGTGTGGATGCACATGTGTAGTCCCACACCACCTGTTTGCCGTCTGTCCATGCTTGAAGGGTGATACCATCTGGGCGCTGTTACTTGCCATTACATCTGCATTGTTTGGGTGGCTACCTTATTGCTGGGCATTCGGCTGTTGCGAGGCTCTTCTTGATGTTATTAACCTTCATACCTTGCCATCTTTCCCTCGGATCTACGTTCTGGCGATTCACTGCCGCAAATACACCTGTGTTCAGAGAGGATAGGGGCGGCAAGGTGAAGGGCAACACAAATGCGGATGGTTTGTTGGTCGAGGAGTGTGCTAAGGGAGGAAGGGGTTGGGGATAGCTAAAAGGAAATCCCAGGCATATGGAGCTCTCACTGCTAGGAGGCGAGTTCAATCCTTCCCCGGCACACTCTGAAGAACTGTTGAAGCTAGATTCTCCTATAGTCTTCGCTTACTTAAACATTTGTTTTTATCCTCTGCCTTAAAGAAAGACGCGCAGAGTTGGTGTTTACAATGATACTGTGTGTGTTGAACCCATGTTTTTATCCTATGTCCAGAAGGTTGCATCCCAGAGCCAGTATTTGCATAGCTTCTTGCATACGTGTTGGCTATATGTAAACATACCTGCACTTTGTACACAGAAAGTGAAAGATTTCTTTGGACTTGGCTTGTGGTAGTTTTCTTTGCCCTAAACATCTGAAGCAGACTGCTTTTTATCGTTTTTGGAACGTTTGCCGGATTTAATAGAACTATACTAGACAGGATTTCTGCGTTGTGTTTAGCGTGACGGAGGATCGAACCTCTGTCACGCCTTCTCCTGAATAACCCACAGAGGATTCGTGCTTCACGCAAGTATAAAAATCGGCATAGTAGTTTGGGTGTGCCGCCTCGGTTTCATTTTTTCCATGCTATGAATTTCATTACGTTGTGCGTCTCCGACTCCACCTGGGTCCTTGATAGCAACGTTCAGTTATCCCGATGGAGACCCTTCACAGGGGGTTCTTGATTCTTGTGAATGGCTCTTGATCTGAACTGAATGCTTTTCCGATTTACTTCTCAATGCCAAGATATTGCATGACTCTTTCTCGATTAACTCTTCCCCATAAATGTAATTTAAATCTTGTTGGGAGTGCTCGTTCCATTTTCCATTTCCGCTCACATCTCGCCAATGTGTTCCCAGACACCGAGAGGCAGGTCACAGCACAGTTAAATCCACATAGCCTCCTGGTGGCAATGTTGAAAAACAAACACACGTTCCGAAAGAAGCTGTTATTGAGGATAACGTTTCTCTCTGTATAGAACCTCAAGTATTGTCGAGTTATCGTCATTTGTAATAATGTTGGGTAAAAGGAGACAAGCGCATCTAATGCCATAGTAAAATGTCGCACGAGTTGCATTTGTGTTCTCTTGCCTAAAATATCGTAATTGGATTAAGCTCTGATAAATCAAAATGCCCTCCCAATAAGTGCTTGTTTTGCATACTTGTGTGCGTGTGTGTTTTTGCCTGAAGTGAATCCCACATGTAGATAAGCAAACAACGGCGGTGATATTATTATACATTTCAACCCTCAACTGGAGTCATCACTGGCAAGTTCTACTGATGAGAACTCCAGTTGTGAATTGAAATGTGCAGTCTCATTTCCACTGCTGTTTTCTTGTCTAAATATAAGTTACTCTTCAACATCGACATGTGTTCATTACGCATTTATTATCGACACTTATTTCATTATCATCACTTGTATGTGTCCGCAAAGCCATCGTCGTGAGGTCCTTCAGGCCACGACGAGTAAGTATGGTAGGAAGTCACTGTGTACAGACCAATGGTTTATTTTTAAGTAGAAAACACTTGTGCAAGACTAAAACACTTTATTAAGAAATAGTTCGTCAATCCAGTCAGTGAAACATTTCTTTATAAAAGCTTCTTGTATTCCACAAGTTTCTTTTTTTTCACGTTTTGTCGGTATACCAATACCAGTTTCCTGTAACTTTTATTAATGGGGTTCGTTTATTTAGGCTTTATTTTAGAAAATAAAGTTTTGGGTCTGCACAAAGTGCCTTTCTACCAGATTTGTCAGGTAAGTCTGGCTTCTCAAGAGACACAAGATGAGGCTTCAGAGTCGAGAAACTAAAGAATCACAGATGGGGAGGAGGGAAATACGAACACTTCTGACAAACAACACGGTGCGTGGTTCACCCTTCCATGGGGGACTAGTGAGGCTGCTGAGAAACCGTGCCTTCATGGTGGCGAAGTCAGTGTAGTCGTTGTCGGGGAAGAATTCAGGCACGGGCAGCGTGGCATTGAGGATGATACCGACCAAAATCAGCGTCACGTAAACGAAGAGAGACACCCACCAACAGACACGCTCCCAGCGTCGCAGCTTCAGGTTCCTCAGCATGTTGATGCCGACGAGCAAGCCAGCGACTGCGCCTGCCAGGTGGGCCATGTGGCCAGTCTGTACCAGGAAAGAACATAAAAATGGAGGAACACTGCAGCAGGCCTACTGGCTCATACAAGGCCCTTATCAAAACCAACCATTCCCACCCAGGCAAGAAAGTCGCAGGAGAAAAAAGTAACAATACAAACCTAACCTAACAGTTTATATATATGTAATGGCAGGATATTATGTAAGATGTTTTCAAACTCTACATGACATGTATTGTCAATAAATGACCGACTTAAATGATTTTGTTTCATTGTTTTACCTTGCTTAAGAAAATGAATAAAACGTGATGCTTTTACAAAATGAATTGTGTTGTCAACATGTACAAGTCATGTACTGTCAGTTAATAACTGATTTATAATATTTTTATTACCTTAATTGTTTATGGTATTTAAACAAAATGTGACCTTTTTTCCTAACCAAAATTGTGTCTTTGGTTCAGGACACCTTTCCACCGACCCACTTGTCCAACCCTTTCCCAAAGTTACCCAAGTATTTGCTACCATACCTCAGGTATTAATCAAACCCAAATGTCTGGTGGAGACAACAGCAGTATGAAGACAGTTTGCGAAAAAGGCACAAAATTATTTTTTATTTGTGTAGGCCTTTGACCAAACAATGTTTTTTTTTAAGTACTTGAGGAAGTTGGTTTTCAGTTGACATTAAACATTTAACATATAATGATAATAATTATTTGTGTTGAGGGTTTATTGTTATGAGGTTTTTGTTGATTTTTAATAATATCCTGGTTTTGTTAGTTTTAAGTTATTGCGGTTCAGTCTTTTGACCCATTGTGTACCTCTTTATCCTTGTTTTTGTTTGTTGTGCATATATTTTTTTATGTTTGTAAGCGCTGAGTCCCTCAGCTGAGGAACTAACCACGTCTTCAAGGGTGATGGACTAATTACATCGTCTTTACATCTCTACTGCTTCTGCTGTCTCCTGTACTTGACTGAAGAAGATTAGTGTGTAGGCGAAACATTTCGGAACACAGATACCTAACTGTTGCACATGTCTTAATTATTAACTTGTTCAGCATTGTATACCAT
This sequence comes from Cherax quadricarinatus, assembly GCF_038502225.1. Classification (NCBI taxonomy): domain Eukaryota; kingdom Metazoa; phylum Arthropoda; class Malacostraca; order Decapoda; family Parastacidae; genus Cherax; species Cherax quadricarinatus. Next base: position 6,777,621 of record NC_091344.1, on the reverse strand, counting down.
TAAGATATTCAGAAGGATGATGCCGGTATTCACTACACTGTTAAATGTCATTCGATGTATTATTACTTTATTATTATTATTATTATTATTATTATTATTATTATTATTATTATTTGGATCTACCCTTCTTTGTGCTGAATGACCAACACGATATAAGTGCTTCACCTAAAGACATTTTAACTCACGTTGGACTGCACCGAGCTACCGTAGGAGTCCCATAGGGCGTAGGAAACATCAGCCACCGTCACCACCAGACACAGCACCAGCTGCACCCACCGAAACTGCATCTCTGACCAGTTCTGTAGGAAGAATGACACAGTGTTATACTGCAGACCTTTAAAGAGGACCTGGTATAAACCTTGGTAATAGATACCGACAAACTGATATAGAAAGACACGTGAGCAAACGCTGGGATACGTTAGAAATGATCAGGGTCCCTGGACCTGGGAGTAAGCACAGTGCCTACCATATCGCCAGAGACTTGCGTCACCTCTGTGGCCAATGCTCGCCTGGTATATCAAAGTTGTAGCCATCAGGAATCATAACGAAGAGTCATTCGGGTGCTTTATACAACATATGGCAAGCCCATCTTGGAGGATGCAGCACCAATGTGGAGCCCACACCTGAGGAAGCATGTTAAGAAACTCGAGAAAGTGCAGATGTAACCAGACTACTTCCAGAGCCAAGGATTATGAGCCACGAGGAAAGATTTAAAGAATTAAAACTAACGACCCTGGAGGACAGAGGCACCAGAGGAGACATGATAGCAGTATGCGAAATACTCAGAGGTATTGACAGGACAAACGGGGACAGGCTGTTGTAGAGGCAGGAAACAGGAATTCAGGGGCAAAACTGGAAGCTAAAGACACAGATAAGTCACAGGGATGTCAGGAAGTATTTCTTCAGTTTCAAGGCAGTCGTGTAGTGGAATGACCTCGACGAAGAAGTGATAGTGGCAGACTCCATGCATAGTTTTAAGAACAGGTACGATAGGGGCTACCTGCCACCTGGAGTCTACATGGAGGGTATTCCGGGGATCAACGCCCCCGCGGCCCGGTCCATGACCAGGCCTCCCGGTGGATCAGGGCCTGATCAACGAGGCTGTTAGTGCTGGCCGCACGCAATCCAAATTACGAACCACAGCCCGGCTGATCCGGCACCGTGTTTAGGTATCTGTCCAGCTCCCTCTTGAAGACAACCAGGGGCCGAAGAGATTAAGAGCGAATCTGACAAGCGGTAAGTTGCGTGGTAGAGGTCAGGAGCTAAGGTTCGACCTTGCAACCACATGTAGGTTAATACACACACACACACACACACGGGAAGCAGGATCCATACAAAGCTTTAAGAAGAGATTTGATAAAGCTCATGGAGCAGGGAGAGAGTGGACCTAGTAGCGACCAGCAAAGAGGCAGGGCCAGGAGCTGTGACACGACCCCTGCAACCACAAATAGGTGAACACACACACACACCATAAATTCTGACACAAAAGAGGTGGTAAACGGACATAAGACTTTAAAAGAAATAAAGAAAAATACAAAGAGCAAACAGAAAAGTTTTACCAAATCCTTTCTGTGTGATGGAACACGACTGGGGGAAAGTTCTTACTTTGTGCAGTGTGAGATCAGGGCAGCCAGCCAGTGTTAGGTCAGGTTCGTCAGGAAACAGGACAAGTGTTTCCTGACGCTGGTTTTATATGAGGACCCACTGGTGGAGCTTTTGGTCATCTGACCGAGGCCTTCTGCTGGCTTACCCGTCAACCCCTTTAAAAACTATAGTTATAATTATAACCATTTTTCCAGCCAGTGTAGTGCGTCAAGTTTTGATCAAATATACCTGACGCACACGGATGGTTATATGTTAATAAACAGGGATTTATAAGGAATGTGCTAGAGGAGAGAGTACAGGAGTGAGCATGCGTTAAATTGTATACATACATACATAGGAGTGTATATTTCTATGTATTTATATGCTGAGAGGCTACATAAGTGTTTTAGGGGTGAAGTATTTTTAACTGGTAATGAACTGTTTACATGCAGTCTTAATGATTCTCGTGTAGTCGAAAGGCTTTACTTCTGTTTAACCATCCTGGTAGATAGATTTCAAACTCAGCCAATCATTCATTTACTCTAAAAGGGATGAGGACATCGACACATGTGAAACATCTGGGTATCTTTACCCAGATGTTGCACATGTGTCTAATTTCTCATCTTGTTGGTATACCATTCACATGCACATCCTAAAAATGAACTAAACCCGTAAGAGAAACAGGGGAGTAGTTACTAACCAGCAGGAGGTTACCAATGTGAGCGTAGGTTATAGCGTACACTCCTCCAGAAGCCCCAGCCAGGAAGAAGTGTGGCTGAGTGATGGACTGAGCGAGGGAGCCAGCCAGTACCCCAGCCAGGTATATGGCACCCACTCTCCACCAGCCGTGCACTAACTCCAGCAGCAGCCCCAGCACCGTCTGCATCGCCAGATTCACCACCAAGTGCACGTAACTGCAACACATCATTGGAGGAGAATGCATTTGCTTGGACTAAAAATCTAATGTAGTACCACTTTAACAACACGTTATAAATTGGTCTTGGCGCAGTAACACGATGTTAATGGTATTGTGGAAAATTACATTTAGCTGAATGTATCATCATATACATAACAATAAATGAACAAAGATAATTATTATTTATTAGTTAGACAAGTAGGAATTTGGGACACCTAAGTCACAAAAAATGTGCCCCTTCGATACCTACCACTGTCATATCCACAAGTTGCTCTGGACCTATTAATCATAAATGAAATATACATCACCAGGAATGCTGGTAAATATATAAATTTGTGGACTGTATATTAAAAATAATAAATGATTATAGATACACATATATACACATTTATACAACAGAAGAAGAATATATCTTAATCATAACACTCACCAATTTGACTGGAGATTAATGTGTCATGTACAGGACCCCCCGTTTGGCCCACATTTATGAAGAATTTACTGGCCAGAAATTAAACATAATTTAGACAGCTTATCTGAGGTTCCTGGAGTTGTCCTGTCCTGTCGCCTGATTCTCATGTTATGCAGGAATGCACATCCAACAATTTCGCCTCCTATTTGAGAGGTGTCAGTCCAATTTTAACCTCTAGAGCACGGTAAATTCTTCCCATTATACACAACATTTGTTACTCCCATTCAAACAAAATGGCGACTGTCCTGTCTGCGCAGGCGCAGGTCCAGTTTCCCATTTTCCATAATATAATTCTTTTAAATACAGTATGGCCATCTATTTACATATAACTACTGTATTTCTGGAAAATATATACAGTATTTTCCAAACTGCGGCCGGCCGGAGTTCGTTGCTAAACGACTCAAATTACTCCTTCCTTTAGGAGATGATTCCAGCCAGTTCTGGTCTGAGTGCCTGTTCCCCTAGTAGGTCTTACTACGATTTCATCTTCCGGCATCACTTGGTCTGCATTATCTTCCATATCACTCATGTCACTTTCCCTCAGATTTTCATTTACATTTGATTGAACACCTAATTCCAAGGGTACACGTCAGTGGTGACGTGTACTTAGCTCTGTGAAGACCTGTTTGTGTGCTCTCTGTGAATCTGAACCAAGATGCCCTCTCTTGAGCAACTTTACCAGCAGCTGAGAGAAGAGCTCAGAGTTGCTAAGATGGAGATACGGCGATTAACGGAGGAGAACAAGATGATTCGTAGTAATCCTTCTGTTGTGAGTCCCCAGGTTAAGAGGGGAGCTTGGTCAGTGGCTGGGCAACATGGAACCAAGCTGAAGATCAAGAAAACGGTTGGAGAGGCAGAAACAACGAAAAACCAGAAGACTACCGTGGAAACTTCCAACCTATTCTCGGTGCTACCTGACGAATGTAAGTGTTCTACTGGGAATGCCACAACGAGCACCAAAGAAGCATTGGCAGACGTGAGTAAGACATCCCTAGAAACCCCAACGAAGACCATCGAGAACGTCTTGACGAATTCTACAAGTGGTGTAATGCTACCTGGCGAATGTGAGTCGACTACTCGGAGCATCACGACGGACGACGCCAAGGAAGGTAAAAACATTGTTGTTGTTGGGGATAGCCAGATTAGGTACATGGATAGGGCATTCTGCTTGAAGGATAGGAGTAGGAGGCAGAGTGTTTTCCTGGGGCTGGGATGAAGGATATTGTTAGCCGTCTGGATGACATCATGAGAGGTAATGGGAGCAATCCTATTATCTGTCTCAGTGCTGGAGGCAACGATGTTGGCAGACGTAGGAGTGAGGACCTGATTAGCAGGTATAGGTCAGCAATAGAGATAATTAGGAGGAAGGGTGGGAAACCTGTCATATGTGGCATTTTGCCAAGGAGAGGAGTTGGAAATGAATGGTTGTCCAGAGCAATTGGTGTCAATTGCTGGCTGGACAAATACTGTAAGGAAAATGCAGTAACATTCATTGACAACTGGGACCTCTTCTATGGCAGAAATGACATGTATGCCAGGGATGGGGTTCACTTATCTAGGTGTCGGGTGGGAGCACTGGCCAACACAGTGGAGGGAGCTGTTAGGTCTTTAAACTAGGAATAGTTAGTGGTATGGGTTTTGGCGGGAAAACTGTGAAGTCACAGGGTAGTAATATGAGTACTAGGAGAACTAGTAATAGGCAAAATGAGGTGGATATTGGGAAGCCAGTGGCACTAATTGACAAGGACAGTAATAGGTTTAGTGGAATAACAGAAAGGAGCAGGAAGGGTAAAGAGAGAGGAGGGTCTTTAAATATTTATTACACAAATAGTCGCAGTGCTAGGAATAAGATGGACGAGTTGAGATTAGTTGCTAGTGCAGGTAACATAGATATATTTGCCATTACTGAGACGTGGTTTAATTCAAAAAGTCGGGACATGCCTGCAGAATGTCACATTCAGGGTTTTAAATTGTTCCAAGTAGATAGAAACATCGGGAAGGGGGGTGGCGTGGCATTGTATGTCCGAGATCGCTTGAACTGTTGCATAAAAACGGGTATTAAGTCTGAAGTAACACATACAGAGTCTGTTTGGAGAGAATTTTCAGAGGGGCATGAAAAATTAATCTTAGGTGTGATATACCGTCCCCCAAATTTAGATAGGGACCAGGGGAGACTACTATGGGAGGAAATTGTTAGGGCCACAAGGCACGATAATATAGTAATTCTAGGAGACTTTAACTTTAGTCATATTGATTGGAATTTCTTGACTGGGAATTTAGAATTATACGACTTCTTAGAAGTAGTTCAGGATTGTTTTTTGAAGCAGTTTATGACAGAACCTACAAGGGTTAATAACCTGCTTGACTTAGTTCTGGCAAACAATGAATCCCTTGTTGATAATTTAGAAGTTTCAGAGGAACTGGGTGCTAGCGACCACAAATAAATTACATTTAGAATTGAATGGAAGTATGATAGTAGGGATAACTCAGTAACAGTCCCAGATTTTCGCTTAGCAGATTACGATGGGCTTAGAGAACACTTATCATCTGTTGACTGGGGTAACGAAGAGAGCTATCAATATGACAGTTTTCTGAACACAATACATGCTGCTCAAAGAACGTTTATCCCTTATAAGGAAATTAGATCAAATAGAAATGACCCAAAATGGATGAATAATAGGCTGAAATATCTACTAGGGCATAAGAAAGGAATTTATAGGCGTATCAAAAGAGGCGAGGGTCATCTTATGAATCAGTATATTGACATTAAGAGGGACATTAAAAATGGGATAAGAAAAGCTAAAAGGGACTATGAAATTAAAGTTACTAGGGATTCTAAAACTAACCCAAAAAGTTTTTTCCAGGTCCATAGAACAAAAGTCAGAGATAAGATAGGTCCCCTTAAATATAACTATGGGCATCTTACTGACAAAGAGAATGAAATGTGCTCGATTTTAAATAATTATTTTCTCTCGGTTTTTACACAGGAAGACACTAATAATATTCCGGTAAATATTTTTTATAGTGGATCAGAAGAAGATAAATTATGTAACATCACAGTCACTAGTGAAATGGTTGTGAAGCAGATAGACCGACTGAAGCAAAATAAGTCACCGGGTCCTGATGAGGTTTTTTCAAGGGTTCTAAAGGAATGCAAAATGGAAGTCTGTGAACCATTAACTAATATTTTTAATTTATCTCTTCAAACAGGTATAGTGTCTGATATGTGGAAGATGGCTAATGTAATTCCTATTTTTAAAACAGGGGACAAGTCGTTACCGTCAAATTACCGTCCAATAAGCCTGACCTCAATTGTAGGCAAATTACTAGAGTCAATTATAGCTGAGATTATAAGAAGCCATCTCGATAAGCATAGCTTGATTAATGATACTCAGCATGGATTCACAAGAGGCCGGTCTTGTCTAACTAATTTATTAACTTTCTTCAGTAAAGCTTTTGAGGCTGTTGACCACGATAAAGAATTTGATATTATTTACTTAGATTTTAGTAAGGCATTTGATAGAGTTCCGCACCAAAGACTGTTGAAGAAAGTAGCAGCTCATGGGATTGGGGGAAGGGTGCTCTCGTGGATCGAATCATGGCTCACAGGCAGGAAGCAAAGAGTGTCCTTAAATGGGGTTAAATCCGAGTGGGGATCAGTAACAAGTGGCGTTCCACAGGGATCAGTCTTGGCCCCGTTGTTGTTTATAATATATATCAATGATCTTGATGAAGGAATTACTAGTGATATGAGCAAATTCGCCGATGACACGAAGATAGGTAGGATAATTGATTCAAACGTAGATGTTAGGGAACTTCAGGAGGATTTAGACAAACTCTACTCTTGGTCAGAAAAGTGGCAGATGCAGTTCAATGTAGATAAATGTAAGGTTCTGAAGCTCGGGAGTGTCCATAACCCTAGCACTTATAAGTTAAATAATGTAGAACTTAGCCATACAGATTGCGAAAAGGACTTGGGGGTTATGGTAAGCAGCAACCTTAAACCAAGACAGCAATGCCTAAGCGTACGTAATAAGGCAAATAGATTACTGGGGTTTATATCAAGAAGTGTAAGCAACAGAAGTCCAGAGGTCATACTGCAGCTTTATACATCATTAGTAAGGCCTCACCTAGATTATGCAGCTCAATTCTGGTCTCCATATTACAGAATGGACATAAATTCGTTAGAAAACATTCAGCGTAGGATGACTAAATTAATACATAGCATTAGAAATCTTCCTTATGAAGAAAGATTGAAGACTCTTAAGTTACATTCACTTGTTAGACGAAGAATGAGGGGAGACCTGATCGAAGTGTATAAGTGGAAGATAGGTATTAATAAAGGGGATATTAACAAGGTCTTGAGGATATCTCTCCAAGAGAGAACCCGCAGTAATGGATTTAAATTAGATATGTTTAGATTTAGAAAGGACATAGGAAAGTATTGGTTTGGAAATAGGGTAGTAGATGAGTGGAACAGACTACCTAGTTGGGTTATTGAAGCTAGGACTTTGGGTAGTTTCAAATTTAGGTTGGATAAGTACATGAGTGGGAGGGGTTGGATTTGAGTGGGACTTGCACATCGGAGCTTGTTTCTTGGGTGGCATTGAAAGTTGGGTTGGTCAAATGTTTGTTAGTGGGATGAATTGTAAAGGACCTGCCTAGTATGGGCCAACAGGCCTGCTGCAGTGTTCCTCCTTTCTTATGTTCTTATGTTCTTATTAATTGTGCGTAAACTTTCCTGGCCACGACACAACACTTTGACATTCCTGACAACACCTTGTGCATCTGGGTACAATGTCAATATTTGCCCAGAGGCCACAATGTTCGATGTTGTTCAGTGTCAATTAACACAATGTCACCTGGTTGAATGGTCTGTCGATTTACTGCCTCTGTCGCACCATAAAAGTGTTCACGTAGTGTAAGAAGATATTCCTTATGCCACACATTAGACCAATGATCAATTACTTTATTTAACATTTTAAATTTGTTACACAACACTGCCGCATCATTGTAATCTTCATCACTTTCTTCCGGATTATCTCTATAGACAGGGGCAGCTTCCAATTTCCTTCCACATATTAGGTGAGAAGGTGTTAATACATCTGCATCAGGTGTATCACTCATGTATGAGAGAGGACTATTATTTATAAGATTCTCCGCCTCCACTAACACTGCACGGAATTCTTCCAAATTAATTCTCTTCAAGTGTAGTACTTTATGGAGACGCCTCTTCACTGTGCCTATCAGTCTTTCGTACAGCCCCCCCCCCTGCCAAGGGGCTCTAGGAGTAATTAATTTCCAGGTACACCCTCGTTGGGTTAACAGAGATTGAACATCGTTACTATTATTTAATTCTATCAAATGTTGAGCACCTGCTACAAAATTTGTGGCATTATCTGAAATCATCAATCTCGGACAGGATCTCCTAGCTGCAAATTTTCGAAACAGCTGTATAAACTGTTCTGCAGACAAGTCCTGAGCCACTTCTAAATGAACTGCCCTAGTAGCAGTACAGGTGAACAAACAAACATACACTTTCAGTGGAACACCATCTGAAGTACCTGTTAAAATTATTGGACCACTATAGTCTACACCTGTTACATCAAATGGTTTCACTAATTGTACATGCTCTACTGGGAATGCCACAACGAGCACCAAAGAAGCATTGGCAGACGTGAGTGAGACATCCCTAGAAACCCCAACGAAGACCATCGAGAACGTCTTGACGAATTCTACAAGTGGTGTAATGCTACCTGGCGAATGTGAGTCGACTACTCGGAGCATCACGACGGACGACGCAAAGGAAGGTAAAAACATTGTTGTTGTTGGGGATAGCCAGATTAGGTACATGGATAGGGCATTCTGCTTGAAGGACAGGAGTAGGAGGCAGAGAGTGTGTTTTCCTGAGGCAGGGATGAAGAATATTGTTAGCCGTCTGGATGACATCATGAGAGGTAATGGGAGCAATCCTGTTATCTGTCTCAGTGCTGGAGGCAACGATGTTGGCAGACGTAGGAGTGAGGACCTGATTAACAAGTATAGGTCAGCAATAGATATAATTAGGAGGAAGGGTGGGAAACCTGTCATATGTGGCATTTTGCCAAGGAGAGGAGTTGGAAATGAATGGTTGTCCAGAGCAATTGGTGTCAATTGCTGGCTGGACAAATACTGTAAGGAAAATGCAGTAACATTCATTGACAACTGGGACCTCTTCTATGGCAGAAATGACATGTATGCCAGGGATGGGGTTCACTTATCTAGGTGTGGGGTGGGAGCACTGGCCAATGCAGTGGAGGGAGCTGTTAGGTCTTTAAACTAGGAATAGTTAGTGGTATGGGTTTCTGCGGGAAAACTGGAAGTCTCAGGGTAGTAATATGAGTACTAGGAGAACTAGTAATAGGCAAAATGAGGTGGATATCGGAAAGCCAGTGGCACTAATTGACAAGGACAGTAATAGGTTTAGTGGAATAACAGAAAGGAGCAGGAATGATAAAGAGAAAGGAGGGTCCTTAAGTATATATTACACAAATAGTCGCAGTGCTAGGAATAAGATGGACGAGTTGAGACTAGTTGCTAGTGCAGGTAACATAGATGTATTTGCCATTACTGAGACGTGGTTTAATTCAAAAAGTCGGGACATGCCTGCAGAATGTCACATTCAGGGTTTCAAATTGTTCCAAGTAGATAGAAGTATCGGGAAGGGGGGTGGCGTGGCATTGTATGTCCGAGATCGCTTGAACTGTTGCATTAAAACGGGTATTAAGTCTGAAGTAACACATACAGAGTCTGTTTGGATAGAATTTTCAGAGGGGCATGAAAAATTAACTTTAGGTGTGATATACCGTCCCCCAAATTTAGATAGGGACCAGGGAAGACTACTATGGGAGGAAATTGTTAGGGCCACAAGGCACGATAATGTAGTAATTCTAGGAGACTTTAACTTTAGTCATATTGATTGGAATTTCTTGACTGGGAATTTAGAATCATACGACTTCTTAGAAGTAGTTCAGGATTGTTTTCTGAAGCAGTTTGTGACAGAACCTACAAGGGGTAATAACCTGCTTGACTTAGTTCTGGCAAACAATGAATCCCTTGTTAATAATTTAGAAGTTTCAGAAGAACTGGGTGCTAGCGACCACAAATCAATTACATTTAGAATTGAATGGAAGTATGATAATAGGGATAACTCAGTAACAGTCCCAGATTTTCGCTTAGCAGATTACGATGGGCTTAGAGAACACTTATCATCTGTTGACTGGGGTAACGAAGAGAGCTATCAATATGACAGTTTTCTGAACACAATACATGCTGCTCAAAGAACATTTATCCCTTATAAAGAAATTAGATCAAATACAAATGACCCAAAATGGATGAATAATAGGCTGAAATATCTACTAGGGCATAAGAAAGGAATTTATAGGCGTATCAAAAGAGGCGAAGGTCATCTTATGAATCAGTATATTGACACTAAGAGGGACATTAAAAAGGGGATAAGAAAAGCTAAAAGGGACTATGAAATTAAAGTTGCTAGGGATTCTAAAACTAACCCAAAAAGTTTTTTCCAGGTATATAGAACAAAAGTCAGAGATAAGATAGGTCCCCTTAAAAATAACTATGGGAATCTTACTGACAAAGAGAATGAAATGTGCTCGATTTTAAATAATTATTTTCTCTCGGTTTTTACACAGGAAGACACTAATAATATTCCGGTAATTAATTTTTATAGTGGGCCAGAAGAAGATAAATTATGTAACATCATAGTCACTAGTGAAATGGTTGTGAAGCAGATAGGCCGACTGAAGCAAAATAAGTCACCGGGTCCTGATGAGGTTTTTTCAAGGGTTCTAAAGGAATGCAAAATGGAAGTCTGTGAACCATTATCTAATATTTTTAATTTATCTCTTCAAACAGGTGTAGTGTCTGATATGTGGAAGATGGCTAATGTAATTCCTATTTTTAAAACAGGGGACAAGTCGTTACCGTCAAATTACCGCCCAATAAGCCTGACCTCAATTGTAGGCAAATTACTAGAGTCAATTATAGCTCAAATTATAAGAAGCCATCTCGATAAGCATAGCTTGATTAATGATACTCAGCATGGATTCACAAGAGGCCGGTCTTGTCTAACTAATTTATTAACTTTCTTCAGTAAAGCTTTTGAGGCTGTTGACCACGATAAAGAATTTGATATTATTTACTTAGATTTTAGTAAGGCATTTGATAGAGTTCCGCACCAAAGACTGTTGAAGAAAGTAGCAGCTCATGGCATTGGGGGAAGAGTGCTCTCGTGGATCGAATCATGGCTCACAGACAGGAAGCAGAGAGTGTCCATAAATGGGGTTAAATCCGAGTGGGGATCAGTAACAAGTGGCGTTCCACAGGGATCAGTCTTGGGCCCGTTGTTGTTTATAATATATATCAATGATCTTGATGAAGGAATTACTAGTGATATGAGCAAATTCGCCGATGACACGAAGATAGGTAGGATAATTGATTCAAACGTAGATGTTAGGGAACTTCAGGAGGATTTAGACAAACTCTACTCTTGGTCAGAAAAGTGGCAGATGCAGTTCAATGTAGATAAATGCAAGGTTCTGAAGCTCGGGAGTGTCCATAACCCTAGCACTTATAAGTTAAATAATGTAGAACTTAGCCATACAGATTGCGAAAAGGACTTGGGGGTTATGGTAAGCAGCAACCTTAAACCAAGACAGCAATGCCTAAGCGTACGTAATAAGGCAAATAGATTACTGGGATTTATATCAAGAAGTGTAAGCAACAGAAGTCCAGAGGTCATACTGCAGCTTTATACATCATTAGTAAGGCCTCACCTAGATCATGCAGCTCAATTCTGGTCTCCATATTACAGAATAGACATAAATTCGTTAGAAAACATTCAGCGTAGGATGACTAAATTAATACATAGCATTAGAAATCTTCCTTATGAAGAAAGATTGAAGACTCTTAAGTTACATTCACTTGTTAGACGAAGAATGAGGGGAGACCTGATCGAAGTGTATAAGTGGAAGATAGGTATTAATAAAGGGGATATTAACAAGGTCTTGAGGATATCTCTCCAAGAGAGAACCCGCAGTAATGGATTTAAATTAGATAAGTTTAGATTTAGAAAGGACATAGGAAAGTATTGGTTTGGAAATAGGGTAGTTGATGAGTGGAACAGTCTACCTAGTTGGGTTATTGAGGCTAGGACTTTGGGTAGTTTCAAATTTAGGTTGGATAAGTACATGAGTGGGAGGGGTTGGATTTGAGTGGGACTTGCACATCAGAGCTTATTTCTTGGGTAGCATTGAAAACTGGGTTGGTCAAATGTTTGTTAGTGGGATGAATTGTAAAGGACCTGCCTAGTATGGGCCAACAGGCCTGCTGCAGTGTTCCTCCTTTCTTATGTTCTTATGTTCTTATGTTCCTTTGACAATGGTGGAGGACCTGGGTACATATAGGATCTGGCATCCACACGGCGACATATTACACAAGATTTAATCACCCTTTTTACACTTTGCCATCCTTGTGGAATCCAGAAAGTTTCCCTAATACAATTTAAGGTATCTTGTACCCCAGCATGCATTACATTTTTTATGGGCATTTAGAACAATCAAATTTGTTAGATGATGAGTTTTGGGCAGTAAGATAGGGTGTTTAGCATAATCCCCCAATTCAGCATTTTGTAACCTACCTCTGCGCCTAATTACATTGTTCTCTAAATACAGCCCCAATTTCTCTATTAAGGAACCTTTCACAATTTTTCTTTCCATCATCAATTTAGTCTCATTTCCATAGATTTCTTCTTGTACCCTCTTTATCCAATATTCAAGAGGATGTGAAAACTTATATGAAATATTCATCTTGTTTAGAAATTTAAACACCAACTTAGTTACATTGATTAGTTTGGGTAAAGAGGAATACCTATTTATATCAATGGCTAAGGGAGGACAAACTATTGCAGCGGTGGTCACAGTAATTTCAACAGGAGCAATATATGCCTTTTGTACAGGCCAATTAGCTTTATTTACCAACCAGCTCGATCCTTTAAACCATGATACAGCATTTACAAATTTAGCATAAGATAAACCTCGAGACAATAAATCAGCTGGATTCTCCTTACCAGGTATATGATTAAATGTTAACATATGCTGACCCAAACTATTATACTTCTCTTGCATCTGATTAATTTCAGCGACTCTGTTTTGTACGTACACAATTTTACTGTTTCCATTACGAATTCATTGTAAGGATACCTCATTATCAGACCAAATTACAGTGTCGCTAATATTTATCTCCTTCAACTTATTTCTTATATAATAAGCTAATTTGACACCTACATAAATGGCTGTTAATTCCAACTGAGACAAGGTACGTGATTTAATTGGAGACACTTTAGCCTTAGACATAACAAGAGAAATAACACTATTACATTGAAGGTAAGCAACTGCTCATATGCCAATTTTGAAGCATCACAAAAAATGTGGAGTACATTTGGATTAGCCACCTGGTGTGGGAACTCCAACATTGGAATTTTTTCATAATCACCAATTAATTCATAAGAACATAAGAATGTAGGAACACTGCAGAAGGCCTACTGGCCCATACGAGGCAGGTCCTTCATCCCACCTGTTAATGAATTCCTCAGGTAGAATTTCATCCCAAACACATTTAAGTTTCCATGCTTCCTGAATTAATAATTTCCCTCTTATAGTAAGGGGTGACACTAAACCTAGTGGATCAAAACATTTGGAAACTTCAGCAAGCAAAACTCTCTTAGTTAATTTATTGGGCATACTGTAATTATTAGGTTTTAACATTAACAAATCTCTCTCAGTATCCCAAGTTAAACCCAATACATTACTACATTTTGGCACTCCATCTCCAGGGTAATCTTTACTTATTTTGTCCTTTAATTTGGACGAATTACTATTCCATTCCCTCAGAGGAATATTTGCACTTTGCATTATTTTATTAGCCTCTCCATAAGTCATTAACAGTTCCTCTTCAGCTGACGTCACACCCAGGAAATTGTCCACATAAAATTGTTTGCACATTACTTTACTCAGTGGACTTCCCGTATGTTTAAGGTGTGCATTTATCGTCGCTTGAAGTAGGAACGGACTGGATGTAGCACCAAATAATACGCTCCTAAAGCGAAAGGTTTTCAGAGGGCTAAGTGGGTCACTAGGATTCTCAGGCCATAAGAAGTGGGTACAATCCCGGTCAGCCTCTTGTAAACCCACTCTTAGGAAAGCTTTACTTATGTCAGCCATAAAGGCATAGTGCTTCACTTTGAAATTTAATAAGATATCTCCTAATTTTTCCATCAACGACGGACCTGTCATCAAACAGTCATTTAAACTAGGTACATTTTTGTTACTCCTGGCACTACAATTAAACACAATCCTCAAAGGAGTGGTCTTAGAATCCTTCTTCACTCCGTGATGGGGCAAATAGTGACCATAACTTTTGGCTTGCTCAGGAGGTACCTCTTCTATAAATTTATTAATTAATTGTTCAGCAATTATATCATTGTAGGTAGTTAACAATTCTGGTGTCTTACTCAGTTCATATGCCATTCTGTAATTAATGGGCAATTCTGGATGGTTCAGTCTCCACGGAAGTCGTACCCAGTATTGTCCAGATTCAAATTTTACATCTCTCAGGTATCTTGTTTTTTTTATATCTTCCATTCTTCTGGGACATAGGAAGTGAAATTTGTCCTCATTGAACATTACTTTCTTGCTAGTGGCCCACTGGAAAACTTCCAAATAAGTGTCGTTATTAATGTGTATACCTGTCAAAGCTTATTGCTTGGGTAGCGTTGAAAATGGGTTGGGCAAATATTGTGTTAGTAGGATGGATTTGTGAAGGGCCTGCCTAGTATGGGCCAACAGGCCTGATACAGTGTTCCTCCTTGCTTATGTATTGTTCCTGAGTAAAAGAATCGTCTGGACTTTCTTCATTTACATGTATTCCAATGCTGTCTAATTCCCACAATTTATGCACTGGCTCAACACCATCCTCTATGGAAGAATTATACTGAGGTACGATTTCATGAGTAAGACACACAGTTATGGTATTTGTAGTTTCCTTTAGCCATGAATTATTATTACGAGGAATCCTACCATACATTACATGACCTCCTGCAGTCTTCAAAAGGGTGACACCACATTTCTTTACCATACCCTTTACAAAGGAGGCATAATAGTCACTACCTATCAAAATATTTATTGGGCCTACAGAATCATCACTTACAACCAGAAGGTGCTAAATTTACATTATGTGAAAGTCTTTCTGTAGATTTACTAAGCCCTACTGTAGATATTTTATCTGGAAGTCTATCTACAATTACTGCATTAACACGTTTTTTCTCATTGCCCAACCTGACAGTTACATAGACAGTGCCATACAATTGAGCTCTTTTATCCGAGAGAAAACCAGATAATTTTAAAGTTGTGGGATCTCCCATCTGTACTTTCATACCATCAAGACATTTACGTTTTATGAAAGTACGCTGGGATCCCTGGTCCGATAATGCAGTTACATTTTTTATTTATGCCTTTTATCATCAATTTTTACCTGTAACACAGGTAAGGCTACTTCAGCAAAACCATCATTATTAACATTAGCAGCAATTTTTACATTAGCTACTGCTGTGTCAGGATTGTCAACATTATCATTATTATCAACATTATCATATAGACCCTTACACATGACTATATGGTGTCTTCCTTTGTGACATTGATAACAGAAGTTTAATTTGGCATAACAATCCTTTACATTGTGATTACATAAACACCTGATACATCTGTCAAGTTCCTCCAATCTTTCAACTTTATCATTCCATGAATTGTATGCATTGCAATTCTTAGAAAAATGAGTACCCTTGCAGAAGAGACAATCTCTCTTTTCTTTGACTGGTTTCTTATTAACTGGGTTACTCTTAGGAGGGCACTTATTCTTCTTACCTTGTGGAGAATCATTATTTCTGATTCCTGCTAATTGATATGCATCTAGGAAATGAAATTTGATTATTAGTATTGGGATAATTTTTCCCTTTGTGAAACTTGACAGATACCTCAGAGTTATTATGTGTTGCATCTTTAAAATGAGTTAGTTGGCTGGTCTGCAACTGAACAATCAATTCTTGTAGACCTAGTCTTATTTCCTCCAGACCAAAATAACCCTTGTGATATTTATTCGTGAACCATTCAAGTGTTTTACAGCTTAATTTATTCTGTATCATGGCACTCAATAACCAGTCTGATTCCTTCAGATTATATTTATTACTTAAAGTTTTGAGAGTGCTCTCCAGTTTAACTCTAAACTGCTGTAAACCTTTGTAAGTGTAATCTGGAGATTTTAAATTAACAATGATATTCACTAGATCCAACCTACTTTGTTCTATATT
>NC_091344.1:6642380-6761132 GCF_038502225.1 Cherax quadricarinatus | reverse complement strand
ACCTGTAAATATAAAAGAAACACTACCTGTTTATAAATTCAAGTCTCTTCTCAAAGATCACTTACTCACCTAAAACTAAATAAATACTGAATAACTGAACCTTATAAATTGTATATCTTCAATGTTTCTCACAATTATATCACATAAATGTTAAACCTAAGACCCAATCTAACTTTGTTATTTTTTAAATACACTACCTAACAGAATACTCCATTCGACTGAATGTACAGCAATGCATGCAACCATATGACCTGTCTTTGTGATACTCATTTGTGCTTTATTGTTATCTGTTTACAATAATGTTTTATCACTGATTACATCATTGCTTAGTTAATCTTAAGTTAATTTTAAGCCAGCCCATAATGCTATGCATACAAGTGGCTTTGGCATGCTGCTCTTATCTGTATTTTTTTGTACCTCTGTATGTATGCTCAAATTACTAAATAAATAAATAAATAAATAAATAAATATGAAACTAATATCATCTCTACGGCTTATTTATCTATCACAATTCATCTAATACGACATAATAAACAATATTAATAACATAGAAACATGATATATACTCTAGAATGATTAAAATGTCATAACATATGTGAGGAGTAAGTTTTGTTGTTGTTGGGTTCATAAGGGCCACCGAGAGAAGCCGTACATATTAGTGGTAGTGAGGCGGCAGCTGAAGCCACCAACACTATTTACACTGAAACAATGTATGTAATTTATAAATAAGAAATATTTACACTTACCTTGGAGATTTTAGTTTAATTAATTTGATGGAGGAGAAGCTGGCAGAGGTTTAGGGTGGTGGAAGATAGCAGGGCGGCATATGTTCAGTGGCCCTATACACCTCCAACAACATTGGAGAGTTACTTTCGTGTCATTTTTCTATTACTTTTGTGTCATTTTTCTATCATTTAATCGCTTAACTTACTTGCTACACTGTTAATGCTACACTTTATTGCTGGCTGGTGCTACAGCCTTTATCGATACCTGCTGCTTTAGTATGGTACATATCGCAGAATCACTGAAGAAGGCACATTCTCCCCTCTCTCTTCCTCCTCCATTTTGCTACGAGTTTTTTTCTTGAATTCTATTGTGTTTTTTTCCTTCTTTACCAAAGGCCTGGCACTAGGAGCTTCTTTTGGGCCCATGGTGGCTTATTTAGCAGTTGCAAGCACAAAAAAACAGTGGATTATTATGAAATGTATCGTATGAACCCATGGGGTGGTGGTCACTCACTGATAAACAATGGCACACCGAGTGTGAATGGTGTGGGAGACTTGCTTTGTGTGTGCACTGATGCTGGGATGCCGCTCCGATGTGTACCAGATGGTCGCTGAATCACAAGGCCAATCATGAACCGCGAGGCTACATTTTGCCGAAGAAAGTTGCCAAAAGTTGGATTTCATAAAAGTCGCGGCCACCAAAAGGCAGGGGTCCACTGTATGTATATACAAATGGTGTGACTTCCACTACTCAGCTTGTAGCTGTTGGAGTGCCACAAGGAAGTGTCCTAAGTCCTCTACTCTTTCTTATTTACATCAGTGACCTCCCAAATACATCTTGACTCCTTAAACCAGTTCCATTCACAGACGACACCACTTACGTCTTCTGCCATCCAAACCCGACTACTTAGTGACACTGTAAACAGTGAGCTACATAAAATATCAAACTGGATGATGACCAACAAACTCACTCTCAATACAGACAAAACCTACTTCATACCTTTTGGAAACAGCATTAAATACAGTAGACTGTTATATAACACGGATTTATTTGCCACATTTTGGTTATTGCACTACAGTAGACCCCTGGATTACATAATTAATCCGTTCCAGAGAAAGTGACTTATCCCGAATCTGACTTATTCTGAATTAATTTTACCCATAAGAAATAATGGAAATCCAATTAATCCATTTCAGAAACCTAAAAGTATTAAAAAAAAATGTTTTCTAAGTGAAATATACGTTTACCTACATGGAAAACAATGACACATGAAGAATAAAACAATAACAACATTACACTTACCTTTATTGAAGACATGGTGATGTATGGAAGACAGGAGGAGGAGAGAGGGTGGAGGAGTTTACAACTGTTTGGAAAGGAAATCCCCTTCCATAAAGACTTCAGGTACCAAGTCCTTATCGTGGGTTACTTTCCTTCTTTGTTTTTTAATGCTACTAGGACCAGCTTGAGAGTCACTGGACCCCTGTTGCTCAAAAGTGTTACAGAGAGGTCTGTTTCTGGTGTATGTTAGGAATTGTGTTGGGAGACAGGACAAGATAGTCCTTCAATATGACACTAATATCAGCTCTATGGCTGAAAAACTGAATAATACAAAACTATCATATGAATGCGTGGGATCGTCCTCACTGGCTGGTAAACAATGGCACATTGGCTGTACTACATGGAGTGCCGGGGCCGCTCAGGCCATGCAGACACGTTCTGGACGAATGACTCATAACGAGTTCAGCGACGTTCACTGAGCCAATATTTTGATGAAAAAACGTTACTTATTCCGGTGACGACTTAACCCTTAAACTGTCCAAACGTAGATCTACGTTTGCTCGCGTAGCACTCCAGACGTAGATCTACGTTTTTTTTTACATTCTTATGGAGAAAATCAAGGGCGGAGCCCTATGCGCACAGATGTAGATCTACATTTGGACAGTTAGAGGGTTAATCTGGGTGTCTACTGTATTGACAAATTGCAACACAATTTTATACAGCGCTTTGTAAAATTAACTTAACATGGTTCCATTTGCGGGCGTGGAAAAAATTTCCCCAGCTCAAGCTGCCACCTTGTTGTGGGTCAGCGGGGCAGACCTCCCACCATTCCCTACCACCCCTGACACTCCGCCATCCCCTACCACCCCTGACACTCCTGCTATCCCTTACCACCCGACACTCCTGTCACCCCCATCCCAGCCTTCGTGAATACAGCCTCTCCTCACTTAGCGACGTACTCATTTACTGACGACTCGAACTTACGACAGGCTCTCTGGCCAATATGCATACCTAAATAATGTATAGCAGAGCTGATTTCCACTATTCTGTTTATTACAGTAGTATAGAGTACATTACTGTATAAGCATTTAAAAATATACCAAAAAATGTTATAAATGGTGCAAAGGTGACATTAAAACAATATCAAGGATGGTTGACACCAACCCGCTACGATTACAGTATGCTCCTCACTTAGCGATGAATTTGTTTAATGATGTGGTCTCAGGAATGGAACTCCATCACTGAGTGAGAAGAGGCTGTATACACATTATTGTGCCTACTATATATACAGAACATTTAACTCCAATAAAACCCTCTGCTCAAACTTCTCCTAGACAGCCCCACCAGAACACAGGCATAACACATTGCACAAAACACTTTTGATATCCCTCATGTCCGTCTCACACTAAGAAAAAAACTCAATGCACATAAAGGGCCTGAAGATCTGGAACTCTTTGCTCGAACCAGCAAAAGGTTCCCTGCCCACAAATCAATTTACGACTATACTTACAAATCATCTCGTGTCAATAATAATCATACCCATGCTATGCTAATCTCTAACCAAATTTGAAGCAACTCTCCCAAATATTTTATTATCCCTTACCTATTAATGGTGGTTGGGGATTTCAATGCTAAAGTGGGTAAAAATGTTATGGAGGGAGTAGTAGGTAAATTTGGGGTGCCAGGGGTAAATGTAAATGGGGAGCCTTTAATTGAGCTATGTGTAGAAAGAAATTTGGTAATAAGTAATACATATTTTATGAAAAAGAGGATAAATAAATATACAAGTTATGATGTAGCACGTAATGAAAGTAGTTTGTTAGATTATGTATTGGTGGATAAAAGGTTGATGGGTAGGCTCCAGGATGTACATGTTTATAGAGGGGCAACTGATATATCGGATCATTATTTACTTGTAGCTACAGTTAGAGTAAGAGGTAGATGGGAAAAGAGGAAGGTGGCAACAACAAGTAAGAGGGAGGTGAAAGTGTATAAACTAAGGGAGGAGGAAGTTCAGGCGAGATATAAGCGACTATTGGCAGAAAGGTGGGCTAGTGCAAAGATGAGAAGTGGGGGGGGTTGAAGAGGGTTGGAATAGTTTTAAAAATGCAGTATTAGAATGTGGGGCAGAAGTTTGTGGTTATAGGAGGGTGGGGGCAGGAGGAAAGAGGAGTGATTGGTGGAATGATGAAGTAAAGGGTGTGATAAAAGAGAAAAAGGTAGCTTACGAGAGGTTTTTACAAAGCAGAAGTGTTATAAGAAGAGCAGAGTATATGGAGAGTAAAAGAAAGGTGAAGAGAGTGGTGAGAGAGTGCAAAAGGAGAGCAGATGAAAGAGTGGGAGAGGCACTGTCAAGAAATTTTAATGAAAATAAGAAAAAATTTTGGAGTGAGTAAAACAAGTTAAGAAAGCCTAGGGAAAGTATGGATTTGTCCATTAAAAACAGAGTAGGGGAGTTAGTAGATGGGGAGAGGGAGGTATTAGGTAGATGGCGAGAATATTTTGAGGAACTTTTAAATGTTGAGGAAGAAAGGGAGGCGGTAATTTCATGCACTGGCCAGGGAGGTATACCATCTTTTAGGAGCGAAGAAGAGCAGAATATAAGTGTGGTGGAGGTACGTGAGGCATTACGTAGAATGAAAGGGGGTAAAGCAGCTGGAACTGATGGGATCATGACAGAAATGTTTAAAGCAGGGGGGATATATGTTGGAGTGGTTGGTACTTTTGTTTAATAAATGTATGAAAGAGGGGAAGGTACCTAGGGATTGGCAGAGAGCATGTATAGTCCCTTTATATAAAGGGAAAGGGGACAAAAGAGATTGTAAAAATTATAGAGGAATAAGTTTACTGAGTATACCAGGAAAAGTATACTGTAGTTATAATTGAAAGAATTAGAGGTAAGACAGAATGTAGAATTGCGGATGAGCAAGGAGGTTTCAGAGTGGGTAGGGGATGTGTAGATCAAGTGTTTACATTGAAGCATATATGTGAACAGTATTTAGATAAAGGTAGGGAAGTTTTTACTGCATTTATGGATTGAGAAAAGGCATATGATAGAGTGGATAGAGGAGCAATGTGGCAGATGTTGCAAGTATATGGAATAGGTGGTAAGTTACTAAATGCTGTAAAGAGCTTTTATGAGGATAGTGAGGCTCAGGTTAGGGTGTGTAGAAGAGAGGGAGAATACCTCCCGGTAAAAGTAGGTCTTAGACAGGGATGTGTAATGTCACCATGGTTGTTTAATATATTTATAGATTGGGTTGTAAAAGAAGTAAATGCTAGGGTGTTCGGGAGAGGGGTGGGATTAAATTATGGGAAATCAAATTCAAAATGGGAATTGACACAGTTACTTTTTGCTGATGATACTGTGCTTATGGGAGATTCTAAAGAAAAATTGCAAAGGCTAGTGGATGAGTTTGAGAATGTGTGTAAAGGTAGAAAGTTGAAAGTGAACATAGAAAAGAGTAAGGTGATGAGGGTATCAAATGATTTAGATAAAGAAAAATTGGATATCAAATTGGGGAGGAGGAGTAGGGAAGAAGTGAATGTTTTCAGATACAGTGGACCCCCGCATACCGTACGCATCGCATACCGTACAATCCGCATACCGGACGCTTTGATCGCAAAAATTTGGCCTCGCATACCGCCCAAAAACCCGCTCACCGTCCTTCATCCGAGACACGTCCAATGTGCAGCCTGAGCCAGCCTCATATGTTCCGCCGGTGGCATTGTTCACCAGCCAGCCTCCGCGGTAACATCCAAGCATACAATCGGAATATTTCGTATTATTACAGTGTTTTCGGTGCTTTATCTGGAAAATAAGTGACCATGGACCCCAAGAAAGCTTCTAGTGCCAACCCTACAGCAATAAGGGTGAGAATTCCAATAGAAATGAAGAAAGAGATCATTGATAAGTATGAAAGTGGAGTGCGTGTCTCTGAGCTGGTCAGGTTGTACAAGAAACCCAAATCAACCATCTCTACTATTCAGGGCAACAGAAAGGCAATCAAGGAAGCTGTTCTTGCCAAAGGTTCAACTGTGTTTTCGAAACAGAGATCGCAAGTGATGGAAGATGTTGAGAGACTCTTATTGGTGTGGATAAATGAAAAACAGCTAGCAGGAGATAGCGTCTCTCAAGCGATCATAAGCGAAAAGGCTAGGAAGTTGCACGAGGATTTAATTAAAAAAATGCCTGCAACTAGTGATGATGTGAGTGAATTTAAGGCCAGCAAAGGTTGGTTTGAGAGATTTAAGAAGCGTAGTGGCATACATAGTGTGATAAGGCATGGTGAGGCTGCCAGTTCGGACCACAAAGCAGCTGAAAAATATGTGCAGGAATTCAAGGAGTACATAGAAAGTGAAGGACTGAAACCTGAACAAGTGTTTAATTGTGATGAAACAGGCCTGTTTTGGAAGAAAATGCCAAGCAGGACCTACATTACTCAGGAGGAAAAGGCACTCCCAGGACATAAGCCTATGAAAGACAGGCTTATTTTGTTAATGTGTTCCAATGCTACTGGTGATTGCAAAGTGAAGCCTTTATTAGTGTATCACTCTGAAACTCCCAGACTGTTCAGGCAAAAGAATGTCCTCAAGGAGAATTTGTGTGTGCTGTGGAGGGCAAACAGTAAGGCATGGGTCACTAGGGACTTTTTCTATGACTGGTTACACCATGCATTTGCCCCCAATGTGAAAGATTACCTAACTGAAAAGAAATTAGAACTTAAGTGCCTCCTGGTGTTAGACAATGCCCCTGGTCATCCTACAGACGTGGCAGAGCGACTTTATGATGACATGAAATTCATTAAGGTGAAGTTTTTGCCTCCTAATACCACTCCTCTCCTGCAGCCCATGGACCAGCAGGTTATTGCAAACTTCAAAAAACTGTACACAAAAGCTCTGTTTGAAAGGTGCTTTGTAGTGACCTCAGAAACTCAACTGACTCTAAGAGAGTTTTGGAGAGATCACTTTAATATCCTCAATTGTGTAAACCTTATAGGTAAGGCTTGGGAGGGAGTGACTAAGAAGACCTTGAACTCTGCTTGGAAGAAACTGTGGCCAGAATGTGTAGACAAAAAGGATTTTGAAGGGTTTGAGGCTAACCCTGAGAGGATTATGCCAGTTGAGGAATCCATTGTGGCATTGGGAAAGTCCTTAGGGTTGGAGGTTAGTGGGGATGATGTGGAAGAGTTGGTGGAGGAGGACAATGAAGAACTAACCACTGATGAGCTGATAGATCAACTTCAACAGCAAGAGGCCAGACCTGAGGAAACTGGTTCAGAGGAGGAGTTTACCTGGAGTTTACCTGGAGAGAGTTCCGGGGGTCAACGCCCCCGCGGCCCGGTCTGAGACCAGGCCTCCTGGTGGATCACAGCCTGATCAACCAGGCTGTTGCTGCTGGCTGCACGCAAACCAACATACGAGCTACAGCCCGGCTGATCCGGAACTGACTTTAGGTGCTTGTCCAGTGCCAGCTTGAAGACTGCCAGGGGTCTGTTGGTAATCCCCCTTATGTGTGCTGGGAGGCAGTTGAACAGTCTCGGGCCCCTGACACTTATTGTATGGTCTCTTAACGTGCTAGTGACACCCCTGCTTTTCATTGGGGGGATGGTGCATCGTCTGCCAAGTCTTTTGCTTTCGTAATGAGTGATTTTCGTGTGCAAGTTCGGTACTAGTCCCTCTAGGATTTTCCAGGTGTATATAATCATGTATCTCTCCCTCCTGCGTTCCAGGGAATACAGGTTTAGGAACCTCAAGCGCTCCCAATAATTGAGGTGTTTTATCTCCGTTATGCGTGCCGTGAAAGTTCTCTGTACATTTTCTAGGTCGGCAATTTCACCTGCCTTGAAAGGTGCTGTTAGTGTGCAGCAATATTCCAGCCTAGATAGAACAAGTGACCTGAAGAGTGTCATCATGGGCTTGGCCTCCCTAGTTTTGAAGGTTCTCATTATCCATCCTGTCATTTTTCTAGCAGATGCGATTGATACAATGTTATGGTCCTTGAAGGTGAGATCCTCCGACATGATCACTCCCAGGTCTTTGACGTTGGTGTTTCGCTCTATTTTGTGGCCAGAATTTGTTTTGTACTCTGATGACGATTTAATTTCCTCATGTTTACCATATCTGAGTAATTGAAATTTCTCATCGTTGAACTTCATATTGTTTTCTGCAGCCCACTGAAAGATTTGGTTGATGTCTGCCTGGAGCTTTGCAGTGTCTGCAATGGAAGACACTGTCATGCAGATTCGGGTGTCATCTGCAAAGGAAGACACGGTGCTGTGGCTGACATCCTTGTCTATGTCGGATATAAGGATGAGGAACAAGATGGGAGCGAGTACTGTGCCTTGTGGAACAGAGCTTTTCACCGTAGCTGCCTCGGACTTTACTCTGTTGACGACTACTCTCTGTGTTCTGTTAGTGAGGAAATTATAGATCCATCGACCGACTTTTCCTGTTATTCCTTTAGCACGCATTTTGTGCGCTATTACGCCATGGTCACACTTGTCGAAGGCTTTTGCAAAGTCTGTATATATTACATCTGCATTCTTTTTGTCTTCTAGTGCATTTAGGACCTTGTCGTAGTGGTCCAATAGTTGAGACAGACAGGAGCGACCTGTTCTAAACCCATGTTGCCCTGGGTTGTGTAACTGATGGGTTTCTAGATGCGTGGTGATCTTGCTTCTTAGGACCCTTTCAAAGATTTTTATGATATGGGATGTTAGTGCTATTGGTCTGTAGTTCTTTGCTGTTGCTTTACTGCCCCCTTTGTGGAGTGGGGCTATGTCTGTTGTTTTTAGTAACTGTGGGACGACCCCCGTGTCCATGCTCCCTCTCCATAGGATGGAAAAGGCTCGTGATAGGGGCTTCTTGCAGTTCTTGATGAACACAGAGTTCCATGAGTCTGGCCCTGGGGCAGAGTGCATGGGCATGTCATTTATCGCCTGTTCGAAGTCATTTGGCGTCAGGATAACATCGGATAGGCTTGTGTTAATCAAATTTTGTGGCTCTCTCATAAAAAATTCATTTTGATCTTCGACTCTCAGTCTGGTTAGCGGCTTGCTAAAAACTGAGTCATATTGGGACTTGAGTAGCTCACTCATTTCCTTGCTGTCATCTGTGTAGGACCCATCTTGTTTAAGTAGGGGCCCAATACTGGACGTTGTTCTCGATTTTGATTTGGCATAGGAGAAGAAATACTTTGGGTTTCTTTCGATTTCATTTATGGCTTTTAGTTCTTCCCGCGATTCCTGACTCCTAAAGGATTCTTTTAGCTTAAGTTCGATGCTTGCTATTTCTCTGACCAGTGTCTCCCTGCGCATTTCAGATATATTGACCTCTTTTAGCCGCTCTGTTATTCTTTTCCGTCGCCTGTAAAGGGAGCGCCTGTCTCTTTCTATTTTACATCTACTCCTCCTTTTTCTTAGAGGAATAAGCCTTGTGCATACATCGAGTGCCACCGAGTTAATCTGTTCTAGGCATAAGTTTGGGTCTGTGTTGCTTAGTATATCTTCCCAGCTTATATCGGTTAGGACTTGGTTTACTTGGTCCCACTTTATGTTTTTGTTATTGAAGTTGAATTTGGTGAATGCTCCCTCGTGACTAGTCTCATTTTGTCGGTCTGGGGCTCCACGCATACATGTCTGAACCTCAATTATGTTGTGATCTGAGTATATTGTTTTTGATATGGTGACATTTCTTATCAGATCATCATTGTTAGTGAATATGAGGTCTAGTGTATTCTCCAGTCTAGTAGGCTCTATTATTTGCTGGTTTAAATTGAATTTTGTGCAGAGATTTAAAAGCTCGTGTGAGTGTGAGTTTTCATCAGAGCTGCCTCCTGGTGTTATTTCTGCAACAATATTATTTGCTATATTCCTCCATTTTAGGTGCCTTAAGTTGAAATCCCCCAGGAGCAAGATGTTGGGTGCAGGAGCTGGAAGATTTTCCAGACAGTGGTCAATTTTTAACAGCTGTTCCTGGAATTGCTGGGAAGTTGCATCCGGAGGCTTGTAGAAATTGAGAGAGAAATTGAAGAAGTTGCCTACTACAAAGATTAAGGAAATCTGTGCAAAGTGGCTTGAAGTGCAAACCTTCATGGAAGAAAATCACCCTCACACAGCTATTGCAAGCCGTGTTGGCAACCTGTACACTGACAATGTTGTGAAACACTTTAGGGAAGTCATAAAGGAACGAGAGGTACAGGCCACTATGGACAGATATGTTGTGCGAAAGAAGTCCAGTGACTCTGAAGCTGGTCCTAGTGGCATTAAAAGAAGAAGGGAAGTAACCCCAGAAAAGGACTTGACACCTCAAGTCTTAATGGAAGGGGATTCCCCTTCTAAACACTAACACACACTCTCCCCTCCTCCCATCCCATCAATCATCACCAGATCTTCAATAAAAATAAGTGTCATGTAATTGTGCATGCCTTTTTCAGTTTGTGTGCATTAAAATTAACATTTCATGTGGTATAAAAATTTTTTTTTCATACTTTGGGTGTCTTGCACGGATTAATTTGATTTCCATTATTTCTTATGGGGAAAATTCATTCGCATACCGAACATTTTGCATAACAACCAGCCCTCTTGCACGGATTAAGGTCGCTATGCGGGGGTCCACTGTACTTGGGAGTTGACGTGTCGGCGGATGGATTTATGAAGGATGAGGTTAATCATAGAATTGATGAGGGAAAAAAGGTGAGTGGTGCGTTGAGGTATATGTGGAGTCAAAAAACGTTATCTATGGAGGCAAGGAAGGGAATGTATGAAAGTATAGTAGTACCAACTGTTACGTTGGTTGTCCCTTATTATTTTGATAGTAAGGTTCTCACTACATGTTCTAGTGTGGGGTAGCTTTTTACTTAATGGCCTTATCTGTCTAGGGGTAATACTTACATCATGGCTGATCATCTTGAGTGTCTCTGATACCCTTTCACCAGCCCTCTTCACAGGTTATGTAAACTACTACTATAAAAATATAACTGTATTCTCAATAGATATGTACAGAATATACAATCACAGCCTCACATTTTCAAAACAAAATCTACACACTCCATACCTGTTCTCCACATGGTGTGTTCCAACAACTTTTGTCCTCTCTTCTTGACATAACTCTGGGCTAACCAGTGTTTTGACACACTTTAGTCACCCTGGGTATGGTAGCCACAACTTAAATTATAAAAACTCACCCCTGGAGCACACATGATGCCCCAAAAGATAGGAGGACCCAGAGATCCTGCCAGGTTGAAGGTCAGCCACAGAGAGAGGGAGTCAGTGAGAGGGAGAGAGAGAGAGAGCCTGGCTAAGCTCCTCCCACCAAAACAAAAGACTGTTGCCAAGCACAATTCTCCAGTTACCACAATTCTACCACACCTTAATTTTACTTTTACAAAAAGAAATACAACTTTATAAACTACTTATTTAAATTGTGTGTTTATGTGTCTATAGTATAACCTATTATATTGAGAAAAATAGGCTTGACCCAGCTGCCTCTCAGTCATAAGGTTGATCAGTCCTTCTGACATTTAGAGCAAAGTCCCCATCAATTCAATATAATTAGGTATTCCAGAGTAACTGTTATTTATAAATACATGTTGGGTCCTATAGCCCCATAACACCCCCACCTCCAGACGAAGTCTCACAAAAGCTAGCCGTGTCCCTCAGGATACGGCTAGTAAAAAGTATATTGCTTAAGTCTGAAGGCGGTAAACAAGACTACTAGAAATGCTACATATTTCCTAGCACCATAACTACTCTTTTTTCACTTTACTGTTATTTACAACAGATTGCAGAATTTTTTATAAAAGCATTTTAACCATACCCATATACTCAAGGGTGTAACTATTTACAATTTTAGTGACTTTTAAACAATACACATTACAATGCAAAATTGCACACAATGCCCACTGTGAAAGCCCGCACCAACAGGCCTGTGCCTCTGCTACGGTAATCCAGCAAGCAACTGGTACTCCAGGGTGGCATCTTCCTGATCAGGAGATGAGAGTAGAGCCAAACCCAGAGCAGTCAGGTGTACACCAGGCAGGAAACTTCACAAAACATGTCAAGGTGTCTCTCACTTGGTGGCCGAACCAAACAGTGAGACTTCCAGTCAACACTCACGATCCTTAACATGGTCAGGCACTCAAGCCCATCTTCCGAGGTCCCACTCCACACAGATCCTCCAAACTTATGAAGAGGAGGCTGACATAGAACATGGAGGGGTCCAAGGGACCACAAAGGCAAATCGTCGGGCCGTTTTGTATATAGAGCACACCAAGACACAACATCACATACCTTCCTGAACGTCTCATGTTACCGAAGGTTGTCAACTACTGCCTCAACTCACATTTACGTACACCCTGACCCTCGTCACACTTTTGGCTCTGACTCGACTCCTTCACAGTCAGATGGCTGGTAGGGAGTACTCAGGCTCGCCGAGAGTTCACCACTGCAAAAACAACAAGGTCAGCACATGACAAACACTATGTACAAAGTACGCACCATGCATCTACATGAAACATCTAGAGAGAGCATCAGCAACCACATTCTCTGAGCCTTTTATATATTTAACTTTCAAATTAAAAGGCTGTAGGAACAAAGCCCATCTTAAGAGTCTTTGATTGTGGTTTCTCATTCTTTGCAAAAACCTCAGAGGGTTATGGTCACTATACACTATTACAGGATGTGGGGAAGCACTAATATAAACTTCAAATTTCTGCACAGCCAACACCAAAGCCAAAGCCTCTTTCTCTACAGTTGCATAACTACGTTGATGCTTTTTTAATTTGGCTGAATGGTAACAAACTGGCTGAAGGCTATCTCTCTCATCACCCTGCAACAACACTGCACCTACCCCTACATCACTAGCATCCACTTGTAGAGAGAAGGGGCATTCAAACTCAGGACTTTTCAAGATAGGAGCATTCCCTAATAACATTTTCACATTTTCAAAAGCCCTGTCACACTTGCTGTCCCAGTTGAATTGAACTTTGGGACTGGTCAAGGTTGTCAGTGGTGACGTTACCTGGGAGAGGTTGGGGCAGAATCGTCTGTAATAACCCACCATGCCCAGGAACCTCATCACTGCCTTCCGATTCTGTGGTCTAAGAAAATTTATAATGGCCTCCACCTTAGCATGAATTGGGGCAACTTTTTCCTGACCAACTACATATCCTAAGAATTGTACACTGGCTTGGCCAAACTCACTTTTGCTCAAATTGATGGTTAGATTGGCTTGGGATAGACATTCAAACAACTTTTGCAATCTTACCAAGTGAGTTTCCCACTGGTTACTGAATACCACAATATCATCTAGGGGTTGTTGAGGTGGTTTGGTCATTTAGAGAGAATGGATCAAAGTAGAATGACATGGAAAGCATATAAATCTATAGGGGAAGGAAAGAGGGGTAGGGGCCATCCTCGAAAGGGTTGGAAAGAGGGGGTAAAGGAGGTTTTGTGGGCGAGGGGCTTGGACTTCCAGCCAGCGTGCACGAGCGTGTTAGATAGGAGTGAATGGAGACGAATGATACTTGGGACCTGACGATCTGTTGGAGTGTGAGCAGGGTAATATTTAGTGAAGGGATTCAGGGAAACCGGTTATTTTCATATAGTCGGACTTGAGTCCTGGAAATGGGAAGTACAATGCCTGCACTTTAAAGGAGGGGTTTGGGATATTGGCAGTTTGGAGGGATATGTTGTGTATCTTTATACGTACATGCTTCTAAACTGTTCTATCCTGAGCACCTCTGCAAAAGCAGTGATAATGTGTGAGTGTGGTGAAAGTGTTGAATGATGATGAAAGTATTTTCTTTTTGGGGATTTTCTTTCTTTTTTGGGTCACCCTGCCTCAGTGGGAGACGGCCGACTTGTTGAAAAAAAAAAAAAACTATTAAATAATTTTTACAAACCTAAAAATGTTTGTATCATAATTGTACTACCTTATATGAATAACTGAGTAAAATTTTGAATATTTGACGTGTGTCTAGACTTAATTAGTCCGTTAAGTCCGCCCAAAATGCCTCAGCATGATAGTGGCTTTCTTTGTACCAATCAAATTCTGAAATGTAAACACACATTGTAACCTTTGCAAAGAAATGAACTTTTGATTTCTATTTGATTTGATTTTGGTCACAGTTTTTTTCTCATTATGCACTGTGTGCTGCAGGATTTTTTTTTATATGGTGCACACTTACCACATAGACCCATTCTCTCATATCTAGGCCCAAATTTACCGCTCACAGCTTATTTGAGTGAGCTGAGCTCATGACATAGTACTACTAGGGCACTGACCCTGGCTTCAAAGCCATAGAACAATGGCACGGACCCTCAAGGGGTTAAAACTGCTGAAACATAAAAAATAAGAACATTGAAACACTGTAAGCTGCACAAAAATAATTTTTTGTATCCTTCCTGCTGTCAATAGGGCACAGAGGTTGTTAGTCCTTCTTCAGGTCACTAAATACAGTGGTGGTAACGTAGTTCCAGTTCTGTAAATCTGCAACATCTGGTGCATCAGTTACATCATCTTCAACATTTCTCCAATCTTTTATCATGACAACCTGTAAAAAGATATGACTGTATAAAATAATAGGCAAACTTCATGCCCTATCTTTTGGCCCATTCCATTGTTCCAGTCAGCCAAACTCATAGCTATTTCTCTAGTATTCCTCCTATTCTGTCGACTGAGTACAAGAAACTGCCCATTTACCTATTTCAACTACCCAATAAAGTGATCAGAAATTGGTAATTTGGCCAATTTCACAGAAATTTCAAGTGATGCCAATTTCAAAATACGGTCCAGAATAAACAATGCAGACATTCCTTGCACCAAAATAACATTTTCTCTGTTCATTAGTCATGTCTCCAGGCCCCTTTTATATTACACTTGCTTTCCATTTTAAATTTTTATTCTCACAAAAAATAGAAGATTTACTATTATGCAGACTACTTCATTATTGTAGTAATTGTATAAATAATGTTAACCCATTTGTGAGTGCGTATCAGACTGGCCAGTTGGACACACATTGGACATGTGATGTGATTTGTTTACTCTTGAACATGGGCAAAAATTGAACATTTCCACTACTTTGAGCTCAATTTCAAGGCACTTTCCATCCAATCAAATCATCTCTTTTTCTGTAGTATGTCTTCCATTCTATCAAAGGAGACCAACCGAGAATACAACCATAAAAACCTTACGAAAATACACCGCAAAGTTGTTGTTTTACACCAGAAACACGGTCGTAGTTTTTTTCATATTATGCACTGCAAGCTGCAGGATTTTTTTATATAGTGCACACTTACCACACAGACCTATTCTCTCATATGTCGGCCCAAATTTATCAGTCACAGCTTATCTGAGTGAGCTGAGCTTATGGCATCATACTATGGGACTGACAGTGGTTTCAAAGCCACCTTAATTTTTATGGACAATGTACAGTGTTTGTGCTTTACACAATAAGAAGCATTTCCTTTATTCGCTGGAACCGTGGCTAGGGCTAAAAGTGAGCTGGATATAACAATAAATGGAGAAAAATTGGAATGACTTATACAGCAAGTAGTACCACCAAACAGTAGCAGCAGGTTGGTACAGCAACCCCAGAAATTTGAAATTATGCTAGCCAAAATTAGTGCTGGATTACTGATGAAACAGGATTAGTGATGGCCAACTTGCATTTTTTTTTTTTTTTTTTTTTAACAAGTCGGCCGTCTCCCACCGAGGCAGGGTGACCCAAAAAAGAAAGAAAATCCCCAAAAAGAAAATACTTTCATCATCATTCAACACTTTCACCACACTCACACATTATCACTGCTTTTGCAGAGGTGCTCAGAATACAACAGTTTAGAAGCATATACGTATAAAGATACACAACATATCCCTCCAAACTGCCAATATCCCAAAACCCCTCCTTTAAAGTGCAGGCATTGTACTTCCCATTTCCAGGACTCAAGTCCGACTATGTGAAAATAACCGGTTTCCCTGAATCCATTCACTAAATATTACTCTGCTCACGCTCCAACAGATCGTCAGGTCCCAAGTATAATTCGTCTCCATTCACTCCTATCTAACACGCTCATGCACGCTTGCTGGAAGTCCAAGCCCCTCGCCCACAAAACCTCCTTTACCCCCTCTTTCCAACCCTTTCGAGGACGACCCCTACCCCTCCTTCCTTCCCCTATATATTTATGTGCTTTCCATGTTATTCTACTTTGATCCATTCTCTCTAAATGACCAAACCACCTCAACAACCCCTCTTCTGCCCTCTGACTAATACTTTTATTAACTCCACACCTTCTCCTAATTTCCACACTCCGAATTTTCTGCATAATATTTACACCACACATTGCCCTTAGACAGGACATCTCCACTGCCTCCAACCATCTCCTCGCTGCTGCATTTACCACCCAAGCTTCACATCCATATAAGAGTGTTGGTACTACTATACTTTCATACATTCCCTTCTTTGCCTCCATAGATAACGTTTTTTGACTCCACATATACCTCAACGCACCACTCACCTTTTTTCCCTCATCAATTCTATGATTAACCTCATCCTTCATAAATCCATCCGCCGACACGTCAACTCCCAAGTATCTGAAAACATTCACTTCTTCCATACTCCTCCTCCCCAATTTGATATCCAATTTTTCTTTATCTAAATCATTTGATACCCTCATCATCTTACTCTTTTCTATGTTCACTTTCAACTTTCTACCTTTACACACATTCTCAAACTCATCCACTAACCTTTGCAATTTTTCTTTAGAATCTCCCATAAGCACAGTATCATCAGCAAAAAGTAACTGTGTCAATTCCCATTTTGAATTTGATTCCCCATAATTTAATCCCACCCCTCTCCCGAACACCCTAGCATTTACTTCTTTTACAACCCCATCTATAAATATATTAAACAACCATGGTGACATTACACATCCCTGTCTAAGACCTACTTTTACCGGGAAGTATTCTCCCTCTCTTCTACACACCCTAACCTGAGCCTCACTATCCTCATAAAAGCTCTTTACAGCATTTAGTAACTTACCACCTATTCCATATACTTGCAACATCTGCCACATTGCTCCTCTATCCACTATCATATGCCTTTTCTAAATCCATAAATGCAATAAAAACTTCCCTACCTTTATCTAAATACTGTTCATATATATGCTTCAATGTAAACACTTGATCTACACATCCCCTACCCACTCTGAAGCCTCCCTGCTCATCCGCAATCCTACATTCTGTCTTACCTCTAATTCTTTCAATTATAACCCTACCGTATACTTTTCCTGGTATACTCGGTAAAAATATTCCTCTATAATTTTTACAATCTCTTTTGTCCCCTTTCCCTTTATATAAAGGGACTATACATGCTCTCTGCCAATCCCTAGGTACCTTCCCCTCTTTCATACATTAAACAAAAGTACCAACCACTCCAACACTATATCCCCCCCTGCTTTTAACATTTCTGTCATGATCCCATCAGTTCCAGCTGCTTTACCCCCTTTCATTCTACGTAATGCCTCACGTGCCTCCACCACACTTCTTCTTCACTCCTAAAAGATGGTATACCTCCCTGGCCAGTGCATGAAATTACCGCCTCCCTTTCTTCCTCAACATTTAAAAGTTCCTCAAAATATTCTCGCCATGTACCTAATACCTCCCTCTATCCATCTACTAACTTCCCTACTCTGTTTTTAAATGACAAATCCATACTTTCCCTAGGCTTTCTTAACTTGTTTAACTCACTCCAAAATTTTTTCTTATTTTCATTTAAAATTTCTTGACAGTGCCTCTCCCACTCTATCATCTTGCATATATAAACACAATAATAATGATGTTTATTTCTTTTAGCTATACAGATAATGTAGTTTAAAGCTAATTGATACATTATGTAGTAGGCACAAAATAAAGCCACTAATTGTGCAATGCATTCTGGGCAACTAATCATAAAGCTTACATGTTACTTAACTCTTTGAGTGCCATCACATAGAACAACTTCATTGAGGCCAGGGTCCCTCATGTAATTCTACACCATGAAGAACAAAAAGGCATAATACCATGACTGGAACAATGCACAAATAACCTGCACATAGGAGAGAGGAGCTTATAACAATGTTTCAGTCCATCTTGGACCATTTACAAAGTCACTTTGTAAATGGTCCAAGACAAACTGAAACATCATCGTAAGTTCCTTTCTCATATGTTCGGGCTATTTGTGTATTTTACATCATGAGCTCAGCTCACTCAGATAAGCTGTAAGTGGTAAATTTTAACCTAGATATGTGAGAATGGGTCTGT
This sequence comes from Cherax quadricarinatus, assembly GCF_038502225.1. Taxonomy (NCBI): domain Eukaryota; kingdom Metazoa; phylum Arthropoda; class Malacostraca; order Decapoda; family Parastacidae; genus Cherax; species Cherax quadricarinatus. The sequence goes on along the minus strand of NC_091344.1, from coordinate 6,742,826 downwards.
GTGGTGAATGTGCCCAATATAAAAAAAAAAGATCCTGCCCTATGCAGTGTATGATGGGACAAGCAAAATTCCAACCATGTATACAGTTTAAAATTGTAAATTTGAGGTGTTTTCTTGGATGGTTTTATTGGCTGTTATTTGGTATCATTCAATAGAACAGAAGACATACTAGAGAAATAGAGATTATTTTGGTTGGTTTCAGGCATGGAAGTATCTCGAAATTGAGCACAAATTAGCAGAAAAATTCAACTTGGCCAATTTTCCCGAGGACAGGTGAGGCTTCCTACAACTCTGTTTTTAATAGGTCTAAATCAATTATTGGAACACCATAAACCATGACTAATCCTGATTATATTTTATTATCTCATTGTAAACTTGCAAAGAAATAAAAATTTGAATTTTGAATTTTTGAATTTTGAAAATAGAGTAAATCTTCTACTTTTGTGGGATTATGAATTCAACACAGAAGGCAAGTATAATGCAGGAGAGGCCTGGGGATGTGGATAAAGAACAAGGGACATGTTTTAATGCCAGGAATGTCTACACTGTTTATTTAGGATTACAGTAGACCGTCATTTAGCATGAGTTTATTTGGCACGATTTGGGTATAGCACGATTGAAGAATTGCTGCACAATTTTATGTAACACGTCATAAAATTAATTTAACACAGTTCAGTTTGCGGGAAGGAAAAAAAAATTTCTTTTTCCTTAAGCGGCCGCCTTGTTGTGGATCAGCCAGGGAGACCTCGTTGTATAAAATTGTGCCGCAATTTTTCAATAGTACAATAACCAAAACATGGCAAATAAATCCGTGTAATATAATGGTCTAGTATACCACTATATATTTCCACTCACCACATAGCCATTAGACTGTTACTACAGCTTGGGGTATGATAGGGAGTATTCCAATATGCATGACAACTATACATAATACTGACAGCAGCACTAAGTGATGCTTACAAGTGTTGCACATGTTTTTGAATATATAATAACAATAACAGATTATACCTTTTATTTATGACATTTCAACCACTGTGGGGCTATGCCACATGGGCAAAAACAGTGTTAAATTAAAGACTTATTCAGTTTATGTATCTTTGATTTACTGATTGTCTGCTTTTGCCATCTACTACCAATGGAATGCAATCAGGTTTAATTCAAGAAAGGAGAGGGAAGCTCTAGTTACTTGAATTAAGAGCCCTTTGCTACCATTGGGAACCCTCTTAAAGGATGAGAGAGGTGAAGAACTCCTGGAAATTGTCACTTACATTATGAATTTACACCTGAGGGTCTTCCTGGTGGTCAAGGTCAGAGGAGGGATGTCATCACTGATGATGTTCTTGGAAAAGACTTCCAGGGTGCTGCTCAGTGTAATACGGCCTGGAGGTGTTCCATGGTCTGCTAATGCTACCACCAGAGCTCTACAACCATCAGAAGTCAGCTGACTCCTTGGGAAAACCAAGCTGTCGTACTCTCTGCTGGAACAACAATGTGTTAATAAAAGTTATATTTAGGAAATACTATACAGATGATTCTACCAACAGTAATACAATATGAATCTGCACAATGGTTCTGAAGAAACAATGATGATGTGGGCATACATTAACTAGATTTATCTTTGGATAACCCACAAACTATCAACATGGGGTACCTCAAGATAGAGTCATTGGTCCACTATTATAACTTGTTTGCATCAATGACCTACCAAATGCCGTATTTTATGGCACTGAAGTCACTATTTTTTTCCCAAAAATAAGTCTTGAAAATTTACCCAGCATCTTGGAGGCAGAAGGTTACATTGCTCATAGGCCTCAAACTAAGCCTAGGAAAGTGTTTTGATATTAGACAATAATCTAAGCTCCTGTATAATGAATTGTGTAAACTATTTTGCATAAAATAAGGAATAAATAGCAAAAACAATAATAAAAATTCATTGGTGCTTAGCACTGCCAAGCTAAGGTAAACCAGGCAATGTAATCAAATGGACTATGGGGAAGTACCAGTAGGCTAATTCACCTGTTTACTATCAAACCTCCTGGTAATAATATTTTTACTTACCTTGAATGATCCTGATATTAACCCTTAAACTGTTCAAACGTACATCTACATTTGCTCGCGTAGCGCTCCGAACGTAGATCTACATTTTTTTTTACATGCTTTAAAATGGAGAAAATCAAGGTTGGAGTGCTAGGCACGTAAACGTAGATTTACGTTTGGACAGTTTAAGGGTTAAGGGAACATTATCAGATATTAAAAGCAAAAGTAAAATTATGGTACAGTGGACCCTTGGTTTTCATGTTTAATCTGTTCCAGAGCCATCGGCCAAAACCCAAACCATTTTCCCCATAAGAAATAATGTAAATGGAATTAATCCGTTCCAGACACTCAGAAGTATCAACAAAAATTTTTTTTTACCTTAAATATACATTTACATGCACAAAAGAATGAACATTAAACATGACACTTACCTTTATTGAAGGCTGTTGTTGCTGGAAGGAAGGCAGGGAGGGAGAGGGAAGATAGGTTATTGCTTGGAAGAGGAATCCCCATCCATAAGGACTCTAGGTACCAAGTCCTTATATGGGGTCACTTCACTCCTTTGATTTTTACTATTACTAGGACCAGCTTGAGAGTCACTGGACCCCTGTCGCACAAAATATCTGTCCAGATAGGTCTGTTTCTGGCTTCTCTTTAAGATTTGCCTAAAATGGGACATGGCACTGTCAATGTGAAAGTCACCAGCATGGATTGCAACACCTTTCTCAGGGTGATGTTGCTCCACAAATGAATGCACTTTAGTCCACATTGCACAAATCTCCTTAATCATTGAAGAAGGCACCTTCTTCTATTTCTCTTCCTCCTTCTCTGAAGCAATTTCCTCAGCTGTGGTCTGTTGCTGTTGCAGATGAAGCTCTTGCAGCTCATCAGTGGTTAGCTCTATTGTGGTCCTCCACCAACTCTTCCACATCCTCCAAACTCACATCCAACCCCATGGAATTCCCCAATGCCACAATTGATTGCACAACAGGTGTAGGGTCGACAGGATCAGCCTCAAACCCTTCAAAATCCTTCTTTTGGACACAATCTGGCCACAATTTTCTCTAAGCAGAGTTCATCATCCTGGAAGTCACTCCCTGCCAAGCCTTATCTATAAGGCCTATGCAGTGGAAGATATTGAAGTGATTCTTTCAGAACTCTCATAGGGTCAATTCAGAGTCCAAGGTTATGTCAAAGCACCTTTGAAATGTTGCTTTGGTGCACAGTTTTTTGAAGTTTGCAGTGACCTGCTGGTCCATGGGCTGGAGGAGAGGAGTGGTGTTAGGAGGCAAAAACTTCACTGTTACAAAACTGAATTCCTTAGACAATTGGTTTTCCAAGTCTGGAGAATGAGCAGGAGCATTGTCCATTAACAGGAGGCACTGGAGTGGCAATTTCTTATCCAGGAGGTATTTTTTCACACTGGGGCCAAACACATCATTAAACCATTCCAGGAAAATTTCCCTTGTGACCCATACCCTACTGTTTGCTTTCCACATCACACACAATTTACTCTTAACAACACTGTTTTTCTTGAACACTCTGGAATTTTCAGAGTGATACAACAGTAAAGGCTTCAGTTTGAAATCCCCACTAGCATTACCACACAACAAGAGAGCTAACCTGTCTTTCATAGGCTTGTGTCCTGGGAGTGCCTTTTCTTCCTGCATGATGTAGGTCCTCTTTGGCATTTTGTTCCAAAAGAGGCCTGTTTTGTCACAAATGAACACTTTTTGGGGTTGGAATTTTTCAGACTCTACATAACATTTGAATTCCTCAACAAATTTTTCAGCCGCTTGTTTGTCTGAACTGGCACCCTCACCATGCCTTACAACACTGTGTATGCCACTTCTCTTCTTGAAATTTTCGAACCAGCCTTTGCTGGCCTTGAATTCACTTTCATCACCACGTGTTTCAGGCAGTTTCTTTATGAGATCCTCATGCAACTGCCTTGCCTTTTCAAAAATAATGGATTACACAACACTATCTCCTGCTAACTCTTTCTCTCTGATCCACACCAACAACAAATTCTCCACTTCTTCAATTGTTTGGGATCTCTGTTTGGTTATTGCATTCACCCCTTTCGCAACATCAGTTTCCATGATTTCTTTTCTCTTTGCCACAATGGAGCTGATTGTTGATGGCGACTTCCTGTACATCCTGCCAAGTTCAGCAATGCATATGCCACTATCATATTTTCTTAGGATTTCTTTTTTCAGTTCTACAGTGTTCCTCACTTTCTTTACCAAAGCACTGACACTAGGAACTTTCTTTGGGGCCACGGTCACTTATTTAGCAGTCTCACACAATAAACAAGTGGCAAAAACACTGGATTATTACGAAATGTTTTGAATAACCTGACAGGATATGTTCACTCACCGAGAAACAATGCTACACTGGCTGAGAATGCATGTGGGAGGTGGTTTTGTCTGCCCACTGGACACCGGACAGATTCCATATGATCAATGAAAACAGAGGTAACGACAAAAACGAAAGCCAAAAATCGACAAAAAAAAAGTCGGCCAAAACTGAAATTGGCAATAATCAGAGATCGACGATAACAAAGGGTCCACCGTACAGTGGAACCTCTGCTTACGAGTGCCCCACCATGCGAGTTTTTCAGGATATGAGCCGTTGATTGGTCGATTTTTTTGCTCCTGGATACGAGCCAAAATTCAAGTTTGCGAGCTTCCGCCTCAAGGGAGGTTCCTTGATGCTGGTGAGAGGCTCTTGATTCAGCTAGGGAATTGAATCTGTGCTCCAGTTCCCTAAATTAATAATAATAAAAATAATAATAATAATAATAATAATAATAACAAGCAAGAACATCGCCACTAGGTGGCACAGCCAGTGCCACAACATCAGCTGAGCTGTGCAATGTGTTTACGGCACCGTGGAAGCATTCCTTGTGTTATTACTGCCAAATTTCTTTTTTCTAACCATGGGTTCTAAGAAAGTAAGTGCAAAGGACAGTGCTGAGGAGAAAAAGAGGATGATGTCCATGGAATTACAGCATGAAATCATAGATAAACAAGCGAGGTGTGTGGTGGCAGTAGGAGCTAGTAGCAAGTAGCGTATCTTCCACTCTCCACCTCCACCAGCGTAAAGAAATAAAACCACTTTATTTCTTTACATTCTCTATTATGGTTTTATACAATATTTCTTATTTATGAAACTAGTACAGTTAGCCTCACAAACACTCCATTTTCTCTTATAACAAAAGCATTGGAAGATATAGTCAGCAGGAGAGGGAATGGACTCTGCCACCACCACTCGCCATATTATGGCCAATTTTATTCATTCTAGAGTATATATCATGTTTCTATGTTAAATTATATTGTTTATGTCATAGTGAAGTATTTTTGTCCAGCTTCCCGAGAGCAGGAATTCCACTGGAACAGATTAATGGTCATTAGATTAATAGTATTTCAATTAATTTAAACAAGGAAAATTGACTCAGCATACGAGCAGATCAGGTTACAAGCTAGGTCACGGAACAGATTAAATTCATAAGCAGAGGTTCCACTGTATTCTTGATGATGATGAGAACAGCTTTTGCTTGACTTGCTGTGTAGTATAGACAGTTATTTTCAGAGAAATATTGATTACCATTTTGATACAATAACTGTATCCAATTGTATTAGTTTATTTTTTATTTTTGATGGAGTTCAGAGGGTTATTTGAATTATGATGTCTATTCACCCCTCTGAAGGAGGGGTGTTAATGTTGCAGTTTAAAAACTGTAGTGTAAAGCACCCTTCTGGCAAGACAGTGATGGAGTGAATGATGGTGAAAGTTTTTCTGAATCGAGTGTGATAATAGTAGAGCTACTTTTTTTTTTTCGTGTGTCTGGGGAGGGGGTTGTCACCTTACCTCATTGGGAGATATCTGAAGCATTAAAAAATGAAATATCCACTTACCCTTGATCAGGACACAACACTCGAACCACTTCATTGGCCCACTTGATTTCTGCGTCACTGACATCATATATGTAAAGTGTGATACCACTGGAGCCCTCAAGTGAAGGGAGGCGTTGCAAATGCTCTGGCTTCACTTCTGGGAACAAGTGGATATCTGTGAATTAAATTACATAACTGGATCAGATACATTTCACACCAGTGGCCCATTTACCCAGATTAATTTTTTCTATTTTGCCACTGAAGTGGCTAGTTTATTGTGCACCCCATATCCATTCTATATTTGGTAGCATGAGAGCATATGGATACACAAAAAAGGCCTAGGAACTAGGCCCTAAAAGGGTTTACAGGAGTACATTTGGATTTATATCTATAGTTCACTTATAGGGAAATAAATCTGTTGAGTATACCTGGTAAAGTGTTTGGTAGAGTTATTATCGAAAGAATTAAGAGTAAGACGGAGAGTAGGATAGTAGGTGAACAAGGAGGCTTTAGGAAATGTAGGGGGTGTGTAGACCAAGTATTTACAGTGAAACATATAGGTGAACAGTATTTAGGTAAGGGTAAAGAGGTTTTTGTGGCATTTATGGATTTGGAAAGGTGTATGATAGGGTGGATAGGGGGGCAATGTGGCAGATGTTGCAAATGTATGGAGTAAGAGGTAGGTTCCTGAAAGCAGTGAAGAGTTTTAACAGGGATAGTGAGGCTCAGGTTAGAGTATGTAGGAGAGAGGAAGATTATTTCTCAGTAAAAGTAGGCCTTAGACAAGGATGTGTGATGTCACCATGGTTGTTCAATATATTTATAGATGGGGTTGTAAGAAAAGTGAACGCTCGGGTGTTGGCAAGAGGTGTGGGGTTAAAAAATAAAGAATCTAACACCAAGTGGGAGTTGTCACAGTTGCTCTTTGCTGATGACACTGTTCTTTTGGGGGATTCTGTAGAGAAGTTGCAGAGGTTGGTGGATGAGTTTGGTAGGGTATGTAAAAGAAGAAAATTAAAAGTGAATATAGGAAAGAGTAAGGTAATGAGGATAAAAAAAATTAGGTATTGAAAGACTGGATATCAGATTGGAGGGAGAAAGTGTGGAGGAGGTGATTGTATTCAGATAGTATTTAGGAGTGGATGTGTCAGCAGATGGGTCTATGAAAGATGAGGTGAATCACAGAATTGATGAGGGGGAAAAAAGTAAGTGGTACACTTAGGAGTCTGTGGAGACAAAGAACTTTGTCCATGGAAGCAAAGAGGGGAATGTATCAAAATGTAGTTATACCAATGCTCTTATATGGTTGCGAAGCATGGGTAGTAAATATTGCAGCAAGGAGAAGGCTGAAGGCAGTGGAAATGTCATGTCTGAGGCCAATGTGTGGTGTGAATATAATGAAGAGAACTCATAGTTTGGAAATTAGGAGGAGGTGCGTGATTACCAAAACTATTATCCCAAGGGCTGAGGAGGGGTTGTTGAGGTGGTTCGAACATGCAGAGAGGGTGGATCAAAATACGTAGAATGACTTTGAGTGAGTATAAATCTGTAGTGGAGTGAAGGCGGGGTAGGGGTCAGCTTAGGAAAGGTTGGAGGGAGGGGGTAAAGGAGCTTTTGTGTGCGAGGGGCTTGGACTTACAGCAATCATACGTGAGCATGTAAGATAGGAGCCAATGGAGACAAATGGTTTTTAGGACCTGACGTGCTGTTGGAGTATGAGCAAGGTAATATTTATGAATGGATTCAGGGAAACCAGCAGGCTGGACTTGAGTCCTGGAGATGGAGAGTACAGTGCCTGCACTCTGAAGGAGGGGTGTTAATGTTGCAATTTTATAACTGTCGTGTAAGTGCACCTCTGGTGAGACAGTGATGGAGTGAATGATGATGAAAGTTTTTCTCTTTCAGGCCACTCTGCCTTGGTGGGAGACAGCTGATGCGTTAATAAAAAAATAATAGTAATAAGTTCACTTATCTGTTGCCAGCAAATTTAGGAAATTTGCTTAATATATCTGGCATCTTATTTTCATTAATATCTTGTACAGTGGAACCATGATTTTCGTGATTAATCTGTTCGAAAAAGTCTGACGAAAACCAAATCCTACAAAATCTGAAGCAATACATGTATTTCCCATAAGAAATAATGTAAATCCAATTAATCTGTCTTAATGTTGGATGAGAGGTGAGTAGTATTTATTTGTAGGAAGTCAGTGTAGGTAGCCAGTAGATGTACCCCACCTGGGCAACACCTACCAGCTACTTACACTGTGGCCCAGACCCATATTATTACCATCAACACACCTTGTTCACTGAATTTAATCGTTTCTAACAACCACCTTTAGATGCCATCATAAACAAAGGGAGAAGTAATGAATAAGTCATACCGAGAATTGTAAACAAAAGAGAGAGTGACTAGGCCAAACACACATTCATACACATTTTCTTTAGTGCTGGATCAGAGAAAACACAATGCTTTCCCTCTGACCGGCATATAAACATGCTATGTTTATGTGCTATGGAGGTGTGGTTGCCGGGCGGAGGGAAAACATTACGTAATACTAATAATAATCACTTTTGGGCACATTAAATGTCTTGTTTTATATTAATATAGACATTTTCATTAATCCATCTATGATATTTTCTTCCAAATTATATAAGAAACATGTTACATAGCATATAAGCATGTGTATGCCACTTTCGTACTTTGCTACGAGTTCTTTCTTGAATTCTATCATGTTTCTCGCCTTCTTTATCAAAGAGCTGGCACTCGGAACTTTCTTTGGCCTCATGGTGGCTTATTTAGTAGTCGCACTCAATAAACAAGCACAAAAAACAATGGAATATTGGCTGAGTCACACAGACACTTTTGGTATGGACCATTTTCAACTCTACGAAAACCGAGCGAATGCACGAAAACTGGGACAAAATTTAGACGAAAAAAATTGTCGAAAACCGAATTCTACGAAAACTGGGGCACACGAAAACTGAGGTTCCACTGTATATTACTCAATAGGTGGACAATTCAGCAAATAGTGTAACCAAGCCTAAGCCTAACCACTACAACACCAGCCGGTCTGTTCACATTGCAAGTCGCTCTATAAACGTACTTTTCTATGTTCATGTCATCAAGTTGGGTTATAGATCTACTCAGGCTTCTAGCTGCATTCCTATAACATTCAGTTTTATTATTTACTTCTTTCCTAATATTATTTCTAATGCTAGATACAAATACACCAAAATTATATTCTACATTTTCCTTCAGGGTATAAATTCTAATAAAAGTTTTTTGTCATATTTGGGTCAGTGTAACTACAGTGGACCCCTCTAATTTCATGATTAGTCTGTTCCAGAGAGTCTGCCGAAAGCCGAAAGTCACGAAAATCGAAACCATTTTCCCCATAAGAAATGTGTAAATCCAATTAATCCATTCCAGACACCCAAAAGTATTAACAAAAAATACATTTTTTAGAGATTAAATATAGATTTACATACAGAAAAGAATGCCAAATCAATATAAAGCAATAATAAAATGTATAAATGAACATTTACGATCACACTTACCTGTACTTGTTGGTGTATGGAAGACGGGAGGAGAGGAGAGGAGAGGGAGGAGAAGTTACTATTGTTTGGAAGGGGAATCCCCTTCCATAAAGACTCTAGGTACCGAGTCCTTATCCAGGGTTACTTCCCTTCTTTGTTTTTTAATGGCACTAGGACCAGCTTGAGAATCACTGGACCCCTGTTGCACAAAAAATTGTTCCACTAATTTCAGCCCAATTTCAAGCTACTTCCCAAATCTGCACATGAAAATCACTCCCTATGAAAACAAAAGGACTCGTTAGGAGATGCAACATTTTCCCAATAAAAAGCAGGGGTGCCATAAGTACACTAAAGTGTCAGGGGCCCAAGACTGTTCAACTGTCTCCCAGCATACATAAGGGGGATTACCAATAGACCCCTGTAGGTCTTCAAGGAGGAGCTGGACAGACACCTAAAGTCAGTACCTGACCAGCCGGGTTATGATTCATACGACGGTTTATATGCAGCCAGCAGTAACAGCCTGATTGATCAGGCCCTGATCCACCATGAGGTCTGGTCATGGACTGAGCCGTGGGGGTGTTGACCCCTGAAACCCCCTCCAGGTAGTGAAACAACCTGGATCATCTCTATTTTAGTAGTAAGTCCATTCTATCAAATGATACCAAGAAACAGCCAATAAAAGCATAAAAAGTATCCTAGAAAACACCTCAAAGAAACTTTTCTCATCATGCAATGAGTAGGGCAGGATTTTTTATAGTATGCACACTCACTGCACAAACCCATTCTCTCATATCTATGCCAGAAGTTACCATTCACAGCTTATATGAGTGAGCTGCACTCATGAAGTAGAACTACATGAGGGACCCCGGCCTCAATGACATGACGGCCACTGAAAGGATAAATAGCAAGAAAAACAAGAGTGTATTAATAAATTAGTTTATTTTAACACTTTGATGCTCAATTTAATGGATTAATAGGGAAAAATGACTGATTTAATGAACTAATAGGGGAAAGCAAATGGCCAGTAATAGTGACTGATTTAATGGACTAATTGGGGGAAACAGGTGGCCAATACTTTGCCATGATCATTACAATAACAAAACAAAAAAATAAAACAAAGCACAATTAATTTCTTTGCAAAAGTTACAATGTGTGATTACATTTTACAACGTGTTGTTAGGTACAGAGAAAGCCACTAACATGCTGGGGCATTTCTGGCAGAATAAACCAAATGCTTACACACTACTTAAGGCTAAACAGGTAGAGTAGTAAATTTTAATTATACATTGTTTTCTTTATTACAACAGTGAGGTAGCTAAAATTTTAAACTAAAAAAATTTTTAAAGTAATAAAAATAACAGTATTACAATTTAGCACAATTTACAATAACACAATAGTGTAATTTTAAGTATTTAATAATTAATTACTTAAGCAGTCGTAACCAACATAGTTTGTCAGGTGTTTCTGAATCAGCTGACCCAGTGGATTTTGTCCCATATTTTCAAATTCCATTAAATTGGGGTTTATTGGGAATACATCCTTTACTGAAATTAATGAGTTATGGAAAATCATACAGCAGCAATATTTCTGATAGTAATAAACATACAATGCTAGTCCCGGCATTATGCCGCCCTTGCCCCACACAAGTACAAAAACGCAGTGGCAAGGAACAGCAGAGCAGGAAAGACAGTCCACTGAGCATAGGGGTTTCAGCGAGGGTAGGGAATGAAGGAAGGAAGGAACTAAAACCTACAATGAAAGAAAACAGGAGAAAAAAAGCAATTGAAGGTATCATAAAAACAATAGGTGAGGGTGACATGACCCAGGTGACAAATTTTTGGAGAATTGGGTGGTTTGTGAGCGGAAGCAAACGGCTTGTCAAAGCAATTTTCAAGGCAGAATCAGCTCGAACCAGGATCCTGCAGGAGAAAGCACGACTGAGGGACAAACCAAAGTACCGGAGAGTGTACCTCAATCATGACAGAACACAAGAAGAAAGGACGATACTGAAAGGGATGGTACAAAGACAAAAGGAGGAATGAGAGGCAATGATGAAGATGAGCAGAACCCAGACCCAGGGCAAACACACCCTCCAGAAACACCTGCAGAAGGACTCCAACCACGACAACCCAAACACAACTGAACAATCTAAACCAAAACCCACACACTGTTCCCTCTGCCCCCACCTCCCACATCACAAACCCCACCCCTACAGCAGCCCCCTATGGGCACTCTGCCCCCACCTCCCTCATCACAAACCTCACCCACACCACAACCCCCCATACGCCCCTCCAGGGCTCCCGCTCCCCCAACCCCATTATTCTCCCAGGACCACAGTGATAGAAAAGAAGCTGAAGGTTTGGTACACGAATGCAGATGGAATAACGAATAAATATGAGGAGCAGCATGAAAGAATCAATGAGAAGTCCCCAGACATCATAGCAGTCACAGAAACGAAACTCACTGAGACAATAACAGATGCAATCTTCCCACCGGGATATCAGATCCTGAGGAAAGATAGGAGGAGCAGAGGGGGAGGAGGGGTTGCACTGCTCATAAAAAAAATGATGGGGATTTGAGGAAATAGAAGGCATGGACAAGATCGGAGAAAGGGACTACATAGTAGGTACAATTCTGTCTGGGGAACATAAGGGAGTCATTGCAGTGATGTATAAACCACTACAGAACTACAGGAGGCCAAGAGAAGAATACAAAGAGAACAACAGATCGATGGTGGACACTGGCTGAGGTGGCAAGAAGAGCTCACTTGAGCAGAGCAAAGTTACTGGTTATGGGCAATTTCAACCACAGAGAGATTGAGTGGGAAAACCTGGAGCCACGTGGGGGACCCGACACATGGAGAGCCAAGATGATGGATGTGGTACTGGAAAACCTCATGCATCAACATGTCAGGGACACTACCAGAGAGAGAGAGGGGAGGGTGAACCAGCAAAATTGGACCTTGTGTTCACCCTGAGCAGTTCAGACATTGGGGACATCATATATGAGAGGCCCCTTGGAACTAGTGATCACGTGGTTCTGAGTTCTGATTACATAGCAGAGTTATAAGTGGAGAGGGTAAGAGGAGTTGAATGGGAAAAGTCAAACTACAAAAGGGGGGACTACACAAGTATGAGGAACTTCCTGCAGGAGATTCAGTGGGACAGACAACTGGTAGGAAAGTCAGTAAACGAAATGATGGAATATGTAACAACAAAATGCAAGGAGGCAGAGGAAAGGTTTATTCCCAAGAACAACAGAAATAATGGGAAGATCAAAGCGAGTCCTTGGTTTACCCAAAAGTGTAGGGAGGCAAAAACTAAGTGCACTAGAGAATGGAAAATGTATGGAAGGCAAAGGACACAGGAAAATAAGGAGATTAGTCGAAGAGCCAGAAACGAGTATGCACAGATAAGGAGGGAGGCTCAGCAACAGTACAAAAACAGCATAGCATTGAAAGTCAAGTCTGACCTGAAACTGCTGTATAGCCACATTAGGAGAAAAACAACAGTCAAAGACCAGGTGATCAGGCTGAGGAAAGAAGGTGGGGAACTCACAAGAAACGATCAAGACGTATATGAGGAGCTCAACACGAGACTTAAGAAAGTATTTAGTGGAGACAGGAAGGATTCTGGGAAGACAGAACAGAGGGGGACACCAACAAGGAATATACCAACAAGCGGTGGATGAAATACACACAACTGAGGAGGAGGTGAAGAAGCTGCTAAAGGACCTTGATAACTCAAAGGCAATGGGACCGGACAACATCTCCTGGTGGGTCCTTAGAGAGGGAGCAGAAATGCTACGTGTGCCACTAACCACAATCTTCAACACATCTCTTGAAACTGGGCAACTACCTGAGGCATGGAAGACAGCAAATGTAGTTCCCATTTTAAAAAAGGAGACAGAAAAGAGGCATTAAACTATAGACCAGAGTCACTGATGTGTATAGTATGCAAAGTCATGGAGAAGATTATCAGGAGGAAAGTGGTGGAGCACCTGGAACAGAACAAGAGTATAAACGACAACCAGCACGGATTCATGGAAGGCAAATCCTGTGTCACAAACCTTCTGGAGTTTTATGATAAAGTAACAGAAGTAAGACATAACAGAGAGGGGTGGGCTGATTGCACTTTCCTGGACTGCAAGAAAGCCTTCGACACAGTTCCTCACAAGAGATTAGTGCAGAAGCTAGGAAGGGCACTGCAATGGATCAGAGAACACCTGACAGGGAGGCAACAATGAGTCATGGTACATGATGAGGTATCACAGCGGGGTATTGAGCGGGATCCCACAGGAGTTGGTCCTAGGACCAGTGCTATTTTTGGTATATGTGAATGACATGATGGAAGGGATAGACTCAGAAGTGTCCCTGTTTGCAGATGATGTGAAGTTAATGAGGAGAATTAAATCAGATGAGGATCAGGCAGGACTTTAACGAGACCTGGACAGGCTGGACACATGGTCCAGCAACTGGCTTCTCAAATTTAACCCCGCCAAATGCAGTCATGAAGATCAGGGAAGGGCAAAGAAGACCGCAGACAGAGTATAGGCTAGGTGGCCAAAGACTGCAAACCTCGCTCAAGGAGAAAGAACTTGGAGCGAGTATAACATCGAGCACATCTCCGGAAGCACACATCAACCAGATAAGTGCTGCAGCATATGGGCGCCTGGCAAACCTGAGAAAAGCATTCCAATACCTTAGTAAGGAATCGTTCAAGACACTGTATACTGTGTATGTCAGGCCCATACTGGAGTATGCAGCACCAGTTTGGAACCCACACTGGATCAAGCATGTCAAGAAATTAGAGAAAGTGCAAAGGTTTGCGACAAGGCTAGTTCCAGAGCTAAGGGGAATGTCCTACGAAGAAAGGTTAAGGGAAATTGGCCTGATGACACTGGAGGACAGGAGGGTTAGGGGAGTCATGATAACGACATACAAAATACTGCATGGAATAGACAAGGTGGACAAAGACCGGATGTTCCAGCAAGGGGACACAAAAACAAGGGGTCATGCTTGGAAGTTGAAGACTCTGATGAGCCAAAGGGATGTTAGGAAGTATTTCTTCAGTCACAGAGTAGTCAGGAAGTGGAAAAGTCTAGCAAGTGATGTAGTGGAGGCAGGAGCCATACATAGCTTTAAGACGAGGTATGATAAAGCTCATGGAGCAGGGAGAGAGAGGACCTAGTAGCATTCAGTGAAGAGACAGGGCCAGGAGCTGAGTCTCGACCCCTACAACCATAATTACGTGAATTAGGCGAGTACAAACACATACAGTGGAACCTTGGTATACAACCAGCTCCCTACTTGAACAAATCTCAGCACTCGACCAAACAAATACGACCTGCCAGAGCTTCGCTGTAAACTATTTTTTTTCTTTTTTTTTCATTTTTTGGTGTTTTTTTGTATTATTTGTAGAAATAAGTCACCATGGGGCCTACAAAGGTTAGTGATAACAGCTAACCAAACAGAAAATTGGTTGGGAAGAACTCGTTCGATACTCAAATGGAGCGGCACTCAAACAGCCTTCTGGAATGAATTAAGGTCACATACCGAGGTTCCACTGTACCATGAAAGATTATAATATACATATTTGCACACTTACTGAGGTTTTAATACTTGTTGCTGCGTCCTTTACGCTTAATCACGTCCCTCAGCCATGTAGGAACACTCTCATACAAATTCTTGAGGGTTTGGAGAGGTATATTATTCCATGCCTCATGTAGAGCAGCCTCCAGCTGCAGGATGGAACTGATATCCTTGACCAGTAAACTTCGTTTCACTACTGACCACAGGTTCTCAATAAGGTTTAGGTCTGGGTAATTGTCTGGCTAGTCATTAAAGAGCCTCATTTCAGAGTCCTTAAGCCACTGAACTACAGATTTGGCGGTATTACACGGCGCACCATCCTGCATAAAAACTGTAGCCCCACACTTGTCAAACGCCTCTGGTAAATTGTCACACAATAACTCCAGATAATTATACTGGTTCATATGCTGGTTTTTGGGACACACAATGAGTTCACCAACACTATGAGCACTGAAACACCCCCAAATCATGAGTGAGTCTGGGTGTTTGGTGGTCCCACAGGTGTAGCATGAGTCTAGTGGGTCACTACTTCTGGGCCAGTACACGTGTCCCCCACAGATACAGGTGATGGTGAAAGTTGCTTCATCACTCCAAAGTACTTCAGACCACTGTTGAGGAGTCAAGTGAAGCTATTTCTTTGCATAATCCAGTCTATGTTTCTTCTGTGGCTTGGAGACGATTGGTTTCTTAACCTGGCGGTGACTACTGTAGCCCAGTTCTGACACACGTCTGTTGACAGTTCTTACAGACACCTCTGAGAGAAGATGTCGGCTCTTTTCTTTCAATTCTCTAGCAGTTATCTGTGGTGTAATCTAGCTGCTTCTATAAAACAGTTAAGGTACAAACAGATGTCTTCTTTGAGGGGCCAGATCAAGGTTTGGCAGACGGTAACTCGACACCGCCACCAGCCTTGAAATGCTGCACCCAGTTCCTCACTGAATGCTCACACACACCAACATTCTCCACTATTTCTTTCATCTGATGCCCAGCTTTGTGAAGCCCTATGATTTGAGCTATAGGTTCAAGTGTTAAAGACTTCCTTTCACCCATAATCAAGCATGTATAGCCCCAAAACCAAAGGGAACACTGGACAAAACATGAGACAAAAGTGCAACACTTCCTCTCATCACGGCAGCCACATGAGCACTGAGGAGTCACTGTGGAGTGTGGCGGCAGGCTGTGACGTGATGCTAATGGCTGCTACCTGGCATAATACACTGACGAAAAAAGACTCCCCTGTATATTAGGCCTTTGATTTCCATCGTAGCATTATGCCAGGGCGCTCACCCGCCATAATGCCATGATTAATGCCATCTTACTCAGCTATAACAGCCAGTTAGTGGGGAAAAAAATTAACAACCCCAAAATTCACAATATCTGCAAATGAGAAGACATTATGTATCCAAGATTAATAGCAAATAGTGATTGGTGGCTAACAAGATGACAGTCCCTGTTGATGAACAGTAAAATAGTAACATGGTAGTACTCCTGCAGATGGACAAGTGACATACCCAGGTGGTATAGGTCTGGTAGGTTGCACAAACTAGGCAGTGCAGGATTGGAGTTAATGGCAGCCGAGAGATCAAGCTGTTCCAATGTGTGAGGAAGTACTGCACTAGAGCTCACGTGTCCCACCAGGTGAATTAATCTGCATCTGTGTACAACAAATTTATCAGTTGGTACAATACCTCTGCAGATGTAAACTTGCAGTAGTTTTTAACACATTAGCTGTGTCCTTGCCAAGGTAGGGAAATCCAAAGAAAACACATTCACCATCACTCAACAGATGTCCTGCCAGAAGTGTAAGAACATTTCTTATTAGAAGTAACATCACAACGTCTAGCCTCCCTGGTAAGTATGATAGTTTACAAGATTAAAACAAAAACTATGGTATGTTTACTAAACCTTAAGATTATTTTCCTGTTACTTTGTACCTGATCGATTGCTGTTTTTTATTTGGCAAATCCAGAGACATCCTCACATGCATGCTCATCATAATGGATACTTAGAACCTTTACTTTTGTGTATTTGTTTTCCTTAAGTATATTATTTTTTTAATTCCATGATGAGTTAAAGTTGGGATCTTTTCCTTGTTTAAGTTCTTGGGTAAGGTCACTAACATGTGGGAAGCATAAACCAGCATAGAATGAAATGAGTTGACAGAAAGCAACTCCCAAATATTATATTATATGAATATTATAATATATGACCTCGAGTCTATTAAAACATTTACCAGTCCATGAAATATTGCTGTTTGAGCCATTAATTGTAATATTGTTTTTATTATGTACAACTTCAAAATAATTATTCTTATAAACCTCCACCTTGACTACCTCACATTAGTATTAAGATAAAATAAAGATTTATTAAAAAATTATTATAATAAAAAAGAAGCGCTAAACCACAAGGGTTATACAGCACAGCAGGGCAGGGAAGGATGCAGGGGTAATGGGTAGCAAGAGGGAGAGGGATGATTATTAGGTTATGGAGTGCAGCAGGGCAGTGGATAGTGCAGAGGTAGAGGGTAGCTAGAGATTAAGGTAGAAAGGACTGCAGAGAGTACTAGAGACATCACCATCAGAGTTTGTGTAGTAAATCAGCTGCTGTCAAAAAGTCATTGAGAGTCTGGATTAAAGGAGGGTCCATCAGCAAGAAGGGAAGGTAAAGAAAGGGCAGCAGAGGGGAGACAACATTGGAGGTAAATTCTGCATGCTCATTGACAGAGCGGGCAGTCCAAAAGAATGTGGCTAACAGATACTGGAACTTGACAATTCTCACAGAGAGGAACAGGGCACCTCTCCATGAGATACTCGTGAGTAAGACAAGTGTGGTTGATGCAAAGATGGGAGAGAGTAGTCTCCCAACCTCGACACTGATGACAAGAATACGGCCAGAAACCTATACTCAGTTTAATAGAATGAAGTTTGTTATGGAAAAGATCAGGCCAACATTGTTGCCAACAGATGCGAAGGTGGGTAGCAATTACAGCAAAATAGTCCCCCGCAGCCCGGTCACAGACCGGGCCGCGGGGGCGTTGACCCCCGAAACTCTCTCCAGGTAAACTCCAGGTCTCCAGGAATGGAACACCTCTACATGAAACTGGGAGGTCATGTACTGCTGGCCGCACAGCAGTGTCTGCCTGTTCATTGCCCTGTATGTCAACATGACCAGGGACTCAACAAAAAACAACATCTCTGCATTTGCTAGAGATATGGCATAACACACACAAATTACCTGCACATAAAAGAGAGAAGCTTACGACGATGTTTCGGTCCGACTTGGACCATTTACAAAGTCACACTGTTATTTAAAAATGGCATAACCAAAGTTTGATATGAAGAACTAGGGGGTGAGGTATATCAAATTTCCATATACAGTGGTCCCTCATTTTTCGTAATTAATCCATTCCTGGAGAAGCTACTATAAACGAAATTTACGATTTGCGAATCAATTTTCCCTATAAGAAATAATGTAAATACAATTAATCCGTTCCTGACACCCAGAAGTATTAAAACAACAAATTTTTTTACATGAAATATACATGTAGTACATAAACAATACAATGGGAAATGATGAATGAAACATTAACAGCATAACACTTACCTTTATTGGAGATTCTTCTTAGTGTATGGGAGACTGGAGGAGGAGAGAGATTGGATTGTTTACAGTTTGGAAGGGGAATCCCCTTCCAACAACACCTCAGGTACCAATTGCTTCTCTGGGGTTGCTTCTCTTCTCTGTTTCTTAATGCCACTAGAACCACCTTGAGAGTCACTCTAGTCCTGTTCGCAAAGTAACTGTGGAGAGAGCTCTGTTTCTGGGGTCTCTTTAACACTTCCCTAAAATGGCCCAAGACTTTGTCACTGTACATATTTCTCACCTTCTTTACCACAGGCTTGGCACTAGGAGCTTTCTTTGGAGCCATGGTAGCTTATTTAGTATTTGCAAGCACTAAAATGAGTGGATTATGAAATATTTCGTAGGAGCACTTGAGGGGACCTTCACTCACTGGTAAACAATGCCAGACTGGCTGGGTAGGGAGGCCACCCCGGCTCACACCGTGCGTACGCATCCCGGACGAACTACTATTCGCTAGTCAACCTATGAAAAGCGAGTCCGTGTTTATACGAAAATACCCCTATGATTGGCGAAATTTACGATTGCCGAGAACTACGAAAAGCGAGGGACCACTGTAAAGCTCCAGGCGGACATCAACCAAATCTTTCAGTGGGCTGCAGAAAACAATATGAAGTTCAACGATGAGAAATTTCAATTACTCAGATATGGTAAACATGAGGAAATTAAATCTTCATCAGAGTACAAAACAAATTCTGGCCACAAAATAGAGCGAAACACCAACGTCAAAGACCTGGGAGTGATCATGTCGGAGGATCTCACCTTCAAGGACCATAACATTGTATCAATTGCATCTGCTAGAAAAATGACAGGATGGATAATGAGAACCTTCAAAACTAGGGAGGCCAAGCCCATGATGACACTCTTCAGGTCACTTGTTCTATCTAGGCTGGAATATTGCTGCACATTAACAGCACCTTTCAAGGCAGGTGAAATTGCCGACCTAGAAAATGTACAGAGAACTTTCACGGCGCGCATAACGGAGATAAAACACCTCAATTATTGGGAGCGCTTGAGGTTCCTAAACCTGTATTCCCTGGAACGCAGGAGGGAGAGATACATGATTATATACACCTGGAAAATCCTAGAGGGACTAGTACCGAACTTGCACACGAAAATCACTCACTACGAAAGCAAAAGACTTGGCAGACGATGCACCATCCCCTCAATGAAAAGCAGGGGTGTCACTAGTACGTTAAGAGACCATACAATAAGTGTCAGGGGCCCGAGACTGTTCAACTGCCTCCCAGCACACATAAGGGGGATTACCAACAGACCCCTGGCAGTCTTCAAGCTGGCACTGGACAGGCACCTAAAGTCAGTTCCGGATCAGCCGGGCTGTGGCTCGTACGTTGGTTTGCGTGCAGCCAGCAGCAACAGCCTGGTTGATCAGGCTCTGATCCACCAGGAGGCCTGGTCACAGACCGGGCCGCGGGGGCATTGACCCCCGGAACTCTCTCCAGGTAAACTCCAGGTAAACTGTAGCCTGTAAAGCACTAAGGGAGTCTGAAACAACCACAAATGGTGACACAGGCATAGATGCAATACGAATAAGTGCTACAAGAATGGCATACAATTCAGCCATAAAAATGCTAGCAGAAGATAATAAATGCCCTCGCACGACACTGGAAACACTGCTGCAAATCCAACACCCTAAGAAGACTCAGAATCATCGATGTACACCGCGATGGCATGAGAATGAGAGCAGAAGTGGTCAAGAAAAAGAGTGGGAAGCCACTGTAGGT
The DNA here is from genome assembly GCF_038502225.1 of Cherax quadricarinatus. Classification (NCBI taxonomy): domain Eukaryota; kingdom Metazoa; phylum Arthropoda; class Malacostraca; order Decapoda; family Parastacidae; genus Cherax; species Cherax quadricarinatus. The sequence goes on along the minus strand of NC_091344.1, from coordinate 6,722,382 downwards.
AGTTGGGCTTTCGCGCATGGCAGTGGGAAAGAACGGACATGAACAGCTGGAATTTCCCAAGGGGGCAGGGAAAAAGTGAGATGCTACATGAACATAAAAAGGTGGTAACTGAAGAGAAGACAAGAGCGAATGTAGGCGGAGAGAAAAGGGACGGAGTAAACAGGGGCGACGCACAAATAAAGGACGTCTACTAACATCAGTGACTATCCTATATACGGAAGGATTGTAGAGGTCATGTGATCGAACATAATAGCGAGGGCAATAAGCATGACGGTGATCAGACAAGGATGGAAAATTCGCTTCTGCATAGAGGCTCTCAACAGGGGATGAACAAAAGGCACGAAGGCAGAGACGGAGACCTTGGTGATGAATGGGATCTATCTTAGACAGAGTTGTGGGAGAGGCCGCAGAAAAGATTTGGTCACCACAATCTACCTTGGACAAGACTAGGGTGGAATGCAAACGGAGGAGAGTGCGACGATCTGCTCCCCATGAAGGGCATGCGAGAACCTTAAGGAGATTTAGCTGACCATGGCAAGTTGTCTTTAACGAAGAAATGTGAGGTCTCTATGTCAGCTGGTGATCAAAGAGCAGGCCAAGAGACCTGACCGTATCACATGCCAGAATATGTGAACTGTGTAAGTACAAGGGAGTATCCGGTATAAGCAGACATCTAGTGAAGGTAATGAATCGGGTTATTGTACTGGAAAATTTAAAGCCATGAGAAGTGGTCCAATGGGAGACTCAGTCTATCACAACCTGAAGGGAGGCTGCTACTAGTTGACAGTCAGCACCCAAGTAAGCTATAGCAAGGTCATGAACATAAAGTGATGACCAAATATGTGAAGGAAGAATGGAAAGTAGGTCATTTATAGCTAAGAGAAAAAGAGTAATTGTGGGACTCCTTCGGCTTGTACAAAGTCCAAGGAAAGCGAGGCGCCAATATGGACCCGAAAATGTCTATTGGGCAAGAAAGCAGCGATGATGTTTGGTAGATTACCGCGGAGACCTATGGAGTGGGCTTGGGTTAGAATGTTATACCTCCAAGTGGTGTCGTATGCCTTCTCTAGATCGAAAAACTGTGGTTGTTAGCAAAGGCATTTCGAATATACATATCTAAGTGGAGCAAGGGGTCTAAAGTAGAGCCTTTGCGGAAGCAACATTGGCGAGGGGAAAGGCTATTGTGTGTGTCTAAGAACCATATCAGACATCTATTCACCAATCGTTCCATCACCTTGCAGAACACACTAATCAAGACAATGGGACGATAGTGAGAAGTGTCAAGCCATGAGGTGACCAATTTGCCAAACAGCAGTACAACAGCCGATTTCCAGTGTTGTGGGAGAACCCCTTGCTTCCAAATTAAATTGAAAAGATGTAGGAAGGGCCGTAGAATGGAGATGGTGTAGCATACTGATGTGGATATCATCAGGTCCCAGTGCTGACGGCTGGCAAATGAAAAGTGTGGACTTTAATTCTAGAAGAGTAAAAGGTACGCTGTATGGCTCCAATCCATCAAAGGAGAAATCTAAGGGCAACTGCACTTTGGTAGATTTAGACGCAAGAAATGAGGGACAGAGGTGAAGCTCTCGCAAGATACAGACAAGCTAGTTCCCGATTTCTGTGGCAACTTCTAAAGGTTCTGCAACATCGACTCCAGCAACTTGCAAAATGGAAGCTGGGTCCGGAGTGTATTTACCCCACAATTTCCGCATCTTTTTCCAAATCGCGCACGTAGGGGAAGACGAGGTAATGGTAGACATGTAGTCTCGCCAACAAGCGCATTTAGTGTCACGTATGACATGGCGAGCAACTGCCCTTGCCCGCTTAAAATCCAACAGATGCTCCGCGGTATGGTTACATCGATAACGGCCCCATGCAGCACATTTTAAACGCACCACAAGGGTGCGTGTAGGAGACCACCAAGGTACGCATGTTTGAGAATACCTACCTGAGGTTTGGGAGATAAAACAAGTTGCCGCAGTCAGGACTAAGGTCGAAAATTGGAGCACCAGTTCATCAACAGATGACGAAAGGGGGTCCTCGCAACAGGTGGTAAGATGGGAGTATAAGTTCCAATCTGCTCGAGCAAATTGCCAACGAGGGTTAAGAAATGGCTGGGTATATGTAGTGGAGGTAAGAAGGATAAGAAAACAATCATTATTATGTAAATCTGGAAGAAGAGACCATGTGAAATCATGTGCAATGGGCGAGGAACAGACAGAAAGATCAATGTAGGAGAGAGACTGAGTTTGAGAGTCAAAATGGGAAGGAGCACCTGAATTTAACCCTTTCAGGGTCGAGAGGCCCTCTCCTAAACTTGTTCTCAGGGTCGGAAAAAAAAAAAATTATTTTTTCTTATGAAAAGATAATCTTTTCCCAATCATAAGGACACCAAAAGTATGAAATTTGATGGAAAACTTAGGGAATTATGTTCTCGTGAATTTAGTGGCGTTGACGATGTTTATGCACTGGCGATTTTGCTGACTGAGCCCTATTTTCGGCCAATTCCAGTGTACTAGTCGACAAAAATCATAACTATTTCGCTAGAACTCCATTTGTTCTATCGAATGAGTACAAGAAACCACCCATTTACCGATTTCAACTCTTTAATAAAGCGGTCAGAAATTTGCAATTTTGCCAATTTCGCACAAATTTCAAAAGATGCCAATTTTCAAATAGGGTCCAGAATAAAGAAGACAGACATTCCTGGCACTAAAATAACATTTCCTCTGTCCATTAGTCATGTCCCCAGGCCCCTCTTACATTTCTTTTGCTTTCCACTTTGAATTTTTATTCTCACAAAAAATAGAAGATTTACTGTTATGCAGACTACTGCATTAGTGTAGAAATGGTATAAATAATATCAGCACACTTGTGAAAGAATATTAGACTCACCAGTTGATGTGTATTGCACACGTGGCATGATTTGTTTACTTTTGAACTTTGGCAAAAATCGAACATTTGTTCTACTTTGAGCTCAATTTCAAGGTACTTTTCATTGTGAAACCAATCAAAATCATCTCAATTTCTGTAATATGTCTTCCATTCTATAAAATGAGACCAGAAAAACTAGAATACAACCATAAATACCACACAAAAATACAGTGCAAAGTCGCTGTTTTAAACCAAAAACACGGTGAAAGTTTTTTTTTCCTCATTACGCACTGTGTGCTGCAGGATTTTTTTTATACTGTGCACTCTGACCACATAAACCCATTCTTTCACATGTAGGCCTACCAGCATTCTCTTGCTAGATTTGAAGGCTCTAAAATTTAGGCGTACTAGTACGTCAATAACCCTGGTGCATAAGCCGTACTAGTACATCGGAAACCCTGAAAGGGTTAAAAAATGAAGAGGATGAGAAGCAAGAAGAGTCTCCAACTGATCATCATGAGTGTCACAGTAGACCCTCCCCACAGGTGACGGTGAGTGTTAAAATCACCCAACAACAAGATGGGTGGCGAGAGGGAGAAAGATAGAGAGCAAACTGTAAACCATCTGTGTAAATAAATACGAGCTGCAGTATAATGCAGCGGGGAATGAATAAAAACTTGTTGATATGGTATATCAACGTGGACAAGAAGCGAGCTTTCATTAAATGATTTGTCAGGTAAAGGTTCTGAAGGTTGTAACAGCACGTAGCCCAAAACGGGAACGGGACGAACAAATTTTGGGCTCTTGCAACCCAACACATACTGGGGACAACTGGGAGGGCAACACTTGGAGTTCTCCTCGATTGCCCCTAAGGCCATGAATATTCCATCGTAAAAAAGACATTATGTACAGAAATAAAATTGACAACAATAAAAAACGATAAAACCTATGGGCTTTTAGTATCTGTAAAGTCAACATGTGGGGGTAACAGTAAGTGTGTAAGCAAGCAAGAATGTGAATGTTGCAGAGGAATATTGCTGCGCAGGTCATGAAATAGAAGGGGTAGGAGGAGTCGCGTTGGTGTCCATCAGGGGGGTAGTCTCCACAATATAGCTAGAGATAGCGTCTAACATCTCTGTTGTTAAGGAAGCCAACGATGCCATGATGTCAAGAGACAAGAGAGGCACTGCAAGGATAGGTCAGAGTAACTACTGAGGCAACCAGAGGTCTGAGGGGGGGGGCAGGGAGTATGAACCTGGAGAGATGAGTCGGCTGGGGTAGAAGAGGCCTGCAGTAAAACAGGAGAGGAAGGAGGGTGGAGGGTGGAGGGTATCTATGGAGGGAGATGGGAGAGGACGAACAGGGGAAGAGGGGACTACACAAGGGGTGGGGGTGAACCTCTACCTTCGTGTGAGAGCTGGAAAGGGGGTGAGAACTAGGCTCTGAGGTAGGAGATATATTCTGTGCAGGTGATGGATGCGAAGAAAGTGTAGGTCTGCGAGGTCTCGTAGACTGAGAAGCAAGTGAGCGAGGTGAAGAAGAAGTAGAAGTAGGAAGTGGTGCGGAGGAAGGAGTGTCAGAGGATAAAACTGCAAAAGAATTAGAAACTGGGGTGACCCTGGAAGACACAGATGCAAAAGGATTGGGAGGCGGGAGGACTGTCGAGGTTAGAGGTCTTTGGGCTACCCAAGCATATAGGACACGAGGGAGTTTATCTTGAAGGCAGAGCCGAGAGACAGCCATAGTGTAAGTGAGGTCCTCACTCTCCTTAACTCTTTGACTGTTTTGGTTGTATATATACGTCTTATGAGCCACTGTGTTTGAAGTATATACACAGTGGACCCCCGGTTCACGATATTAATCCGTTCCTGAGAGCTCATCGTAAACCAAAATTATAGGAAAGCGAATCAATTTTCCCCATAAGAAATAATGGAAATCAAATTAATCCGTGCAAGACACCCAAAAGTATGAAAAAAAAAACTTTTACCACATGAAATATTAAGTTTAATGCAATATAATAATTACAATAACAATAATAACAAAAGAATAATTGACAAGATAAGATAAGATAAGATAAGATTTCGTTCGGATTTTTAACCCCGGAGGGTTAGCCACCCAGGATAACCCAAGAAAGTCAGTGCGTCATCGAGGACTGTCTAACTTATTTCCATTGGGGTCCTTAATCTTGTCCCCCAGGATGCGACCCACACCAGTCGACTAACACCCAGGTACCTATTTGCTGCTAGGTGAACAGGACAACAGGTGTAAAGAAACGTGTCGAAATGTTTCCACCCGCCGGGAATCGAACCCGGGCCCTCCGTGTGTGAAGCGGGAGCTTTAGCCACCAGGCCACCGGGATGGGAGGAGGGGAGAGTGTCGAAGTTTTTAATGTTTAGAAGGGGAATCCCCCTCCATTAGGACTTGAGGTAGCAAGTCCTTTTCCGGGGTTACTTCCCTTATTTTAATGCCACTAGGACCAGCTTTAGAGTCACTGGACTTCTGTCGCACAATATATCTGTCCATAGAGGCCTGTACCTCTCGTTCCTTTATGACTTTCCTAAAGTGGTTCACAACATTGTCAGTGTACAGGTTGCCAACACGGCTTGCAGTAGCTGTGTCAGGGTGATTTTCATCAAAAAAGGTTTGCACATCAAGCCACTTTGCACAAATTTCCTTAATCTTTGAAGTAGGCAACTTCGTCAATTTCTCTCTCCCCTCCTCCGAAGCAGTTTCCTCAGGTCTGGCCTCTTGCTGTTGAAGATGATCTAGCAGCTCATCAGTGGTTAGTTTGTCATTGTCCTCCTCCACCAACTCTTCCACATCCTCCCCACTAACCTCCTACCCCAAGGACTTCCCCAATGCCACAATGGATTCCTCAACTGGCATAGGATTCCCAGGGTTAGCCTCAAACCCTTCAAAATCCCTTATGTCTACACATTCTGGCCACAGTTTCTTCCAAGCAGAGTTCAAGGTCCTCTTAGTCACTCCCTCCCAAGCCTTACCTATAAGGTTTACACAACTGAGGATATTAAAGTGATCCTTCCAAAACTCCTTTAGAGTCAATAGAGTATCTGTGGTCACTTCAAAGCACCTTTCAAACATAGCTTTTGTGTACAGTTTCTTGAAGTTGGAAATGACTTGCAGGTCCATGGGCTGCAGGAGAGGAGTGGTATTAGGAGCCAAAAACTTGACCTTAATGAAGCTCATATCCCCACAAAGTCGCTCTGCTAAGTCTGTAGGATGACCAGGGGCATTGTCTAACACCAGGAGGCACTTAAGGTCTAATTTCTTTTCAATTAAGTAATTTTTCACATTGGGGGCAAATACATGGTGTAACCAGTCATAGAAAAAGTCCCTAGTGACCCATGTCTTACTGTTTGCCCTCCACAGCACACACAAATTAGCCTTGAGGATATTCTTTTGCCTGAATGCTCTGGGAGTTTCTGAGTGATACACCAATAAAGGCTTCACTTTGCAATCACCACTAGCATTGGCACACATCAGAAGAGTAAGCCTGTCTTTCATAGGCTGATGTCCTGGGAGTGCCTTTTTCTCCTGAGTAATGTAAGTCCTGCTTGGCAATTTCTTCCAAAACAGGCCTGTTTCGTCACAATTAAACACTTATTCAGGTTTCAATCCTTCAGCCTCTATGTACTCCTTGAATTCATGCACATATTTTTCAGCTGCTTTTTGGTCTGAACTGGCAGCCTCACCATGCCTAATCACACTATGTATGCCACTACGATTCTTAAATCTTTCAAACCAACCTTTGCTGGCCTTAAATTCACTCACATCACCACTAGTTGCAGGTATTTTTCTAATTAAATCCTCATGCAACTGTCTAGCCTTTTCACAAATGATCGCTTGAGAGATGCTATCTCCTGCTATCTGTTTTTCATTTATCCACACCAATAACAGTCTCTCAACATTTTCTAACACTTGCGGTCGTTGTTTCGTAATCACAGTTGCACCTTTTGCAAGAACAGCTTCCTTGATTGCCGTTTTCCTGCTCACTATAGTAGAGATGGTTGATTGGGATTTACTATACAACCTGGCCAGGTTCGACACATGCACTCCACTTTCATACTTTGCAATTATCTCTTTCTTCATTTCAATAGTCATTAGCACCCTTGGTCTCAATGGGTTGGCACTAGAAGCTTTCTTGGGGCCCATGGTGACTAATTTTGCAGAAACAAGCACCAAAAAGTGACATGGATAATATGGAATGTACCGAATGTATTCTTAGATGCGCGCACACTGGCTGACTTGTAAACACTGGCACACACGGGGCAGTTCAGGCTACACGTGGACACGTCTCATACGAATCGTATCGCATACCGGGTTTTGTAACGGGAACCAAGGCAAATTTTTTGTGATATAATGCTTCGGATACCGGACTTATCGGATACCGATGGCTTTGCGAACCGGGGGTCCACTGTATTCATAAATTCTAGCGGCTTCAAATCAAGCAGGAGAAAACTGGTAGGCCCACATGTGAGAGAATGGGTCCTGCAGCACGTAGTGCATAATGAGAAAAAAAAAAACTGTTTTTTTTTAATTAAAATGCTGACTTTGTGGTCTATTTTCATATAGTATTTATGGTTGTATTCTCGTTTTCTTGGTCTCATTTGATAGAATGGAAAACATATTATAGAAGTAGAGGTGATTTTGATTGGTTTTACTATGAAAAGAACCTTGAAATGGAGCTCAAAGTAGGGGAAATGTTTGATTTTTGCCGATGTTCAAAAGTAAACAAATGATGTCATTTTCCAATACATGTCCAAGTAGCCATTCTAATATGCAGTCATGAATGGGCTGACATTATCTGTACAATTATTACAATATTGCAGTAGTCTGCATAACAGTAAATCTTCTATTTTTTGTTTGAATAAAAATTCAAAATAGAAAGCAAGAGTAATATTAGAGGGGCCCGGAGACATGACTGATGAACAAAGAAAATGTTATTTTAGAGCCAGGAATGTCTGCATTGTTCATTCTGGACCTTATTTTGAAATTGTCATATTTTTATAATTTTCGTGAAATTGGCTAAATTGCAAATTTCTGACCATGTTACTGGGTAGTTGAAATCTGTAAATGGGCAAGAATTAAGAGTAGCATGCTTACAAACAGTGACTAGTATGTTATCTATGAAGTGATGCAGGCGAGAGCATGAGCTTGCTCTGAATTCTGCACTGTTACGACACGCACACCGCTTTGAAGAGCGTGGAAGGATATATTTTGGCCAACGTGCCATAAAAGTATTTTACCAATTCCGTGATGAGAAAGATAATCAGTTTAAGACATCGTTTGTAAAAAAAAGAATTTCGTCCATTGCGTACTTGTTAGTCCGGTACACAAAGGCAGTGAGTGTCGTGTAGGTCGTTTTTGAGCGGTCATCGACGAACTGTCGTCAGTGGGTTGTCTTGGACGCTTAGGAGTAGAACCACGGGTGGTCTGACGAAGACCAAGAGGTCCAATTCCTCTGACCAATAGCCTCTTTACTTTGGCAAGGAGCCCCCCTTAAAGAGGTATTAAAAAATTAACCACACTTATCTTGTCTATACTTAAGTAGTTATTATACATTAGGATAAGTCTGCCTGAAATGCCCCGGCATGATAGTGGCTTTCTTTGTACTTAACTAATAAAAATTGTATATACGTATACTGTACATTGTAACCTTCCAAAGAAATAAAATCTTTATCTTTATTTATAGGATTTGATGTACTCATAAGTATACACGATATGATGTAGGGCGAAATGACAGTAGTTTGTTGGATTATGTATTGGTAGATAAAAGACTGTTGAGTAGACTTCAGGATGTACATGTTTATAGAGGGGCCACAGATATATCAGATCACTTTCTAGTTGTAGCTACACTGAGAGTAAAAGGTAGATGGGATACAAGGAGAATAGAAGCATCAGGGAAGAGAGAGGTGAAGGTTTATAAACTAAAAGAGGAGGCAGTTAGGGTAAGATATAAACAGCTATTGGAGGATAGATGGGCTAATGAGAGCATAGGCAATGGGGTTGAAGAGGTATGGGGTAGGTTTAAAAATGTAGTGTTAGAGTGTTCAGCAGAAGTTTGTGGTTACAGGAAAGTGGGTGCAGGAGGGAAGAGGAGCGATTGGTGGAATGATGATGTAAAGAGAGTAGTAAGGGAGAAAAAGTTAGCATATGAGAAGTTTTTACAAAGTAGAAGTGATGCAAGGAGGGAAGAGTATATGGAGAAAAAGAGAGAAGTTAAGAGAGTGGTGAAGCAATGTAAAAAGAGAGCAAATGAGAGAGTGGGTGAGATGTTATCTACAAATTTTGTTGAAAATAAGAAAAAGTTTTGGAGTGAGATTAACAAGTTAAGAAAGCCTAGAGAACAAATGGATTTGTCAGTTAAAAATAGGAGAGGAGAGTTATTAAATGGAGAGTTAGAGGTATTGGGAAGATGGAAGGAATATTTTGAGGAATTGTTAAATGTTGATGAAGATAGGGAAGCTGTGATTTCGTGTATAGGGCAAGGAGGAATAACATCTTGTAGGAGTGAGGAAGAGCCAGTTGTGAGTGTGGGGGAAGTTCGTGAGGCAGTAGGTAAAATGAAAGGGGGTAAGGCAGCCGGGATTGATGGGATAAAGATAGAAATGTTAAAAGCAGGTGGGGATATAGTTTTGGAGTGGTTGGTGCAATTATTTAATAAATGTATGGAGGAGGGTAAGGTACCTAGGGATTGGCAGAGAGCATGCATAGTTCCTTTGTATAAAGGCAAAGGGGATAAAAGAGAGTGCAAAAATTATAGGGGGATAAGTCTGTTGAGTGTACCTGGTAAAGTGTATGGTAGAGTTATAATTGAAAGAATTAAGAGTAAGACGGAGAATAGGATAGCAGATGAACAAGGAGGCTTTAGGAAAGGTAGGGGGTGTGTGGACCAGGTGTTTACAGTGAAACATATAAGTGAACAGTATTTAGATAAGGCTAAAGAGGTCTTTGTGGCATTTATGGATTTGGAAAAGGCATATGACAGGGTGGATAGGGGGGCAATGTGGCAGATGTTGCAAGTGTATGGTGTAGGAGGTAGGTTACTGAAAGCAGTGAAGAGTTTTTACGAGGATAGTGAGGCTCAAGTTAGAGTATGTAGGAAAGAGGGAAATTTTTTCCCAGTAAAAGTAGGCCTTAGACAAGGATGTGTGATGTCACCGTGGTTGTTTAATATATTTATAGATGGGGTTGTAAGAGAAGTAAATGCGAGGGTCTTGGCAAAAGGCGTGGAGTTAAAAGATAAAGAATCACACACAAAGTGGGAGTTGTCACAGCTGCTCTTTGCTGATGACACTGTGCTCTTGGGAGATTCTGAAGAGAAGTTGCAGAGATTGGTGGATGAATTTGGTAGGGTGTGCAAAAGAAGAAAATTAAAGGTGAATACAGGAAAGAGTAAGGTTATGAGGATAACAAAAAGATTAGGTGATGAAAGATTGAATATCAGATTGGAGGGAGAGAGTATGGAGGAGGTGAACGTATTCAGATATTTGGGAGTGGACGTGTCAGTGGATGGGTCTATGAAAGATGAGGTGAATCATAGAATTGATGAGGGAAAAAGAGTGAGTGGTGCACTTAGGAGTCTGTGGAGACAAAGAACTTTGTCCTTGGAGGCAAAGAGGGGAATGTATGAGAGTATAGTTTTACCAACGCTCTTATATGGGTGTGAAGCGTGGGTGATGAATGTTGCAGCGAGGAGAAGGCTGGAGGCAGTGGAGATGTCATGTCTGAGGGCAATGTGTGGTGTGAATATAATGCAGAGAATTCGTAGTTTGGAAGTTAGGAGGAGGTGCGGGATTACCAAAACTGTTGTCCAGAGGGCTGAGGAAGGGTTGTTGAGGTGGTTCGGACATGTAGAGAGAATGGAGCGAAACAGAATAACTTCAAGAGTGTATCAGTCTGTAGTGGAAGGAAGGCGGGGTAGGGGTCGGCCTAGGAAGGGTTGGAGGGAGGGGGTAAAGGAGGTTTTGTGTGCGAGGGGCTTGGACTTCCAGCAGGCATGTGTGAGCGTGTTTGATAGGAGTGAATGGAGACAAATGGTTTTTAATACTTGACGTGCTGTTGGAGTGTGAGCAAAGTAACATTTATGAAGGGATTCAGGGAAACCGGCAGGCCGGACTTGAGTCCTGGAGATGGGAAGTACAGTGCCTGCACTCTGAAGGAGGGGTGTTAATGTTGCAGTTTAAAAACTGTAGTGTAAAGCACCCTTCTGGCAAGACAGTGATGGAGTGAATGATGGTGAAAGTTTTTCTTTTTCGGGCCACCCTGCCTTGGTGGGAATCGGCCGGTGTGATAATAAAAATAAAATAAAAATGTACTCATTGATCATGAATGAGGTAATGTCCATTGAGGGGCACTCCTGAAGAGTTGCTAGCCAAACATAAATTTTGCAAAATTAGCAAGTACCGTGGCAAGCACTTAAAATGGAGAGGCTTGGTGAGTCAGTACTGCACTACAATGCTTGTGTTCTTCTTGAAAGGCAAAGAGAGAGCAAGTGATGCCAGTGTTTTCTTTCTTTAGGCCACCTTGTTTTGGAAAACACGTCAGCATAGTTGCTGATCCCCTGTACGTATATATATATATGTTATCTGAGTATCATAGTTAGTACCATCCATATGTTTTACATACACGACCCTTTGCTAAGCCCAGTGACTAGTTTGTGTGACGTCACATGATGCCGCATGAGTGCGTGGGATGCGCTGCATCGGCCTCAGTTCCCCGTAGGCCTAGCAGACGACAGGACAGGTAGTTTGGGCTCTCTCCTTATCACAGTCTGCAATGTAAGTGTTAACACCCAACGACTTGTGTTTAACTCCAACCATCAAATCTCCACGAACCCTCACAACAAACGATGTCAAAAAAAATATTGATGCAGACTATAAGACAGCTTACATAACACAGATATAACATGATTTACTATTATTATTGCTATTACTATTATTAAGAACATTACTGATAATAATCATACTGATAAAAATAATAATGATAATGATGAAAAATTACCTTTACAAAATACAGTAGGGCCATGATTTATGGCATTATGCATTACATTTCACACTTATAACATAGGATTTTTTTGGTGCCGATGGTGGGGACTACTTACTAAGCTTAAAATAAGAAAGAAATAGCTCTTCCAGTAAGTATAAAAGAATCAACATTCAAAATACAGTGGAACCTCGGCTTACGAGTGCCCCACCATACAAGTTTTTCAGTATATGAGCAGTTGCTGGGTTGATTTTTTGTTTATGGATACAAACAAAAATTCAGAATGCAAGCTTCCCCCTCAAACCTTTTTTTTAGACCTGATATTACAAAAAATAAAAGTAAATATATAATTGTAGTTCATTATCATGATGTATTATGTTGTTTTTACTGCTTTAGACTATAACTGCAACAGAAATAATAGTATTTCTTACCATAAATTATGGGTGCTGATGTTTGTCAATGCATGTGAAGAGAGTGGAGAGTTATGCTGTGGTCCTACTGGGCTGAGGTGGATAGTAGTGGTTCTGGTACTGAAGTCGATGCTTGTACTGGAGTGTGCATAAATTCTGTAATGGATTTCTGTTCTATTTTACCTTGCAGTACATTATACAACTGATGGTAAGGCATCAGCTGCTCTAGACATCATGAAAAAGTCTAACTTTAAGTCATTTAGTAAATTAGTCAAGTCATTCAGTCAGACAAATCAGTAAGTCAGTCAATTAAGTCAGTAAGTCAGTCAGTAAGTGGCCCAGTAGGGCCACAGCATAACTCTCCACTCTCTTCACAATCAATAATTGCCGAGGCAGTTCGTAGCCACCTTGATAAGCATAAATTAATCAATGAATCTCAGCATGGTTTTACAATGGGGCATTCCTGTCTTATGAGTTTATTAACTTTTTTCACTAAGGTATTTGAGGAGGTAGATCATGGTAATGAATATGATATTGTGTATATGGACTTCAGTAAGGCTTTTGATAGGGTCCCACATCAAAGACTATTGAGGAAAATTAAGGCACGTGGAATAGGAGAATTTTTTTCCTGGAGAGAGGCATGGTTGACAAATAGGCAGAGGAGAGTTTGCATAAATGGGGAGAAATCAGAATGGGGAAGCGTCACGAGCAGTGTTCCACAGGGGTCAGTGTTGGGTCCCCTGTTGTTCACGATCTACATAAACGACATTGATGAGGGCATAAAGAGCGACATAAGCAAGTTTGCCGATGACACCAAAATAGGCCATCGAATTCATTCTGACGAAGACAGTAGAGCACTCCAGGAAAAATTGAATAAACTGATGCAGTGGTCGGAGAAGTGGCAGATGGAGTTTAATATAGACAAATGCAAAGTTCTAAATGTTGGACAGGAAAATAACTATGCCACATATAAACTAAATAATGTAGATCTTAATATTACGGATTGCGAAAAAGATTTAGGAGTTCTGGTTAGCAGTAATCTGAAACCAAGACAACAGTGCATAAGTGTTCGCAATAAAGCTAACAGAATCCTTGGCTTCATATCAAGAAGCATAAATAATAGGAGTCCTCAGGTTGTTCTTCAACTCTGTATATCCTTGGTTAGGCCTGATTTAGATTATGCTGTACAGTTTTGGTCACCGTATTACAGAATGGATATAAATGCTCTGGAAAACATACAAAGGAGGATGACAAAGTTGATCCCATGTATCAGAAATCTTCCCTATGAGGATAGAATGAGGGCCCTGAATCCGCACTCTCTAGAAAGGCGTAGAATCAGGGGGGATATGATTGAGTTGTATAAATGGAAGACAGGAATAAATAAAGGGGGTGTTAATTTTTTTTTTTCAACAAGTCGGCTGTCTCCCACCAAGGCAGGGTGACCCAAAAAGAAAGAAAATCCCCAAAAAGAAAATACTTTCATCATTCAACACTTTCACCTCACTCACACATAATCACTGTTTTTGCAGAGGTGCCCAGAATACAACAGTTTAGAAGTAGTATATGTATACGTATAAAAATACACAATGTATATGTGCTAAAAATATCTAGCCTAGACAGGACTCATAGCAATGGTTTAAAGTTGGAAAAATTCAGATTCAGGAAGGATATAGGAAATCACTGGTTTGGTAACAGAGTTGTGGATGAGTGGAACAAACTCTCAAGTACAGTTATAGAGGCTAAAACGTTGTGTAGTTTTAAAAATAGGTTAGATAAATACATGAGTGGGTGTGGGTGGGTGAGTTGGACCTGATTAGCATGTGCTACTAGGTCAGTTGCCATGTTAATTCCTTAAGTGAATGTGACCTGACCTGACTAGGTTGGGGCATTGGCTTAAGCAGGTAGGAGATTTGGACCTGCCTCGCGTGGGCCAGTAGGCCTGCTGCAGTGTTCCTTCTTTCTTATGTTCTTTAGTCAGTAAGTCAGTCAAGTCATTCAGGCAATCAGGTCATTCAGTCAGTCAAGTCACACAGTCAGTCAAGTCAGTAAGTCAGTCAGTCAAGTCAGTCAGTCAAGTCAATCAGTCAGTCATTCGGTCAGGTCACTCAGTTAATTCAGTCAGTCAGTCAAGTTAGTAAGCCAGTCAGTAAGTCATTCAGTCAAGTCAGTCAGTCATTAAGTCAAGTCAATAAGTCATTCAGTATGCTCACTGGGTGTCATGATTGCTTGGCAGATACAAGATATGGTAATTAAAAGATCAAAACACAATTCACAAACACAGCTAGCTTGTAGCAGAGAAGTGGAACTGAACACATATTCACATTCACGAAAGCTGGGATGGTGGTGTCGAGAGGGGGACGGCAGGGGGATCGTGGGAGGTCTCCTCCGCTGACCCACAACAAGGCGGCTGCTTGAGGTAGGGAATATCCGCCACCACTTGTCATATAATGACAGTATTTTATTCATTCTAGAGTATATATCAGGTTTCTATGTTATTTATACTGTTTATTATGTCACATTAGATAAATAAGTCGCAGAATTGATATCAGTGTCATATTCAAGTATTTTGTCCTGCCTCCTGAGAGCAGGAATTCCACTGGAATGGATTAATGGAATTTCAATTAATTTCAATGAGGAAAATTCACTCAGCATACAAGCAGATCGGGATACGAGCAAGGTCACGGAACGGATTAAACTCGTAAGCCAAGACTCCAATGTACTTGTTTTGTTAAGGAAGAAGCTGGTACATGTGATGAATAAATGATAGACAAGGACAGGGATAATACAGGTTTAAAGAACTGTTCAATATAATTAATTGTTGTTAGGATCATATTAAGGAAAGAAAGTGTTTTTTAACAGTAGCTTTGAAGTGGATAGCAGATAGAAAGACTGAAGGCTTTAGGTAGAGAGTTTCAGATTTTAGGTCCTTTTATGCACACTGAGTTTTCACAAAGATTAAGCTGGATGTGAGGAATAGCAGAGATTTTTGTGTCTAGTATTATGCTTATGAGTTCTGTTGCAATTTTCAAGAGTTTCAGGGCAGGATTGATAATAAAATTTGGTGTCCTGTATATGTAGTATGTACAACAATGAGTAAATTTTTGTATATTAAGGAAGTTCAGGTCTTTAAATAGTGGGGGAGTGTGTTGTCTTGCTGCAGGCTGAGTGATCATTTGTACCACCATTTTTTTGGTGTTATTATTATTGAATTAACAAAACAAGACACCAGGATAACACAACTCGAGAACAAAATCCTCAGTCTTGAACAAAAGTTATCAACACCAGGAATGACTAACTGTGACAAGACCATCCAGACAGTCATAGATAGCCATACCCAACAAATAATATCTCTTAATACAAAGGTTGAAGAAGCAGTAAAAGAATGGAAGAACAACTTAGATAACCAGTTCAGTGACTACTTTGCTCTCCAAGAAGATAAAACTGAACAAGATAAACTATCGGACGCAGTAATAGTTAACAGTCCACTTTTTCCCAGTGATATGAACCAAACAAACAGTAAAGAAATTACTCTGCAGATCATAAAGGACCAAACAAGTGTTATTGTACCTGAGTCTGAAATAAAAGAAGCCAGCTTACTAGGATCCCATGGTAGAAAAAGTGTTATGCTTAGATTCCACTCACATGATAGGAAAAAAGACTTAATTATTGCATCTATTAAAGTAAAGAAAGAGGTATACATAAACGAGTGTCTTACTAAAAAACGTCAGAACCTCCTGTATAGAGTAAGAAAACTTAAGCGGGAGAATAACGACACAATACACCAATGCTTCACACGGGATGGGAAAATTCTTGTTAGGAAAGCAAATGTAGGTCAACTGCACACAATCACGAACGAGAATGATCTATCACAATTTCTCAGGGATACTAATCTTACAGAGAATAACTAAACAATGTCCAACTTCAAAGCCTACGTAGCGTAGTGTATGTTTTGCTCCATTATTGTTCAAATTTCATTGTACAATCTCTTAGTATTTAAATAATCAACTACCTCTTTTTGTGATTTTACTAGTAAGCATAAGTCACCTTATGTAATTTTCTTATTTACTATTGTTTGCTTAAACATTAGCTGAATTGATACTTTCTCTGTCCATATTACTACCTCATATTTTTTTTTTTTAAATACTATCAATTGATATTACCTACAAAAATTAATAATTATCATTTTTACTATAATTTCAATTTACTCTTAACATTTTTGACATTTAATAACCATTACTTGTCTAATTACCTTTACCTGTTTTATACCACATTTACTATCTTAGAGTACTCTTAATTACCTTGTACTGCCATATAACCTCTAGTATAACTACAAGTGCAATATTGAATGAAATAAACATTACTTTTTCACTTTTTTTGTAATCATTATTACTTACTAAAATTTTATTAAACACCATTTTTACTACCAGTCAATTTTACTTTTGTACATTAAACATTATTTTATACTTCCCATAACATTTTGTTGCCAAATTTTCAAGTTTGCATATTCAACTCCAACCTTTATATTATCCTTTGTACCTGTCTACCATCTTACTATCATATTATAACCAAGACATTACCATTATTCATTGTTCTTACCTGTCCATTTAATTTTGTTTACCACTACTTGTTTTTTTAGTCACTTTTTATTGTGTGTGCAATTAGTGTATATTCCAATTACTTTTTTGCAAGTACCAATACTATCTTTTGCTAGCTAGTACCAACTACCTCATTTTTTTTTTTTACTTTTTATTGTGCAATAAACTGCTCAACTTATTTAATATTACAAATCAGATCTTACTCCTAAACCAATATTATTTCATAGTGACTATCTGTCCATTTAACTTGTTTACCATTACTCAATTGTAGTCCCTTATATATTTTTTGTCCTTTATTTTAGCTCTATATAACTACCTTAGATCATATATTCGCAATTGTTAAACTAATCAAGGTGCTATTCTCAGGTGCTAAAGTTAATAAGTTCACTATTTTGCCATTATACTCCAAAGCTCATTTATTTGATTACCACTTTATTGTTCACCACAACTTATATTAGTCCCTTTTATATTATAATTTTATATTATAATTCTAACTTTAAAGAATTACCTTTAAAGTACTACCTACTATCATATTCCCAAGCTCCATTATTTGATCATCACTTTATTTGTTCACCACAAATTATTTTAGTCCCTTTTATATTGTCTCCTTTATTTTAGCTTTAAAAAACTACCTTAGCTCATTATTTTTTAAATTTGTTAAATAATTCAGGTGCTATTTTTTTTAGCTTTAGAATATTTACTTTATTTTTTACTTAATTCTTACCTGGAGTTTACCTGGAGAGAGTTCCGGGGGTCAACGCCCCCGGAACTACAAATCTTATGATTACAAGCATTGATCCTGATACCAACCTCTTATTTAATGACTTAAATGATTCAAACAGTTACTGTAATTACTACACAGCAGAACAATCAAAGGCACTTCTCAGAGCCAACAACAACATAACTATCTTTAACTACAATATCAGATCTTTAAGCAAGCATTATGATGACCTCCTAGCATTACTAAATTCCTTGCATGCCAATATGTCCATTATTACACTAACTGAAACCTGGCTAAAGCCTGATACTACAGATGTCTATGCCATTCCTGGTTACACAGCCATACACAACTGTAGGCCAGACCAACAAGGGGGTGGCACAGCTATATACTACTCAGACCAACTAGAATGTATCACTAATACTTGCACAAGGGATGAACATGGGGAATATATAATAGCTAAATTCAAATCCAAATACCTACAAAAACCTCTCACAGTGATAAACATCTACAGAATTCCACAATCAAACATTAGCCAATTTAGTCAAAACCTAGGAAGTTTGATAACTGATGCACGCATGAACAAAGATCACTTACTACTCTCAGGTGACTTCAATATAAATCTCCTGCAAGACCAGGACCCACACGTTACTGAATTCACAAACACAATGAGTAACTGCATGTTGCTACCAACAGTAACAAAACCTACAAGAGTTACAGAGACTAGTGTTTCCCTACTTGACCACATCTGGACCAACACCATATCCCCTTTAAAATCAGGCATAATTACAGATAATACCACAGACCACTACCCTACTTTCCTCATAACAACTCTTGGTAAAATACCCCAAGACACTACTAAAGTCACCTTCAGACTTCACAATGAGGCAGCCATTAATAACTTCACAACAGCAGTAACAAACATTGACTGGCACACTGAGCTAGAAATCTATACAGATATTGACGAATGTTTTAATAATTTTCTAAAAAAGACCCAATACCTTTATAACAAGCACTGCCCTAAAAAAACTAAACAGATGACAGCTAAGAGACTGAACAGTCCCTGGCTAACACCCAGCATTCTCAAATCCATAAATACAAAACACCGATATGAAAAACAGTACAAAATGGGTCACATAACCAGAGACCAAACAAAACGTTACTCGTCAATCCTAACCAGCCTGATAAGAAGGGCAAAAAAATTGTATTATGAGAACAGATTATCCAACTTACGAGGTGATATAAAAAAGACCTGGAAGACATTATCAGAAATTCTGGGAACAAAAAAGATATCACGACGTAGCGAAATAAAATTAGCAAAATCAGATGAACCCCAACTCCCACCAACAGAAACAGCAAACAGACTCAATGATTTCTTCTCCACTATAGGTCAAAACCTTGCCAATAATATCCCAAGCTCAGATACCCCACCAAATGACTACCTCACTGGCAACTACCCGAACACACTGTTCCTAGCTCCGACTAACCCATACGAAGTCTCCCTTATTATCAACGCACTGAAAAACAAGGCAGGAGATTTAAATACCTTACCACCCTTTATATACAAAAAAGCGTCACAAGTACTATCACCAATCATTGCAACACTAACAAATCCATTGAATCCTCCACCTTCCCTACAGTTCTCAAAATAGCAAGGGTCACCCCGATCCATAAAGGAGGAGACCAAACAGAGTTGAATAACTATAGGCCAATATCCAATTTACACCCTCTCTCAAAAATCTTCGAAAAATTAATTCATAAACGAATCCACTCCTACCTCATCTCCCATAACATTCTCAACCCCTGCCAATTTGGATTCAGGCCTAATAAAAATACTAATGATGCTATTATACACATGCTAGAACATATATACACTGCAATAGAGAAAAAAGAAGTCCCACTGGGGATCTTCATTGACTTACGCAATGCTTTTGATACAGTTGACCATGACTTGCTCCATGCAAAATTGTCACACTATGGTATTAGAGGGCACTCCCTCAAATACCTCAAGTCTTACCTCAGCAACAGAAGCCAATATGTGTACGCAAATGGGGCAAGCTCTTCCGCACAACCAATTACAGTTGGTGTCCCACAGGGAAGTGTCCTTGGCCCTCTTCTCTTTCTCCTATACATAAATGACCTACCAAATGCTTCGCAATTACTCAAACCCACACTTTTTGCAGATGACACCACATACGTCTTCTCTCACCCGAGCCCAGTCACGCTAGCCAATACTGTAAACACTGAATTACAGAAAATATCTACCTGGATGAGGACTAACAAACTTACACTAAACATTGACAAAACCTACTTCATTCAGTTTGGTAGCAGAGCTACAGATGTACCTCTTAACATAACGATAAACGGATCACCTATCACAAAGCTAACAGAGGGAAAATTCTTAGGAATCGACCTCGATAATAGACTCAAATTTCATACACATATACAACAAATTTCTAAGAAAATTTCCAAGACTGTAGGCATACTATCAAAGATACGGTACTATGTTCCACAGTCAGCCCTCCTGGCCCTTTATCACTCTCTTATTTACCCCTATCTCACCTATGGAATTTGTGCATGGGGCTCAACAACAACTAACCATCTCAGACCACTAATTACCCAACAAAAGGCTGCAGTTAGAATGATAACAAATTCTCACTACAGGCAGCACACTCCACCAATATTCAAAACACTCAACCTACTCACCATACAAAACATCCATACATATTATTGCACTTATTACATACATAGAACAATTAACTCTGATATTAACCCTCCCCTCAAACATCTCCTTGCCAACCTCAACAGAACACATGACCATAATACAAGGCACAGATCACTCTTTGATGTTCCTCGTGTCCATCTCACGCTATGCAAAAACTCAATGCACATAAAAGGCCCTAAAATCTGGAATTCATTACCTGTAAATATAAAAGAAACACTACCTGTTTATAAATTCAAGTCTCTTCTCAAAGTTCACTTACTCACTCAAAACCAAATAAATACTGAATAACTGAACCATATAAATTGTATATCCTAAATGTTACTCACAATTATATCACACAAATGTTAAACCTAACTTTGTTATTTTTTTAAATACACTACCTAACAGAATACTCCATTCTACTGAATGAACAGCAATGCATGCAACCATAGGACCTGTCTTTGTAATACTCATTTGTATTTTATAGTTATCTGTTTACAATAATGTCTTATCACTGATTTCATCATTGCTTAGTTAATCTTAAGTTAATTTTAAGCCAGCCCGTAATGCTATGCATATAAGTAAGTGGCTTTGGCATGCTGCTCTTACCTGTATTTTTTGTACCTCTGTTTGTATGCTAAAATTTCTAAATAAATAAATAAATAAATAAATAAAGGTGATTTGCTCTGGTGGATCTCTGGGAGAAAACTGGAAGCAAGAATATCTTATAGTGATGCTAAATACTGGAAACCGATAGCCAGTAACAGAAATACATAGCTACTACTGTGAAATTACCATATAAAAATAAAAATTCCCATGAATTTAAAAACAAGTAAACATGTGCTTTTGTTATTGTAAGGCTTCCAAGAATGTTTGAAAAATTCTACTAATATCTGTAGCTTGAGTGTAATGCCCTGGAGGATTGTATTAAGCTTTAATGAACAAATTTCTTGTATCACTCACTTGCTGTTTTGCAGAAGGTTTAGTAGATGGTCAGCAGAGGCATCAGGTCTGTTTAGGAGGTGTTGGAGAATCAGCGATACAGTACAATTACGTGAGGCCACACACTTCAGCAGTTTAGGTAGATCAGGTAGGTAGCTGGGATCACCCTGCAGTTTAATGGTAACATCCATGTTCTCCTTAAGGTAGGGTAAAACTGCCAGTGCTGGTCCTACATGTCCATCTGACACCACCAGAATCTCAAAAACAGAGTGAGTAACAAGGGAATACAAAATTAAAAACCTTGAAAATTGTGATAAAAAAAATCTGAACAATTATCATCATATTCATGGGGAAGTACTAAACCTGTAGGGGTCATACAGTGACTGGGGAAATAGGAGGCAACCAGGTTTGACCTGAAGAAAGGATAATCACTTGTTATGCAAAGCATTTCAGGCATATTAAAAGTAGTAAAGTGAACTTTCAATTTAATGGGCCTTGATCAAAGCAAGCAATATAAGATACAACTGACACTATAAATGTTTGTGACCATAACATTAAATTTATTTATTTTTATTTATTATCACACTGGCCGATTCCACCAAGGCAGGGTGGCCCGAAAAAGAAAAACTTTCACCATCATTCACTCCATCACTGTCTTGCCAGAAGGGTGCTTTACACTACAGTTTTTAAACTGCAACATTAACACCCCTCCTTCAGAGTGCAGGCACTGTACTTCCCATCTCCAGGACTCAAGTCCGGCCTGCCGGTTTCCCTGAATCCCTTCATAAATGTTACTTTGCTCACACTCCAACAGCACGTCAAGTATTAAAAACCATTTGTCTCCATTCACTCCTATCAAACACGCTCACGCATGCCTGCTGGAAGTCCAAGCCCCTCGCACACAAAACCTCCTTTACCCCCTCCCTCCAACCCTTCCTAGGCCGACCCCTACCCCGCCTTCCTTCCACTACAGACTGATACACTCTTGAAGTTATTCTGTTTCGCTCCATTCTCTCTACATGTCCGAACCACCTCAACAACCCTTCCTCAGCCCTCTGGACAACAGTTTTGGTAATCCCGCACCTCCTCCTAACTTCCAAACTACGAATTCTCTGCATTATATTCACACCACACATTGCCCTCAGACATGACATCTCCACTGCCTCCAGCCTTCTCCTCGCTGCAACATTCATCACCCATGCTTCACACCCATATAAGAGCGTTGGTAAAACTATACTCTCATACATTCCCCTCTTTGCCTCCAAGGACAAAGTTCTCTGTCTCCACAGACTCCTAAGTGCACCACTCACTCTTTTTCCCTCATCAATTCTATGATTCACCTCATCTTTCATAGACCCATCCGCTGACACGTCCACTCCCAAATATCTGAATACGTTCACCTCCTCCATACTCTCTCCCTCCAATCTGATATTCAATCTTTCATCACCTAATCTTTTTGTTATCCTCATAACCTTACTCTTTCCTGTATTCACCTTTAATTTTCTTCTTTTGCACACCCTACCAAATTCATCCACCAATCTCTGCAACTTCTCTTCAGAATCTCCCAAGAGCACAGTGTCATCAGCAAAGAGCAGCTGTGACAACTCCCACCCTGTGTGTGATTCTTTATCTTTTAACTCCACGCCTCTTGCCAAGACCCTCGCATTTACTTCTCTTACAACCCCATCTATAAATATATTAAACAACCACGGTGACATCACACATCCTTGTCTAAGGCCTACTTTTACTGGGAAAAAATTTCCCTCTTTTCTACATACTCTAACTTGAGCCTCACTATCCTCGTAAAAACTCTTCACTGCTTTCAGTAACCTACCTCCTACACCATACACTTGCAACATCTGCCACATTGCCCCCCTATCCACCCTGTCATACGCCTTTTCCAAATCCATAAATGCCACAAAGACCTCTTTAGCCTTATCTAAATACTTATATGTTTCACTGTAAACACCTGGTCCACACACCCCCTACCTTTCCTAAAGCCTCCTTGTTCATCTGCTATCCTATTCTCCGTCTTACTCTTAATTCTTTCAATTATAACTCTACCATACACTTTACCAGGTACACTCAACAGACTTATCCCCCTATAATTTTTGCACTCTCTTTTATCCCCTTTGCCTTTATACAAAGGAACTATGCATGCTCTCTGCCAATCCCTAGGTACCTTACCCTCTTCCATACATTTATTAAATAATTGCACCAACCACTCCAAAACTATATCCCCACCTGCTTTTAACATTTCTATCTTTATCCCATCAATCCCG
This sequence comes from Cherax quadricarinatus, assembly GCF_038502225.1. NCBI lineage: Eukaryota > Metazoa > Arthropoda > Malacostraca > Decapoda > Parastacidae > Cherax > Cherax quadricarinatus. The sequence continues at coordinate 6,698,848 of NC_091344.1, read as the reverse complement.
GCTGCCTTACCCCCTTTCATTTTACCTACTGCCTCACGAACTTCCCCCACACTCACAACTGGCTCTTCCTCACTCCTACAAGATGTTATTCCTCCTTGCCCTATACACGAAATCACAGCTTCCCTATCTTCATCAACATTTAACAATTCCTCAAAATATTCCCTCCATCTTCCCAATACCTCTAACTCTCCATTTAATAACTCTCCTCTCCTATTTTTAACTGACAAATCCATTTGTTCTCTAGGCTTCCTTAACTTGTTAATCTCACTCCAAAACTTTTTCTTATTTTCAACAAAATTTGTTGATAACAGCTCACCCACTCTCTCATTTGCTCTCTTTTTACATTGCTTCACCACTCTCTTAACCTCTCTCTTTTTCTCCATATACTCTTCCCTCCTTGCATCACTTCTACTTTGTAAAAACTTCTCATATGCTAACTTTTTCTCCCTTACTACTCTCTTTACATCATCATTCCACCAATCGCTCCTCTTCCCTCCTGCACCCACTTTCCTGTAACCACAAACTTCTGCTGAACACTCTAACACTACATTTTTAAACCTACCCCATTCCTCTTCGACCCCATTGCCTATGCTCTCATTAGCCCATCTATCCTCCAATAGCTGTTTATATCTTACCCTAACTGCCTCCTCTTTTAGTTTATAAACCTTCACCTCTCTCTTCCCTGATGCTTCTATTCTCCTTGTATCCCATCTACCTTTTACGATTTTTGACACTACTTCTGAAGCTATTACAAAGCTCAGAGCTTTTTTATCCTAAAGGTAGGTTGTTCCAAATTTTGGGAACTTTGATTTGCATAGAGTTTTACTTGAGTTATACACATGGAATATCAAAAAGACACTTATTTCTAGAAGAATGCTTAAGTGATCTATTGCAGCTCTACAGGAATTGATGCATAAAACATGTGTGACACTTTAGTATCTTTATTACCGAAATTTTTTTCCTGCATGGCAGGCTTCTTCAGTTGAATGCTGAAGTGATTTTAATACTGGAAACAGTGGAAGAGGTGGAAAGGTAATTATGAGGAGTTACGTTCCTCAGCCTTGATCGATGGTTGTCAGTCCCTTAGTCTAAAGCATAGAAGTTTGGACAGAGACTTGTATAACGAAGTGAGGTGCAGCAGCTGAAGACTTCATCACAGGTAGATGGGGACCAGTGGATGAAGGCAATTCCAAAACAGTTGTTTAGCACTCTTTGATGTTCCCAGTGTCCATCTCACACTATGTAAAAACTCTATGCGCATAAAGGGTCCAAAATTTTGGAATTCATTACCAGTGAATATCAAAGGAACCCTGTCTGTACACATCAATTCAAGACTTCTTAAAAACCACCTACTCACCCAAAGCTAAATACTCAGTACATGTACAGTGGACCCCCGGTTTACGATATTATTTCATTCCAGAAGTATGTTCAGGTGCCATTACTGAACGAATTTGTTCCCATAAGGAATATTGTGAATCAGATTAGTCCATTTCAGACCCCCAAACATACACGTACAAACGCACTTACATAAATACACTTGCATAATTGGTCGCATTGGGAGCTGATCGTAAACTGGAGGTCCACTGTACTTAACTTTACCTAAAAAGCTACCAAATCACTTTCCATTGCCTCAAAATATCATTGCTCACTGTGTTATTTCCCTAGCCTCAGAAACCCATAAGTAAATGCTCTAAGTACAATAAATTCTCATATTTTAACCTAATGCAAATGTTGAATAACATATATTTAATAGATTATGACTTTGATGCTGTAATTTAAATAAAATGTTCCCGACTCATAAAGGCTGCTCACGCTGCTGTCTAGGGGTTATAAAATTACACTGAAAAACACAGCAAACCTTGGGCCAACATGTACTCATATATTAAACAATATTAATTATTATTAGGAAGGAAGGACAAAAACTCACCTATATAAAAATATATCTATATTAATAATAACTTATATACAACTTATAACTACTACAAAAAAACCACCACACTCCAGTTCACATTAACTCACTAGCACACTGCTACTAATGAGTTAAACAAAATAAATGAACATTTATGAACAGGGAGGCTCCATGACACCCTCCCCTTTCTGCAGGCTACTTAGCCTACAGTGGAAATGTTAAATACTCTCCAAAACACAGGCCCCTGCATACTAGGGCTTTACAAATAAACATGAGAGCAATTAAACACAAACACCTATGGTATACTCTAAAAAAAAATTACCAAAATTACCTACTCAAACTAACACCAACCCATGACTACTTCACCCAGCTGCATTCCTACCCTTACTGAACTAAAAAACACCTCTCATCTGCTCCTTTGTAAATTCTCATGATTAATGTGTTTATGATTCATTACCTTTGCAATTATTCATGAGTGTGACCAGCTCTACCTGGAGCTCATTACCTTTGTAACTTGGTCATGATTATGACCAGATCTAGTTCATTACCATTGTAACTTGCTCAGCTATCAAAACTTTGGAGTCCAGTCCCTGGACCAATTATGTACCTCTGTAATCTTTTGACTACCGCCCACAGGATGGGTATGGGGTGCATAATAAACATATTAAACTAACTAACTCTGCTCCTGTACCGGCCACTGCCTGACTGACAGCAATAAAGCGCGTTTACTTTCAGGGAATAATACACGTCCGCTTTCAGTACATTACATGGAAAATGACATTATATATGGAGCGTTATTTTATATATAAATTTTTTAATACAATGCTCTGTAATATAGATGTATTACCTATTGTATAATTAGTGCAACCTTAACAAACTTTTTGTACGTCTAGTGTTAATAAGTAATACAGTGGACCCCCGCATAGCGAACTTAATCCGTGCAAGAGGGCTGGTCGTTATGCGAAATGTTCGCTATGCGAATTAATTTTCCCCATAAGAAATAATGGAAATAAAATTAATCCGTGCAAGACACCCAAAAGTATGAAAAAAAAAATTTTTTACCACAAAAAAATGTTAATTTTAGTACACACAAACTGAAAAAGGCATGTACAATTACATGACACTTACTTTTATTGAAGATCTGGTGATGATTGATGGGATGGGAGGAGGGGAGAGAGAGTGTTAGTGTTTAGAAGGGGAATCCCCTTCCATTAGGACTTGAGGTAGCAAGTCCTTTTCTGGGGTTACTTCCCTTCTTCTTTTAATGCCACTAGGACCAGCTTCAGAGTCACTGGACTTCTTTCGCACAACATATCTGTCCATAGTGGCCTGTACCTCTCGTTCCTTTATGATTTGTCTAAAGTGGTTCACAACAGTGTCATTGTAACAGTCACCAGCACGGCTTGCAATAGCTGTGTGAGGGTGATTTTCATCAAAAAAGGTTTGCACTTCAAGCCATTTTGCACACATTTCCTTAATCTTTGAAGTAGGCAATTCCTTCAATTTCTCTCTCCCCTCCTTTGAACCAGTTTCCCCAGGTCTGGCCTCTTGCTCTTGAAGTTGATCTATCAGCTCATCAGTGGTTAGTTCTTCATTGTCCTCCTCCACCAACTCTTCCACATCCTCCCCACTAACCTCCAACCCCAAGGACTTCCCCAATTCCACAATTGATTCCTCAACTGGTATACTACTCCTCTCAGGGTTAGCCTCAAACCCTTCAAAATCCCTTTTGTCTACACATTCTGGCCACAGTTTCTTCCAAGCAGAGTTCAAGGTTCTCTTAGTCACTCCCTCCCAAGCCTTACCTATAAGGTTTACACAACTGAGGATATTAAAGTGATCCTTCCAAAACTCTTTTAGAGTCAATCCAGTGTCTGTGGTCACTTCAAAGCACTTTTGAAACAGAGCTTTTGTGTACAGTTTCTTGAAGTTGGAAATGACCTGCTGGTCCATGGGCTGCAGGAGAGGAGTGGTATTAGGAGGCAAAAACTTCACCTTAATGAAGCTCATGTCCCCATAAAGTCGCTCTGCCACGTCTGTAGGATGACCAGGGGCATTGTCTAACACCAGGAGGCACTTAAGGTCTAATTTCTTTTCAGTTAGGTAATCTTTCACATTGGGGGCAAATGCATGGTGTAACCAGTTATAGAAAAATTCCCTAGTGACCCATGCCTTACTGTTTGCCCTCCACAGCACACACAAATTATCCTTGAGGACATTCTTTTGCCTGAACGCTCTGGGAGTTTCAGAGTGATACACTAATAAAGGCTTAACTTTGCAATCACCACTAGCATTGGCACACATCAACAAAGTAAGCCTGTCTTTCATAGGCTTATGTCCTGGGAGTGCCTTTTCCTCCTGAGTAATGTAGGTCCTGCTTGGCATTTTCTTCCAGAACAGGCCTGTTTCATCACAATTAAACACTTGTTCAGGTTCCAGTCCTTCAGTTTCTATGTACTCCTTGAACTCATGCATATATTTTTCAGCCGCTTTGTGGTCCGAACTGGCAGCCTCACCATGCCGTTTCACACTATGGATGCCACTACGCTTCTTAAATCTCTCAAACCAACCTTTGCTGGCCTTAAATTCACTCACATCATCACTAGTTGCAGGCATTTTTTTAATTAAATCGTCATGCAACTTCCTAGCCTTTTCACATATGATCGCTTGAGAGACGCTATCTCCTGCTAGCTGTTTTTCATTTATCCACACCAATAAGAGTCTCTCAACATCTTCCATCACTTGCGATCTTTGTTTCGAAAACACAGTTAAACCTTTGGCAAGAACAGCTTCCTTGATTGCTGTTTTCTTGCCCACAATAGAAGCGATGGTTGATTTTGGTTTCTTGTACAACCTGACCAGGTCGGTGATACGTACTCCACTTTCATACTTATCAATGATCTCTTTCTTCATTTCAATGGGTATTCTTACCCTTTGAGGTGTAGGGTTGGCACTAGAAGCTTTCTTGGGGCCCATGGTCACTTATTTTCCACAAACAGCACCGAAAACACTGTAATAATACGAAATATTCCGAGTGTATGCTTGAATGCTACCGCGGAGGCTAGCTGGTAAACAATGGGACGGGCGGCACATGTGAGGCTGGATGAGGGCCCACATTGGACGCGTCTCGGACGAAGGTCGCTGAGCGGGTTTTTGTCCACTATGCGGGGCAAAATTTTAGCGAACAAAGCGTTCGCTATGCGGATTGTTCGCTATGCAAGGCGTTCGCTATGCGGGGGTCCACTGTATATTAAGTTTAGGCTGCCAGTAATGCCAAGGCATGACAGTGGCTCTCTTTGCACTACAAATCATTGTAAACCCTTCACTGTAAACTACCTATGTAAATATACTTCATAAAATATGTCAACCACATTGTAAACTTGCAAGGTAATAAAGGAATCTGAATTTAAATTTTAGAAGACATTCCCTGTACCAAGAAACCATGCTGTTACTGTGTCAGACAAGTATCATGTTACATTATACAAAACTAACAAGCTGATAAATAAGATGCATGTGCAACACTTTGGTATTAGTCTACCTGTGATGCCATCTCCAGCTACTGCACCTCCAGTATACGAGGTTCCATCCTCATTCTTATGGTTTAGGCTAAGAGGCTGAACACCTTATATCAAGGATGATAGATTTAACATTATTCCACTATCACCAGCATTAAAATTACCTCTGCATTCAACTGATGTAACCTACTGCACTGGAGAAATGTTATAGCAATAAAGATACCCAAGTGTTGCAAATGTATCTTATTCATTAACTCCTCTGTGTAGTATTCCATAATGTGATCTTTAGGGATTGTTTTAGCTAAGAGTTCATAGTTGTATCAAGTGTTCTGTATATGTAACATGCACAGGAGTATATACGGATGCACTGTACATTAAATATTTTTGTCTTTGAATTGTTTAGGGACGAGGTAGGTGCTGTCAGGAATCAGACTGAGTGATTGCTTTAATGAAAGATTTTTGGTGGGTTATAACTGGTTTTAGATGATCAGCTGTTGTAGATCCTTATACACATACATCATACATGAGGTAAGGGTAGTTTGGATTGTATAAAGTAGTGTTGTGGTATATAGCATACTCTGGAAAAAATGCTCACAGATTTTAAAGTTTCTTACTTATGCTTTGGTGATGCTTGCTACTTTTAAGTTTGCTATCAAAGTGAATACCCAAAAATTTTCTCTCATGCTGTCTTTCCATGTGTGTATTATTTTTATGATGTTCAGTGGCATATTTTTAACATTATTGCTAAAGATTAAATAGTAGGTATTATCATTAATTTGTCGCCATCCAAGCTGATACCTTTTCTAGTGCCATAAGTTCCCTAAACCTGCATTTATTGTTGATTGGGGCACTTCATTTCATGCACTTCTGATATAGAGATTATTGCCTCTGCAATGTTAAATTTATGCCAGAACTCTGGCACTGCAATGTTTGGGTTGGTGGCATCCTTTGCTGAGGAGTTTCTGCACCACCTTGCATGTGTAGCTGCAACTCAATGTACTAATAACTCCTTGATCCAGTGGATGTATCAAAGATGTCACATTTGGTGGTGAAAATACAGCCTGCCCATGTGGGTCTAAATTGTGCAAGTACGTACTCAATTGAGATGACTATGGGAATTACCGAGTAAGAGGAGAATCTTAATTGCAAGGTTCTCTCTAAGCATGTAAAAGCTGACTGACAGAAGAAAATAATGCTTCAATCAGGAAATAAACAAGGCCTCACTCCTTCATGCTGTCTGGTAAAGCCTCTAAATAACAAGCAAAGTGCTTCTGTCTTTACCTTTTAAAGTGCTGGCAGCCTTGGAGTGATATATAAGTACAGGCTTACAACCAAGATCACCTGATGCATTAGCACAGAGAAGCAAGCTGAAACAATCCTTTGTTACCTTGAATCAAGGTGCACTTGTCTTTTACTGGATGATGCAAGCTGTAGATGGCATTTTCCAATATATATACCTGTCTCATCAGCATTAAGCACTTGCTCTGACTCAGCCACACACACAGGAGCTGTGACTTACCCCTGCAACCACACACAGGCAAACAGGAGCTTGGACTCTACCCCTGCAATCTCAACTAGGCGAGTACACACACACACACACACACACACACACACACACACACACACACACACACACACACACACACACACACACACACACACACACACATGCAAGAAGGCTTTCGACACAGTTCCTCACAAGAGGTTACTGCAAAAGCTAGAGGACCAGGCACACATAACAGGAAAGGCACTGCAATGGATCAGAGAATATCTGACAGGGAGGCAACAACGAGTCATGGTACGCGACGAGGTGTCAGAGTGGGCGCCTGTGACAAGCGGGGTTCCACAGGGGTCAGTCCTAGGACCTGTGCTGTTCTTGGTATACGTGAACGTCATAACGGAAGGGATAGACTCAGAAGTGTCCTTGTTTGCAGACGATGTGAAGTTAATGAGAAGAATCGAATCGGACGAGGATCAGGCAGGACTACAAAGAGATCTGGACAGGCTACAAGCCTGGTCCAGCAACTGGCTCCTTGAATTTAACCCTGCCAAATGCAAAGTCATGAAGATTGGGGAAGGGCAAAGAAGACCGCAGACACAATATAGTTTAGATGGCCAAAGACTGCAAACCTCACTCAAGGAAAAAGATCTGGGGGTGAGTATAACACCGAGCATATCTCCTGAGGCGCACATCAATCAGATAACTGCTGCAGCATACGGGCGCCTGGCAAACCTACGGATAGCGTTCCGATACCTCAGTAAGGATTCGTTTAAGACTCTGTACACCATCTACGTCAGGCCCATACTGGAGTATGCAGCACCAGTTTGGAATCCACACCTAGTCAAGCACGTCAAGAAATTAGAGAAAGTGCAAAGGTTTGCAACAAGACTAGTCCCAGAGCTATGGGGATTGTCCTATGAAGAAAGGTTGAGGGAAATCGGCCTGACGACACTGGAGGCCAGGAGGGTCACGGGAGACATGATAACGGCATATAAAATACTGCGCGGAATAGACGAGGTGGACAAAGACGGGATGTTCCAGAGATGGGACACAGACACAAGAGGTCACAATTGGAAGTTGAAGACTCAGATGAATCAAAGGGATGTTAGGAAGTATTTCTTCAGTCATAGAGTAGTCAGGCCATGGAATAGCCTAGAAAGTGATGTGGTGGAGGCAGGAACCATACATAGTTTTAAGGCGAGGTATGATAGAGCTCATGGGGCAGGGAGAGAGAGGACCTAGTAGCAATCAGCGAAGAGGCGGGGCCAGGAGCTGTGACTCGACCCCTGCAACCACAAATAGGTGAGTACAAATAGGTGAGTACACACACACACACACATCAGGAGGAAGACAACAGTCAAAGACCAGGTGATCAGATTAAGGCCAGAAGGTGGAGAACTCACAAGAAATGATCAGGAGGTATGTGAGGAGCTGAACAGGAGATTTAAGGAAGTTTTTACAGTAGAGACAGAAAGGGCTGTGGGAAGACAGCACAGAAGGGAACATCAAGAGGGAATATACCAACAAGTGTTGGATGACATACGAACAACTGAGGAGGAGGTGAAGAAGCTCTTAAGTGACCTTGACACCTCAAAGGCGATGGGACCGGACAACATCTCCCCATGGGTCCTTAGAGAAGGAGCAGAGATGCTGTGTGTGCCTCTAACCACAATCTTCAACACATCCCTTGAAACTGGGCAACTACCTGAGAAATGGAAGACAGCTAATGTAGTCCCCATATTTAAGAAAGGAAACAGAAACGAGGCACTAAACTACAGACCTGTGTCTCTGACATGTATTGTGTGCAAAGTCATGGAGAAGATTATCAGGAGGAGAGTGGTCGAACACCTGGAAAGGAACAAGATTATAAATGAAAACCAGCATGGGTTCATGGAAGGCAAATCTTGTATCACAAACCTCCTGGAGTTTTATGACAAGGTAACAGAAGTAAGACACGAGAGAGAGGGTTGGGTAGATTGCTTTTTCCTAGACTGCAGGAAGGCCTTTGACACAGTTCCCCACAAGAGATTAGTACAGAAGCTGGAGGATCAGGCACACGTAAAAGGAAGGGCACTGCAATGGATAAGGGAATACCTGACAGGGAGGCAGCAACGAGTCATGGTACGTGAAGAGGTATCACAGTGGGCGCCTGTTACGAGCGGGATCCCACAGGGGTCAGTTCTAGGACCAGTGCTATTTTTGATATATGTGAACGACATGATGGAAGGAATAGACTCTGAAGTGTCCCTGTTCGCAGATGACGTGAAGTTGATGAGAAGAATTAAATCGGACGAGGATGAGGCAGGACTGCAAAGAGACCTGGAGAGGCTGGACATGTGGTCCAGTAACTGGCTTCTCGAATTCAATCCAGCCAAATGCAAAGTCACGAAGATTGGGGAGGGGCAAAGAAGACCGCAGACAGAGTACAGGCTAGGTGGACAAAGACTACAGACCTCACTCAGGGAGAAAGACCTTGGGGTGACCATAACACCGAGCACATCACCGGAGGCACACATCAACCAAATAACCGCTGCAGCATACGGGCACCTGGCAAACCTAAGAATAGCGTTCCGATACCTTAATAAGGAATCGTTCAAGACACTGTACACTGTGTATGTTAGGCCCATACTGGAGTATGCAGCACCCGTCTGGAACCCACACCTGGTCAAGCACGTCAAGAAGTTAGAGAAAGTACAAAGGTTTGCAACAAGGCTAGTCTCAGAGCTCAAGGGAATGTCGTACGAGGAAAGGTTAAGGGAAATCGGACTGACGACACTGGAGGACAGAAGGGTCAGGGGAGACATGATAACGACATACAAGATACTGCGGGGAATAGACAAAGTGGACAGAGATAGGATGTTCCAGAGAGGGGACACAGGGACAAGGGGTCACAACTGGAAGCTGAAGACTCAGACAAGTCACAGGGACATTAGGAAGTATTTCTTCAGTCATAGAGTTGTCAGCAAGTGGAATAGCCTAGCAAGTGAAGTAGTGGAGGCAGGAACCATACATAGTTTTAAGAAGAGGTATGACAAAGCTCAGGAAGCAGAGAGAGAGAGGATCCAGTAGCGATCAGTGAAGAGGCGGGGCCAGGAGCTGAGTCTCGACCCCTGCAACCACAATTAGGTGAGTACAATTAGGTGAGGTGAGTACACACACACACACACACACACACACACACACACACACACACACACACACACACACACACACACCAACAAGTGTTGGACGACATACATACAGATGAGGAGGAGGTGAAGAAACTGCTAAGGGACATCGATACCTCAAAGGCAATGGGACCGGACAACATCTCTCCATGGGTCCTTAGAGAGGGAGCAGATATGTTGTGCGTACCACTTACCACAATCTTCAACACATCCCTGGAAACTGGGCAACTACCTGAGGTATGGAAGACGGCAAATGTAGTTCCCATTTTCAAAAAAGGAGACAGAAAAGAGGCACTAAACTATAGACCTGTGTCATTGACGTGTATAGTATGCAAAATTATGGAGAAGATTATCAGGAGGAGAGTGGTGGAGCACCTGGAACGGAACAGGAGTATAAATGCCAACCAGCACGGATTCACGGAAGGCAAATCCTGTGTCACAAACCTTCTGGAGTTTTATGATAAAATAACAGAAGTAAGACAAGAGAGAGAGGGGTGGGTTGATTGCATCTTCTTGGACTGCAAGAAGGCCTTTGACACAGTTCCTCACAAGAGGGCATAAACAAGGGAGACATTAATAAAGTACTGAGGGTGTCGAACCAGGTAAGAACCAGGAATAATGGATTTAAGTTGGATAAATTTAGATTTAGAAAGGACATAGGTAAGTACTGGTTTTCTAACAGAGTTGTAGATGCGTGGAACAGTCTTCCCAGTGGGGTGATAGAGGCTAGGACCTTGGGTAGCTTTAAGAAGAGACTGGACAAATATATGAGTGGGAGGGGCTGGGTTTGATTGGTGTTGGGGGGTGCGGGAGTTGTTTCTTGAGTAGCTTTAGGTAGATGTCGTTTTGATAAGGACCTGCCTCGTATGGGCCAGTAGGCCTTCTGCAGTGTTCCACCATTCTTATGTTCTTCTTATGTTCTTAAGAGATTAGTGCAGAAGCTAGAGCATCAGGCGCATATAACAGGAAGGGCACTGCAATGGATCAGAGAATACCTGACAGGGAGGCAACAACGAGTCATGGTACGTAATGATGTATCACAGTGGGCACCTGTGACGAGCGGGGTCCCACAGGGGTCGGTCCTAGGACCAGTGCTATTTTTGGTATATGTGAACGACATGACGGAAGGGTTAGACTCAGAAGTGTCCCTGTTTGCAGACGATGTGAAGTTAATGAGGAGAATTAAATCTGATGAGGACCAGGCAGGACTTCAAAGAGACCTGGACAGACTGGACACCTGGTCCAGCAAATGGCTTCTCGAATTTAATCCTGCCAAATGCAAAGTCATGAAGATAGGGGAAGGGCACAGAAGACCACAGACAGAGTATAGGCTAGGTGGCCAAAGACTGCAAACCTCACTCAAGGAGAAAGATCTTGGGGTGAGTATAACACCGAGCATGTCTCCGGAAGCACACATCAATCAGATAACTGCTGCAGCATATGGGCGCCTGGCAAACCTGAGAACAGCATTCCGACACCTTAGTAAGGAATCATTCAAGACACTGTACACCGTGTATGTCAGGCCCATACTGGAGTATGCAGCACCTGTTTGGAACCCGCACTTGATAAAGCACGTCAAGAAACTAGAGAAAGTACAAAGGTTTGCAACAAGGTTAGTTCCAGAGCTAAGGGGAATGTCCTATGAAGAAAGATTAAGGGAAATCGGCCTGACGACACTGGAGGACAGGAGGGTCAGGGGAGACATGATAACGACATATAAAATACTGCGTGGAATAGACAAGGTGGACAAAGACAGGATGTTCCAGGGAGGGGACACAGAAACAAGAGGCCACAATTGGAAGTTGAAGACACAAATGAGTCAGAGAGATAGTAGGAAGTATTTCTTCAGTCATAGAGTTGTAAGGCAGTGGAATAGCCTAGAAAATGACGTAGTGGAGGCAGGAACCATACACAGTTTTAAGACGAGGTTTGATAAAGCTCATGGAGCGGGGAGAGAGAGGGTCTAGTAGCAACCGGTGAAGAGGCGGTGCCAGGAGCTAGGACTCGACCCCTGCAACCACAAATAGGTGAGTACAACACATGAAAATAGGGAGATTAGTCGCAGAGCCAGGAACGAGTATGCACAGGTAAGGAGGGAGGCCCAGCAACAGTATGAAAATAACATAGCATCGAAAGCCAAGACTGACCCGAAACTGTTGTATAGCCACATCAGGAGGAAGACAACAGTCAAAGACCAGGTGATCAGACTGAGGACAGAAGGTGGAGAACTCACAAGAAATGATCAGGAGGTATGTGAGGAGCTAAACAGGAGATTTAAGGAAGTTTTTACAGTAGGGACAGGAAGGGCTCTGGGAAGACAGCACAGAAGGGAACATCAAGAGGGAATATACCAACAAGTGTTGGATGACATATGAACAACTGAGGAGGAGGTGCAGAAGCTGCTAAGTGACCTTGATACCTCAAAGGCGATGGGACCGGACAACATCTCCCTGTGGGTCCTTAGAGGAGCAGAGATGCTGTGCATGCCCCTAACCACAATCTTCAACACATCCCTTGAAACTGGGCAACTACCTGAGATATGTAGTCCCCATATTTAAGAAAGGAGACAGAAACGAGGCACTAAACTACAGACCTGTGTCTCTGACATGTATAGTATGCAAAGTCATGGAGAAGATTATCAGGAGGAGAGTGGTGGAACACCTGGAACGGAACAAGATTATAAATGAAAACCAGCATGGATTCATGGAAGGCAAATCCTGTGTCACAAACCTTCTGGAGTTTTATGACAAGGTAACAGAAGTAAGACACGAAATAGAGGGGTGGGTTGATTGCATTTTCCTGCACTGCAGGAAGGTATTTGACACAGTTTCTCACAAGAGATTAGTGCAGAAGCTGGAGGATCAGGCGCATATAACAGGGAGGGCACTGAAATGGATCAGGGAGGCAACAACGAGTCATGGCACATGAAGAGGTATCACAGTGGGTGCCTGTGACGAGCGGGGTCCCACAGGGGTCAGTTCTAGGACCAGTGCTATTTTTGATATATGCGAACGACACGATGGAAGGAATAGATTCTGAAGTGTCCCTATTCGCAGATGATGTGAAGCTGATGAGAATTAAATTGGATGAGGATGAGGCAGGACTGCAAAGAGACCTGGACAGGCTGGACACATGGCCCAGAAACTGGCTTCTCGAATTCAACCCTGCCAAATGCAAAGTCATGAATATTGGGGAGGGGCAAAGAAGACTGCAGACAGAGTATAGGCTAGGTGGACAAAGACTACAGACCTCACTCAGGGAGAAAGATCTTGGGGTGACCATAACACCAATCACATCACCGAAGGCACACATCAACCAAATAGCTGCTGCAGCATACGGGCACCTGGCAAACCTGAGAATAGCATTCCAATACCTTAATAAGGAATCGTTCAAGACACTGTACACTGTGTATGTTAGGCCCATACTGGAGTATGCAGCACCAGTCTTGAACCCACATCTGGTCAAGCACGTCAAGAAGTTAGAGAAAGTACAAAGGTTTGCAATAAGACTAGTTCCAGAGCTCAGGGGAATGTCATACGAGGAAAGGTTGAAGGAAATCGGACTGACGACACTGGAGGACAGAAGGGTCAGGGGAGACATGATAATGACATACAAGATACTGCGGGGAATAGACAAGGTGGACAGAGACAAGATGTTCCAGAGAGGGGACACAGAAACAAAGGGTCACAATTGGAAGCTGAAGACTCAGACGAATCACAGGGACTTTAGGAAGTATTTCTTCAGTCATAGAGTCGTCAGGAAGTGGAATAGCCTAGCAAGTGAAGTAGTGGAGACAGGAACCATACATAGTTTTAAAGAGGTATGACAAAGCTCAGGAAGCAGAGAGGGAGAGGACCTAGTAGCGATCAGTGAAGAGGTGGGGCCAGGAGCTAGTCTTGACCCCTGCAACCTCAATTAGGTGAGGTGAGTACACACATACACACACACACACACGTACACACACACACACGTACACACACACGCGTACACACACACACGTACACACACACACACGTACACACACACGTACACACACACACGTACACACACACATGTACACACACACACACGTACACACACACACACGTACACACACACACACGTACACACACATACGTACACACACATACACACACGTACACACACACGTACACGTACACGCGCACACACACACTCTGTATACCATTTACGTCAGGCCCATACTGGAGTATGCAGCACCAGTTTGGAATCCACACCTAGTCAAGCACGTCAAGAAATTAGAGAAAGTGCAAAGGTTTGCAACAAGACTAGTCCCAGAGCTACAGGGATTGTCCTATGAAGAAAGGTTGAGGGAAATCAGCCTGACGACACTGGAGGCCAGGAGGGTCAGGGGAGACATGATAACGACATATAAAAACTGCGCAGAATAGACGAGGTGGACAAAGACGGGATGTTCCAGAGATGGGACACAGACACAAGAGGTCACAATTGGAAGTTGAAGACTCAGATGAATCAAAGGGATGTTAGGAAGTATTTCTTCAGTCATAGAGTAGTCAAGCCGTGGAATAGCCTAGAAAGTGAAGTAGTGGAGGCGGGAACCATACATAGTTTTAAGGCGAGGTATGATAGAGCTCATGGAGCAGGGAGAGAGAGGACCTAGTAGCAATCAGTGAAGAGGCAGGGCCAGGAGCTATGACTCGACCCCTGCAACCACAAATAGGTGAGTACAAATAGGTGAGTACACACACACACAGAGGAAAAGTGGTGGAGCACCTAGAAAGGAATGGGTTTACACATTACAACAAGCATGGCTTCAGGGATGGAAAATCCTGTGTTGCAAACCAACTGGAATTCTATGACAAGGTAACAGAATTAAGATAGGAGAGAGAGGGATGGGTGCATTACATTTTCTTGTACTGTAAGAAGAATTTTGACACAGTAACACACAAGAACAGGCAGGAATAACATGAAAAGCACTGCCTGGATCAGAGAATACCTGACAGGAAGGAAACAAGTGATGGTACTTCAGGAGGTGTTGGAATGGATGCACATGTCGAGTCGGGTTCCACAAAGGTCAGTCCTAGGGCTGGTGCTGTTTCTTGAATACATAAATGACATGACAGAACAATCTATAATGACACGACTGGACAATCAATAATGACATGGCAGGACAATCAATTCTAATATCAATCCTGCCCTGAATCTCTTTCAGGGCCTGCTTGAAGACAGTCAGGGGTCTATTGGTAATCCCCCTGATGTATGCTGGGAGGCAGTTGAACAGTCTTGGGCCCCTGACACTTACTGAGTTGTGTCTTATCGTGCTTTTGTAGGGAGTGATTTTCATGTGCAAGTTTGGTACTAATCCCTCTAAGATTTTCCAGGTGTATATAATCATGTATCTCTCCCTCCTGCATTCTAGGGAGTACAGGTTTAGGAACTTCAAGTGTTCCCAGTCAATGAGGTGGTTTATCGCAGTTATGTGTGCCGTGAAAGTTCTCTGTATGTTTTCTAGGTCAGCAATTTCACCTGCCTTGAAGGTGTTCTTAATGTGCAGCAATATTCCAGCCTAGATAGAATAAGTGACTTGAAGAGTGTCATCAAGGGCTTGGCATCCCTGGTTTTGAAGGCTCTCATTATCCATCCTGTCATTTTTCTAGCAAATGTGATTGATACAATGTTATGGTCCTTGAAGGTGAGATCCTCTGACATGATCACCCCCAGGTCTTTGACATCAGTTTTTTGCTCTACTGTGTGGTTGGAATTTGTTTTATATTCCAATGAAGTTTTAATTTCCTCATGTTTTCTATAGCGGAGTAATTAAAATTTCTCATCATTGAACTTCATATTGTTTTCTGCAGCCCATTTAAAGATTTGGTTGATGTCCGCCTGGAGTCTTCAATGGAGGACACTGTCATGCAAATTTGGGATGAGGAACAAGATGGGGGAGAGCACTGTGCCTTGTGGAACAGAGCTTTTCGCCTTAGCCTCCTCAGACTTTACTCTGTTGACTACTACTCTTAGTGTTCTATTTGTAAGGAAATTATAGATCCATCTACCGACTTTTCCTGTTATTCCATTATCATGCATTATGTGCACTATTACACCATGGTCACATTTGTCAAAGGCTTTTGCAAAGTCTGTGTATATTACATCTGCATTCTGTTTGTCTTCTAGAGCATCCAGAGCCTTGTCATAGTGGTCCAGTAGTTGGGACAGACAGGAGCAACCTGCTCTAAACCCATGCTGCCCTGGGTTGTGTAACTGATGGGAATCTAGGTGGGTGGTGATCTTGCTTCTTAGAACCCTTCAAGATTTTTATGATATGGGATGTTAGAGCTATTGGTCTGTAGTTCTTTGCTATTGCTTTACTGCCCCGTTTGTGGACTGGGGCTATGTCTGTTGTTTTTAGCAACTGTGGGATGACCCCCGTGTCCATGCTCCCTCTCCACAGGATGTTAAAAGTAGTACATGATAGGGGGTTCTTGCATTTCTTGATGAACACAAAGTTCCACGAGTCTGGTCCTGGGGTAGAGTGCATGGGCATGTCATTTATCGCCTTTTCGAAGTCATTTGGCATCAGAATATCAGATAAGTGTGTGTCTACCAAATTCTGCCTCTCTCTCATAAAAAATTCATTTAGGTCTTCGACTCTCAGTCTGGTTAGTGGCTCACTAAAAACCGAGTCATATTGGGATTTGAGTAGCTCTCTCATTTCCTTGCTGTCATCTGTGTAGGATTCATCCTGTTTAACTAGGGGCACAATACTGAATGTTGTTCTAGACTTTGATATGGCAGAAGAAACTAAATACTCTGGGTTTCTTTCAATTTCATTTATGGCTTTCAGTTCTTCTCGTGTTTCTTGACTTTTGCAAGATTCTCCCTATGTATTGCAGATATATTGGCCTCTTGTAGCCGCTCTGTTATTCTTTGCCTTTGCCTGTATAGGGAGTGCCTTTCTCTTTCTAGTTTACATCTTCTCTTCCTTTTCCTTAAGGGAATATGCCCTGAGCATACCTCAAGTGCCACAGAGTTAATCTGTGTTGCTTAGTCTATCTTCCCAGTTTATATCATTTAGGACTTGGTTTATTGGTCCCACCTTATGTGTTTGTTATTGAAGTTGAATTTGGTGAAGGCTCCCTTGTGACTGATCATATTTTGTCGGTCTAGGGCTCCCTGCATACATGTCTGGACCTCTATTATGTTGTGATCTGATGACATTTCGTATCAGATCATCATTGTTAGTGAAGATGAGGTCCAGCATATTCTCCAATCTTGTAGGCTCTATTATTTGCTGGTTTAAGGTGAATTTGGTGCAGATTTAAAAGCTCGTGTGTGTGCGAGTTTTTATCTGAGCTGCCTCCTGGTGTTATTTCTGCTACCACATTATTTGCTATATTCCTCCATGTTTGGTCCCTTAGGTTGAAATCCCCCAGGAGCAAGATGTTGGGGGCAGGAGCTGGAAGATATTCCAGACAGTGGTCAATTTTCAAGAGCCATTCCTGGAATTGTTGGGACGTTGCATCTAGAGGCTTGTATACAACCACAATGACCAGGTTTTGGTTCTTGATCTTTACTGCTAAAACTTCAACTACATACATCATTTGAGGCATTTAGTAGTTCTGAGCATATAAGTGACTCTGTGATACACAGGCCAACCCCTTACTTTTGCCTGTTCACTCTGTCACATCTGTATAGGTTATAACCTGGGATCCATATTTCGTTGTCCAAGTGATCCTTTATGTGGGCTTCTGTGAAATCCACCAACATTGCATTTGACTCCATAAGCAGTCCACGGAGGAAAGGTATTTTGTTATTCATTGCTGGCTTTTGACCCTGTATATTTGCAAAGATGAATGTCGCTGGATTGGTGATATGGGATGGGGGGGTCTTTTTTTCCAGGCACTAATATCTGTTGTTTTGGAGTGCCATTGACTGTGATTCCACTCCAGGAATGATTGGAGTTGGCATACAGTTTCTGTCATTTCTTGCTACCTTTCTGGTGCTAAAAAACCTCTCTCTGGAGTGGCTGTGGCTATCCAGGTTTTCCCATGGCCTGGATGTTCTGTATCTTCTTGTACCCTTTAGGTGGTGTGCCTGGCAATATAAGTTATAGCACTGTCTTACCTGAACTGAAGAGTGACTCATTTCAGGGTGAAAAAGCTTACAGGAAGGGAGGTTGCATTTTTCTGTTGTCATATGGGCACGGCATTTTCTGGGGTGGTCAAAGTTGCACGTCCCTTCTGTTTTTCCAGATATTCCATGCCTGCAGATACCAAGTGCATAGTATTTGCATAGTCTTAGCAATAGGCACCAGTATGTATACACATATGAAGTTAACTCCACTACCCAGCCTGTAGCTGTCGGAGTGGCCCACTCATCTTTCTGATCTAAACCAATGATCACCTCAATGCATCCCAACTCCTTAAACCTGGCTATACTTAGAGACATTGCAAACTTCGAGCTACAAAAAAAAATATCTGCTTGGATGACGACCAACAAACTCACTTTCAATATAAACAAAACCTAATTCATGCTGTTTGGAAATAGAGCCTTAAATATCCAACTTAACATATCAATACATGGTTCCCCCATTTTTAGGTCTTCACATTAACTATAATCTTAAATTTCATTCCCACATCCAGCATATATCCAAGATAATCTCCAAATCAGTAGGCATCCTTTCCCAGATACAGTACTATGTACCCCAAACGACACCCCTTATCCTATACCACTCTCTAATATATTCCTACCTCACCTATGGTATTTGTGCCTGGGGAATGACCACGATTAACTATCTTAAACCTTTAATAGTTACCAACAAAAAGCTGCTGTGCAGATGATCAACTCCTGTGCCAGACAACACACCTCACCACTTTTCAAAAGCTTGAACCTACCAAATATACAAAAGATACACTCATATTATTATGCCTACTATATGTACAGAGCATTAAACTCCAATATAAACCCTCCGCTTAAACTTCTCCTTGACAGCTACAATAGAACACAGTCAAAATACAAACCACAAAGCACTCATTGACATCCCTCATGTCAGTCTCACACTGGGCAAAAATGCAATGCACATAAAGGGCCCAAAGATCTGGAATTCACTACCTGCACTGGTAAAAGATCCCCTGATTGCACACAAGTTTAGGGCTATGCTTAAAAATCATCTCATCTTTCAATACTAAACAACACAGCTTCTAATCAGTATGAAGCAACTCCCAAATATTTTATGACCTCTAGTCTATTAAAACATCTGCTAATCCATAAAACAGTACTGCTTGAACCATTATTCGTAATACGTATTGTTATTTGTTATGTGCAACTTCAAGATTACATGGGGTTGGAGGAGAGTGGCAAGGATGTGGAAGAGTTGGTGGAGGACCACAGGGAGGAGCTAACCACTGAAGAGCTGCAAGAGCTTCATCTGCAACAGCAACAGACCACAGCTCAGGAAATTGCTTCAGAGGAGAAGGAAGAGAGATGGAAGAAGGTGCCTTCTTCAAAGATTAAGGACATTTGTGCAAAGTGGAGTGAGGTGCAAACATTTGTGGATGAATATCACCCTGACAAAGCTGTTGCAGGCTGTGTTGGCAACATGTACAATGACAATGTTGTGTCCCATTGTAGGGAAATTTTAAAGAAATGCCAGAAACAGAGCTCTCTGGAAAAATTTTTTGAGCAACAGGGGTTCAGTGACTTTCAAGCTGGTCCTAGTGGCATTAAAAAGCAAAGAAGGGAAGTAACCCCAGAAAAGGACTTGGTACCTGAAGCCTTTTATGGAAGAGGATTCCCCTTCCAAACAATAGTAACTCCTCCATCCTCTCCCCTCCTCCTGTCTTCCATACATCAACAAGTCTTCAATAAAGGTAAGTACGTATCATGTTATTATCGTTTATTCTTCATGTCTCATTGTTTTCTGTGTAGGTACAGTGGCATCCCGAGTTTCGTACAGTGTAAGTGCTTTTGTAAGTGTATTTTTGGGGGTCTGCAATGGACTAATCTAATCAAAATCGTTCGGTAATGGCACTCGAACAGCCTTCTGGAACGAATTATGGCTGAAACTCGGGGTACCACTGTAAATGTATATTTCATGTAAAAAAAAAATATTTTTTTTAATACTTTTGGGTGTCTGGAACAGATTAATTGGATTTACATTATTTCTTATGGGGAAAATGAATTGGGATATCGTCAAGTTCAGTTTTAGTCACACTCTGGAACGGATTAATTATGATAACCGGGGGTCCACTATATTATTCTTATAAACTTCCACATTTGACTACCTTGCATTAGTGTATCAAGATAAAATACAGATTTATTAAAAAGATAACCACTCTTATCATGTCTAGACTTAAGTAGTTTTTAAGAAGTATTAGGATTAGTCTGCATGATGGTGGCTTTCTTTGTACTTAACAAATCAAAACTATAATTACACACTGTACCCTTTACACAGAAATAAAATCTTTATCTTTTTATCTTTTATACTTGTAACAGAACTCATAGGCATAGACAAAAATCTCTGATATTCATCAAGTCCAACTCACCCCATGTCAAATGTCAATGTGCATAAAATGACCTAAAATCTGGAACTATTTGCCTGAAGATTCCAGTCTCTCTCTATCTGCAAGCCACTTCAAAGTTACTGTTAAAAAAACACCTCCTTACCTTAATGTGATCCTGACAACTTATTATACAGTACTGAACAAATCCTGAAACCCTGTCTTTCATCCAGTATTGCCCATGTTTTCGTTCTATCCTTTCTTCAACTCTTACTTCTAGAAAGGCATTTTTTGTATCAAATTAGGCTGCCTAAAATACCTTGCATAAAAAGAGGCTTTTTATAGTTTATGCATGTCATTTATCCTAATTGTATATTATACAATAATCCACATTACAGAAATAGTTTGTTTGATTTGTTTAGTGTTAGTCGTGACGGCTTAACAGCATTTACTCACTAGGCCTAGTAGTAATGCATATTTTAATTTTTCTAAAAATATGTCTGCCAAAATTAGGGTGTGGCTTATATGCCAGAAAAATAGTATTTCAGTAAAGTACACCTACCATCCGACTTACAACCTGCTTGACATACGACCACTCATACTAACGACCATACTGTTTACAGCTTAGCTTAAGTTATTTTGTACTTTTCTGTTCATGCATATGAATGTTTTCGTATGTTTTCATGCATGCAAATGTTTTGTATGCAAACAAACAACTGTTTGTGTTGTCAGACTTGCAACCATTTCAACTTACGACCGGTTGGTCAAAACCAAGCTCGGTCGTAAGTCGGATGGTAGGTGTATTTTATTATTACCAACATGTAAACATTGTATTACTGCATAATCAAATTAAGTGCTAAACCCTGAAGGGGTAGTGATGCTATAAACCAATGAAATACCCATAAGGTGAGCTGGAATAAGTGTAATGGGAAGACAAACCTTGAAGCATGTTAATATACTGACCAACAATATTGGCTCCCACATTGTTATTTTGTTTGCTGGCACTTTCCTGCCATATTTATCACCAGTGGCAGTTCCTATCATTGTTTCTGCATCTGAGACTCAACAGACCAGGTGTGACATCCTAACGTTGAGAAGTTATCACTTTCAAGGAAATTTTTGACAATAATTCAGCGACAGTTTTGTTTGTCCCTCCACCACAAGACAAATACAAACATAAAACAGAATGAAATAAAAAAATATTTTTGGGTCAGGTTGGCATTTATGCTCTTTTACTTGCCAGCACATCAGTTAAGCTTCTGACTGGACATTACTGTATAATACATTCAAATGTATGAAATATGTAAAGCAAGGTTCTGCCTCACTTGTAAACAAAACTGGTCACTCATGAACAATACCAGAGTTGTTTCACTTGAAGCAGCTCAAAAAAAAAAAACTGCCATTCTGATGCATTAAGGTTTAAATTTAACTGAGAACAGGTACAAGCCAGTGAGAACACAAGTGCATGTATCGTATCTGTTGTGTATGTACCAAGATAACTGATTTCACCAAGTCCCAGAAGGGACTTACAAAAAAAAAAATTACTTATACGTATTCCTTACCTTTTCTGTAAGTTTCTCCGACACTTTCTGAGCAATGAAGTTATTATTCTTTGTCTCTGCCACAATATTTAGGAACTGATAACTGCTCAGGCCACTGTTCTTCAAAAGCTGAAGGAGTTCTGACCCATAGTTATGGAGATGCATTTCATGGTCTTTTGACAAAATTCCAGCCATCATAATAAGCATGTTCTGGTATCGCTTGAAATCCAGATCACTGGTAGAGGAATGAAGATCCTCCAACACCCCCAGAATAGTTTTTTTGTTCTGACACATTATTTTTTTTTTTGGCAAATTCTAAAATAGATACCTGTACATCATGTGGTACACCATGTTCTGCAAGAACACTTTCCATGCTATTTAAAACTTCTTCAACATTTTGGTTGAGACAGATCTCATTAATTACTCCATGTGCAGAGAAGAACTCAAGCTTAGTCTTGTGTGGGGGTGCTAATATTGTCAAGTATCCATGTGTACCCCACTCTCTGTACACCTCCATGTAACATTCTAATATATCTGAAAGAGGCAGGTTTTTCTCACTACAAAAGCATTCAAATTTTTTTGTACATTCCTTAGGCATCTGCATGGCAACTCTAGATAGTGCAATTAGGCACTCTCTATACAAAATGCAAAGAAAGCCATCACATTGCTTTTTCCACTCATTTTTATTCCTTGCATCTTGACGTCGGAAAAGTCTATCAAGAAGGCGCCTCTGTCCAAAATCGTGAAATACCGAATAAAGTTCAGTAGCTGTTGTCACCATACTTATACTGTCAGAATCATTAACCCAGAGATATGTCAGTAAGGCTAGATTCAAAGGCAGCTTGAACTGTTCTCCCATTTTAGCATGAGACTTTTTCAGAAATTCTTTCAATTTGTGTATCTCAGTGTCAAGATTAAAGGATTTTTCAGCATAATTTTTATGCATAACCTGCATAAATTTAACAACAAACTCATTTTGTTTGTCTGGATGGATTCCCTGGATTCTGGTATGTATCCAAGGACTGGATTGAAGGCAGGATAGTAATTCCTCTACTTTCTCTGGTCTGGTTGTGCAAAGCAACTGAAGCTTGCCACCACTCTCTGGTATTCTCTTCCCTATAAGTTCAAATGCAAGCTTCTTTGAATTTTCATTCCACTCATCCACTCCATCCAACAGGACTAGTGACTTTTTATTCAAAACTGCACGTAACAGTTCATCATTTGACAGCACGACAGAAGACTGATCAAAGAGAACAAGGACAAGGTCAAGAAAAGTAGATATTGACTGATTTCTGCATTCAGAGTGAAGAATTAATTCATATTCATCCAAGCCTCGAACTGTATTAGGAATGTCTGGTAAGTTGGCCCATTCTGCCAGAATAAGTTTGATGAGTGTAGTTTTACCCATGCCTGCCTCACCTTCAACTATAATAACTGATGCTACTTGATCATCATTAGTTTTCAGCTCTAGCAAACCATCATGATCAATAGTTTTAGTTTCCTTGCTTTCATGTTGCTCCTCCACAACCTCCACCTTGGAGTATATGCTCTGAACCTTTAAAGATTCCACATGAGTGATAAAAGATGCTGGGTGAATTTTTGAAATTATTTTGTACTTTTCTTTAAGCCCTGCAGATGCTCTCTGAATATGATTTTCTTGCTGAACTATCAGGTCTTTCATTATCTGCCACTGACATTCATCTAATGTTAAAGGTGCATTTACAATCTCATCAATTTTTTTCTTCATTTCAAAAATTTTATTTTCCACTTCAGTCTTATCACATTTATAGTTTTTACCAGCCAGTCTGTAGGTTTTGTCTAAGAGAATATTTACATTGTTTGCAAATTCAATTAATTCAGGTTCATCTTTAATTTCTTGTATGTGAGAAATATTATTGCGATCATTCTTGATTTTAGTTATGAGCCACTCTAATTTTGTTTCATCTTTCGAAGACCAGACTTTACTTCCACATTTGGATAATCCTGGCAGTGGCAGTCCCAAACATCTACATAATAATGTAATATCAAAATCACTACCACTTGGATTGTCACAAATTTTCCCAAGTTGATCATTTGTAAACCATTTTATGAAATCACCTTCTTCCATTTTCCCTACATTAATAAAATAATCTTTCAAATTTTCTCCCACTTTTTTGGGACACGCAATGGAAAAAATATAAAATAGTGCATGACGCCCTTCAGAATTCACGATCTTGAATGCTTTAGTCTGTATAATATCAGGCAAGTTAATGCCACCTTCTTGTCTCTGCCTCGACATAACATCCAAAGGTGTCTGCAGCTTCACATCAGTTATGGGTCTGCCACCTGTTGTATGGAGAGATGAATACATTTCAGTTAAGTATACAACATGAAGCAAAGCATAACTACAATGAATAATACTGTGATGCATGTACACCCAATTGTTATACCCCTTTGTACAAACATATATCATGCTAAAATAAAATTATTATTATTATGAAGGTAATATGAGAAACGGTTGAGGTTTCTCATGAAAGGGTGATAATCACATCAGGGTGAAGAATAGTAAGAAATTTTATTCAAGAGATTTTTTAACGTTAACACTAATGAAATGGAACAATCATTAAAATTAATAAATTCAGTGCCTTAAAATATGAGAGGCACTTGCTAAGAAAGACAAACTTTTGAATCTGGTTTCTTATCCAGGAGGATCAAATATTACATATATTTTATACCAGAAATATACAAGCAGCATAACCCCTATCAGTCATTTTATACTATAAAAAATTATGTATATACTGTACTAAATATATATTAATGCTTAATTTCTTTCACATATTTGATGTTCATTAAAAAATGAATATAAAAATACCACACAGTTGACTGATATTTCCATTGATATAATTCTGTTACTAAAAATATGTGTTAGATAAGAAATTGAGTGATGTACAGAAGGCGCCTGATAAATGATAAACTTTATTTCTACAAAATATGATTTACAGTTGATTCAGAAATAGCTGACATTACTGACATACAGGTGGCTGTCCACATTCGCAAGGGTTAGGGGATCAAGAACCTCGCAAATGTTGAAAATTCGCGAATGATTGGTGCACAAATATATTGTAGGGAAATATAATAATAGCATTTACTTAGCCTAACAGTACTGCTTCCTTAACCTATTGAACCATGAACAATCATAAAACACATGAAAACATCGTAAAATACATACATGTATTGTATATAAATACCTGTTATGGTTTAATAACAAATAATGAACAAACAAAACACTCACCACTCATAAGGTTAGACAGACGAACTCTAAGACTTGTGATGATGATGACAATGATGATGGTAATGATAGTTAGCCATGCAGTTACTGATAACAGTTGAATGGAGGTGATTATATGGAGTGTAACTGCATGGCATGATGAGTCTAGTGTGTGGATTCTAACTCTTCACTGCCAGCGTCACTGCCGATAATAAGCAGTGGATCATCGACATCGCTAGAGTCAGAGTTTGCAATGGGAGTAGTGGCAGGCTTCCTTGTGAAGAACACTGTGATGGGCAACTGAGACCGTTTCCTCTTCATATCTACAAACAGAGTTTTGTAGGGAATTATGCTCCTATCAATGTTGTCATCACCTTCAAAGTCCTCAACATCGGTGGGTCTATGTCGGAAAAAAAATTGTTTGAGCTGTGCTGTCATTCTCATCGCTTGCCCTAGTTTTTCAAGGATCAGGGTTTGAGGTTGATTGGCCTCAGCAACACTCTCCTCTTGTTCATCCTCATTCTCTGCCTGAACAATCTCCAACAACTCTTCATCATTTAGGCCCAGTGCATGTTCTTCAACCAGTTCTCTCACCCCACCCTCCTGCATGTCCTCAAACCCTTCACCACCAACCAGCTTTGCTAACTCCACAGCTTTGTTAACGTCATCCTGAGAATCAAATCCAACAAAATCACGCACACACACTCTGGCCACAAAGCCAGCTGGCTGCCAGTTGAGGGGAGGGAAGAGGGAGGGCAATAGAGATGCGGTGGGAAGCATAAATATGATTGGGCGGCTGGGCATTCACGAATGTTTGAAGCTCGCGAAACAGGAACTCGCGAATGTGGAGGGCCACTGTACTTTACAGAAAGCCCCTGGTTGTGCAGAGCATTTTGGACAGCCTCACAATGTGATAAAAATGGTATACAGTACCAACAAGTAGATGAATAAGATACATGTTCAACGGTACGGTATCTTAGGTATCAAAGGTAACAATAGGCTTCTTCAATCAGATGTATAGAATAAATATGGAGACAGCAGCAGCAGTGTAGAGGTGATGGTGATGATGTGATCAGTCCATCAACGCTGAAGAACTTCCAGAATTCCTTCAAGGTTGATAGAATGATTACATCTTTACCTCACCACTACTGCTGCTGTTTCCATATTTATTTTTCTTTGTACTGAAGAAGCTTACAATACAGGCAAAAAGTTTTAACAATAAAGATATCATCCTGTTGCACATGTCCTACTCACCCTGTCCTACTAGAATTTTTGTAAAGCAATTTGTTGGAAATTTTCATAAAAAAAATTGCTATAACATTTGTAGTGGTTATTACAAATGTTGGTTAAATACGAAAGCAAATACTTATCTGGACAAAACTCAGACTAAGTCATACTTTAAATTTACTCAGTTTTGTGTTATAATTAATGTTTCACTTTCATTTTTTTATGCAAGGGTCTAATACACAGTGTTACTAAGAATACAAAAATACAGTAGACCATTGGATAACATTCTATCTGCTAACGTATTTTCGCTCTAACACTGCTGCAAAATTATGGCATATTTTCAGTGAACACGCCATAAAAATCAGTTTACATGGTGACATGCACACCTAGTTCTTTCCCCTCTATCTCACAGTTAGCAAATCCAGTAAGCAAGTCCACTGTCTTATGGGAAAAGGCCTACATAATGCACACAACCTCCCTCACCCAGTGCTCTGTTCGTACATGTCCAGTACCACATGCTGCCTGTGTTCGTAAATCAATTTTTTTATCTTTTCTTCAGCCCATCTCGTCTCTGGATAGTAACAATAGCACCAGGAGGAAAATGAGTGATCCACATGAAAGTCTTGGTGTTTTGAACATAATCAAGATAAATTGCAGAATGATGCATGTGTGATAGAGATTGCATGAACCTATGGTCTGAATGAGGCATCAGTTCATACAATTCCATTTAATGCTGGGAGCAATGGGCTAGTAACCCCTTCTCCTGTGTAAACTACTAAAAACAAGGAAAAGAAAAACTTTATAAAATTGGGATGTCTGAATGTGCGTGGATGTAGTGCGGATGATAAGAAAGAAATAATTGCTAATGTTAAGAATGAAAAGAAGTTGGATGCCCTAGCCCTAAGCGAAACACAGCTGAAGGGGGTAGGCGAGTTTCAGTGGGGAGAAATAAATGGGATTAAGTCAGGAGTATCAGAGAGTTAGAGTTAAGGTAGGGGTAGAAATAATGTTGAAGGATCAGTTATAGAGAGAGAAGAGGGAATATAAGTGTATAAATTCAAGGATTCTGTGGATTAAAATAAGGGTCGGATGTGAAAAGTAGGTCATAATAAATGTGTATGCACCTAAAGAAGAGAGGAGTGTAGAGGAGAGAGATGTTAAGCGAGTGTGTAGGAACTTTTGAGCCAAGTGAGAGAGTAATAGTGGTAGGGGACCTAAATGCTAAAGTAGGAGAGGCATTTTGAGAGGGTGTGGTAGGTAAGTTTGGGGTGCCAGGTGTAAGTGATAATGGGAAGCATTTGATTGAACTTTGTATAAAAAGGGGTTTGGTTATAGGTAACACATTTTAAAAAAAAGAGGATAATAAGTACAGCCTCTCCTCACTTAACGATGGAGCTCCATTCCTAAGACTACATCGTAAACGAATTCGCCGTTAAGTGAGGAGCATACTATAATGGTAGTGGGTTTGTGTCAATCATCTTTGATATGGTTTTAATGTCACCTTTGCACTATTTATAACATTTTGAGTATATTTTTAAATGTTTATACAGTAGTGTACTGTACTGTAATAAACAAAATAAGAGGAAATCAGCTCTAATATACATTATTTAGGTATGTATACTGGTCAGAGAGCCCATTGTAAGTCTGACTTGTCAGTAAACGAGCATGTCGTTAAGTGAGGAGAGGCTGTATATAAGATATGATATAGGGCGTAATAACAGTAGTTTGTTGGACTACATATTAGTAGATAAAAAACTGTTGGGTAGACATCAGGATGTACATGTTTATAGAGGGGCCACAGATATATTACATCACTTTTTAGTTGCAGCTACAGTGAGAGTAAAAGGTAGATAGGATACAAGGAAAATGGAAGCAGCAAGTAAGAGAGGTGAAGTCTTATAAACTAAAGGAGGAGGCAGTTAGGGTAAGATATAAACAACTGTTGGAGGACAGATGGGCTAGTGAGAGTATAGGCAATGGGGTAGAGGATGTATGGGATAAGTTTAAGAATACAGTGGACCCTAGTTTTTTGTAATTAATTCGTTCCAGGGAGTGTGACTAATGGTGAAATTGACGATTTGCAAAACCATTTTCCCCATAAGAAACAATGTAAATCCAATTAATCTGTTGCACACACCCAAAAGTATTAAAACAAAATAATTTTTTTACATGAAATACAGATGTATGTACATACACGGAAAACAATGAGACATGAATAAAACAATAATAACATGACACTTACCTTTACTGAGAACTCTTCTTAGTGTATGGAAGACGAGAGGAGGGGAGAGGATGAAGAAATTACGGTTTGGAAGGGGAATCCCCTTCTATAAAGACTTAAGGTATCAAGTCCTTTTCTGAGGTTACTTCCCCTCTTTGTTTTTTAATGCCACTAGGACCAGCTTGAGAGTCACTGCAAACCTGTGGCACTAAATATCTGTCCAGAGAGCTCTGTTTCTGGTGTCTCTTTAAAATTTCCCTAAAATGGGACAAGACATTGTCATTGTACATGTTGCCAACACAGCTTGCAAGAGTTTTGTCAGGGTGATGTTCCTCCACAAATCTTTCCATCCTACTCCACACTGTGCAAATCTCCTTAATCTCTGAAGAAGGCACTTTTTTCCATCTCTCTCCCTCCTTCTCTGAAGCAATTTCCTGAGCTGTGGTCTGTTGCTGTTCCAGATGAAGATCTTGCAGCTCTTCAGTGGTTAGCTCTTCACTGTGGTCCTCCACCAACTCTTCCACATCTTCGCTACTCACATCCAACCCCATGGAATTCCCCAATGCCACAATAGATTCCACAACTGGCATGGGGTACTCAGGGTCAGTCCCAAACCCTTCAAAATCCCTCTCTTGGACACAATCTGGCCACAATTTTCTCTAGAGTTCCAAATCCTGGAAGTCACTCCCTCCCAAGCCTTACCTATAAGGTTTATGCAATGGAGGATACTGAAGTGATCTTTCCAAAAGTCTCTTAGGGTCAATTGAGTGTCTGATGTCACATCAAAGCACCTCTGAAACATTGCATTGGTGTAGCATTTTTTGAAGTTTGAAATGATCTGCTGGTCCATGGGCTGGATGAGAGGAGTGGTATTAGGGGGGCAAGAACTTCACTGTGATGAAACGAAACTCCTCCACCATTTGGTCATCCAAGTCTGGAGGATGAGCAGGTGCACTGTCCATTACCAGGAAGAACTTGAGTTCCAATTTATTTACCAGGAGGTATTTCTTCACACTGGAGCCAAATACTTCATTGAACCAATCAAGGAAAATGTCCCTCGTGACCCATGCCTTACTGTTAGCCTTCCACATCACACATGAGTCGCTCTTAGTGACACTGTTTTTCTTGAACACACTGAGATTTTCAGAGTGATACACCAGTAAAGGCATCACTCTGAAATCCCCACTAACATTACTACAGAACAAAAGAGTAAGGCTGTGTTACATAGGTTTGTGTCCTGGCAGTGCCTTTTCCTCCTGCATGATGTAGTCCTTCTTTGGCATTTTGTTCCAAAAGAGGCCTGTTTCATCACAACTGAACACTTGTTGGGGTTTGAATTCTTCTACCTCTACGTACCCCTTGAATTCACGCACATATTTTTCTGCCACATATTTGTCAGAACTGGCAGCCTCACTATGCCTTACCACACTGTGTATGCCACTACGCTTCTTAAATCTCTCAAACCAGCCTTTCCTGGCCTTAAATTCACTAACATCAGTACTCGTTGCAGGCATTTTCTTTACGAGATCGTCATGCATTAAAATCGCCTAACAAGATTGGCGGCGGCAGAGAAGAGATCAAGAACACAACATCAGAGATACAGAATGCACGGGAAGGGAAGAGATATAGACAGCAAACTGTATACATATCACCTGTGCAAATAAATATGGGCTGCAGTATAATGCAGCTGAGAACAAACAAAGACCTGTTGAAACGGCATACCAATGTGCACAAGAGTGCCCTCATTAAAAGTTTCATCAGGAAAGGGATCAGAAGAATGCAACAGCACAAAGCCCAAAACGAGACAGATAACTGCTGAACGAACTTTAGGTTCTTGTAACCCGACACATACTGGGGAAAACTGGGAGAGCAACACCTGGAGATCTCTCCAATTACCAGAGGCCACGAATATTCCATTGTAAATAAGTTGTTATTCACAAAGACAGGTATGCTAACAATGAGAAATGATAAAATCTACAGGCTAGTAGGGTCAGTGAAGTCAATGTGTGGAAGCAATGGAGAGAGTGTAAACAAGGAGGAATCAGAATGTTGTTAAGGAAAAGATTGCTGCGAGGGTTGTAAAAAAATAAAAAGGGGCATAAGAATGAGCACTGGTGTCTATTGAGGGTTTCGTCTCTGCAATATACTAGTTGGAGATAGCATCAGGTGTTTCAGCAGACAAGGAAGATGCCGATACCTTGACTTCAGAGACAAGTGAGGTAGACAAGTAGAGATCGGGGAGACTCAGACCAAAGAAGTTTGAGAGGGGAAGGGAGTATGAACCTGGAGAGATGTGCCAGCGGGGACAGAAGAGTCCAGCGATGGAACAGGAGAGGAAGGAGGCTGGAAGGGGATTGGGGAGAAGTCTGGGGAGTAACCAGAAGAAGAGGGGACCACGTGAGTGGTGTGAACCTCCGCCTTCGTGTGAGAGTTGGAAAGGGGGCGAGAATTAGGTACCGAGGCCGAAAAGGAGAACTGTTGGGGAATTGTAAGCACTGGAGAAGTGCAAAGAGACTTGGGTATAGGAAACAAGTTCAACTTTGCAGGTGATAGGTGCGAAGAAGACACAGGCGTGTGAAGCCTCACAGACTGAGAAGCTAGCGGGCGACTGAAGAAGAAGAAGCAGGAAGAGGTAAGAAGGTGGGGTTTTAGAGGGTAAAACCCACAAAAGAATTAGAGATGGGGGGGGTGACCCCAGAAGACATGGCACAATAGGAGCTGGTAGATGGACCGTCAAGGTTGGAGGTGTCCTAGCTATGCAAGAATAAGGAACATGAGGAAGATTCCCCTGAAGGTGGAGCCGAGAGACAGCCATAGCATATGGCCTTTGCTCTCCTTAAGACAACAGATTTCTCGTTCATTAACCCCTTCACTGTCGGTCTCATAATATTACGACTTGCAAGCCAGTGTCGGTCCCGTAATAGTACACCAAAATTCTAGTGACTTCCAATCTTGCGGGACAAAGCTGGTATGCCTACATATGAGAGAAAGGCTCTGAGTGGTCAGTGTGTACAGTATAAAAAAAATCCTGCAGCACTCAGTGCATAATGCGAAAAAAAACTCTGACAGTGTTTTTCATTTAACACAACGACTTTGCAGTGTATTTTCCTATGGTATTTACGGGTGTATTCCCGTTTTCTTGGTTTACTAACTAAAAGTACCTTGAAATTGAGCTCAAAGTAGCGGAAATGTTCGACTTTTGCGATGTTCGAGAATAAACAAATCATATCACGTCCAATACGTGTCAACTGGTGGGTCTAATGTGTTTTCACAAATGCGCTGATATTATTTATACCATTTTTACAATAATGCAGTTTTCTGCATAACAGTAAATCTTCTATTTTTTATGTGAATAAAAATTCAAACTGGAAAGCAAGCATAACCTGGAGTTTACCTGGAGAGAGTTTCGGGGGTCAACGCCCCTGCGGCCCGGTCTGTGACCAGGCCTCCTGGTGGATCAGCGCCTGATCAACCAGGCTGTTGCTGCTGGCTGCACGCAAACCAACGTACGAGCCACAGCCCGGCTGATCAGGAACTGACTTTAGGTGCTTGTCCAGTGCCAGCTTGAAGACTGCCAGGGGTCTGTTGGTAATCCCCCTTATGTGTGCTGGGAGGCAGTTGAACAGTCTTGGGCCCCTGACACTTATTGTATGGTCTCTTAACGTGCTAGTGACACCCCTGCTTTTCATTGGGGGGATGGTGCATCGTCTGCCAAGTCTTTTGCTTTCGTAGTGAGTGATTTTCGTGTGCAAGTTCGGT
Source organism: Cherax quadricarinatus (assembly GCF_038502225.1). Taxonomy (NCBI): domain Eukaryota; kingdom Metazoa; phylum Arthropoda; class Malacostraca; order Decapoda; family Parastacidae; genus Cherax; species Cherax quadricarinatus. Next base: position 6,666,283 of record NC_091344.1, on the reverse strand, counting down.
ACTAGTCCCTCTAGGATTTTCCAGGTGTATATAATCATGTATCTCTCCCTCCTGCGTTCCAGGGAATACAGGTTTAGAAACCTCAAGCGCTCCCAGTAAGAGGGCCTGGAGACATGACTAATGAACAGAGAAAATGTTATTTTAATGCTAGGAATGTCTGCATTGTTAATTCTGGACCCTATTTTGAAACTGGCCTTCCTTGAATTGTGTATGAAATTGCCCAAATCACCAAATTCTGATCACTTTATTGGGTACTTGAAATCAGTAAATGGGCAGTTTATTATACTTAATCGATAGAACAAAATGAGTTCTAGTGAAATAGCTATGAATTTGGTCGATTGGAACAATGGAATTGGCTGAAAATAGGGTTTAGCGTGGGCAAAATTGCCTATGCGCAAATATCGCTGAGACTGCTAACTTTGCAAAATTGTAATTCTATAATTTTTCCAGCAAATTTCGTACTTTTGGTGTCATTGCCACTGGGAGAAGATTCTCTATCATTTCATAAGAAAAATTCATTTTTTTTTTTCAAATTCTTCGACACTAAGAGCAAGTTTGTGACCAGGGGTCTAGACAGTAAAAGGGTTAAGACAGACCTGACATCGGTGGGAAAAAGAAGGACGAGTTTCATTGCAATTAAGACAAGGGAAGGGGAAGACCGCAAGATGTATCGGCATGATCTGTGGCACCACAGACTGGGCACTCTGCCACAGACCTGCAGTATTTAGCGGGATGTGTGAAGTGCCAGCAATTTTAACACTGTTGGGGTGTAGGGACCACTTTATGGACCCCTAGGTGATGGCCCGCAATATAAATGGAGGATGGGAGTTCACGGCAGTCAAAAGTTAAGCAGGCAATGTTATTGGGAAAGCACCTCTACCTGTGAGCGGGCAGGACATATGTATCCACTTTGAGAATCAGGTTCTGAAGGGCTAATTGCTCCAAAATCACACTGTACAATGGTACACGGTAAAACCACCGTACCACTGCAAGAACTGAGAGTAGTATGCTTGTGAACTGTGATAGGAATGTTATCAATGGAAGTAAGATGGGAAAGATCATGAGCTTGTTCTGCATTCTGAACTGTAACGATGTGTGCACCGCTCCGAAGAGCGTGAAAGATAATCAGTTGGAGATGTCGGATATAGGAAAAAGAATTTGGTTCACTGTGTACTTGTAAACATAGTGCGTAAAGGAAGTGAGTGTCATGTAGGTCATTTCTGGATGGAATGAGGAGAAATCGAAGAACCGTTGTCAGCAAATAGCCTGGAGCGTTTAGGCGTAGGACCTCGGGCAGCCCGACCTGAGGCAAGTGGGTGATCCGAAAAGCATCATACAGTATTTGGGGAAGCTGGACGCATAGCTAAAGGCGTGCAAGAGGCCGAGGCACTAGAAGAAATGGGTGGAGCCTCAGCACTTGGAGCAAGTGATGAAGCATCACCAGCATAAGATGCAAGGGTATATGAAAAGTCTGGAGAAAAAAGAAAAAAAAAAAAGAAAGGGACAGCAGAGGGACAGTTACTAGAAGACATGGAAGCGCCATAAGTTCCTCCCTTCATCCAAGATTACACGTGTGTTAGCTAGAAAAATAAAAAAAAAAATCCCCTCCCTTTCTGTAGCTACATTCATCAGACACCTTTTATCAGAGCCTCTAAAGGTGACACTAATGTACAAAACAGTGCTGCAGAGAAGAATCCTTCGTTTCTATTATTATTATTATTATAATCAAGGGGAAGCGCTAAACCCGTAGGATTATACAGCGCCTGGGAGGGATGTGGAAGGCATTCAGGCTTAATTCGGGGAACTGGAGCACAGATCCAATTCCCTAAATCAAGAGCCCCTCATCAACATCAAGGAACCTTCCCTGAGGGGCCTTCGTTTCTATATAGCCTATTACATGATTACAGAGTACAAATAGGCCTATATAGGGAAAATCATTGATTTTGATGATGTGATAGATGATTTTCCAGGATTGAAGGCAAGGAAATATAAGATCAGATTCACCGAGACGTTTCCTGTACTCAAGGTTCCGCTGTATAGCCCTTGTGGTTTAGCGCTTCTTTTTGATAATAATAATAATAATGTACTCAAGGTCAAATCAGAACTGTTTATCTGATACTGTAATGTTTTTCTTTATTTTTAATTTTTTATTTTTTATTTTTTTGGCATTGTTGAAGATGCCTTTACTCAAAGTGGTATTTGAGTTTATGTTTCCTCAATATTACTACGATTATTTATTTTATCATTAATAAATAATCTTAATAATCTTAAGTTAATTTTAAGCCTGCCGTAATGCTATGCATACAAGCGGCTTTGGCATGCTGCTCTTACCTGTATTTTTTTGTACCTCTGTATGTATGTTCAAATTATTAAATAAATAAATAAATAAAAGTATTCTGTTCAGTTTAAGACATAAACGTTCTCATGGAGGTGACACCAAAGATGCCGCCCCGGGTGGATTTTCTAGCCTGTATGGTGACTTGGGAGTGTCAGTGAGATCACTGGTCTTCTATTTTACTAACAGTATGTAAAACATTTATAGATTTAAATAAATCAAAACTTATTTATGCATTAATCAGGTGGAAGAGCTAAACCCATTGGGGCCATATGGCTCCTGGGAATTGGGTGGCAGTCACCTTTGATCCATGGAAGGGGAGGTTAATGTATGATTTTGTTGGAATATTAAGATCATTGATGACTGTCGTCTTATTTCCAGTGGGATCCTTCAATCTTGTTCCCAGGATGCGACCCACACCAGTCGACACCCAGGTACCTACTTACTGCTAGGTGAACATGGACAGCAGGTGTAAGGAAACATGTCCAACACTTCACCCGTATCAGCGTGTCTCGTTGTGCTCCGGGTTTTCTGGTGTTTTCACGGTGGCTCTTACGTGCTAGAACTTTAATTTGTGTCATCAATCCTATACGATACATCCCTCTAGCGCCTGGAACCAATCTTGGGCGGAAAACATTATATACTGAGTCAAAAAAGGAGAATTAGTGTGCATTACCTAGCAGAGTTTACTGCCAGAGGGGAATCATAGGCCTGTGTCCCATGTGAAAAAAAATAATAATAATTGAACTTTGTGTCAGAGGAAAGAAAGTCTCCCTGAAAGCATTGAGTATACATAGTGTATAGTGTATACTACAGTGGCTCCCTAGTATATTGATGATAAAGGCTAAAGTGTCATTTGAAAACAGGTGAATTTGTAAATGAAGTGATAAGCCTATAGAGGCAGGTGCCAGAAGTCGCCAGAAACTTACCACAGGTCAGCTGTTTTTAATAATCTTCCTGGCCTGCTAGTGTACTCGCATATAATCTAGTGATACCAGTGAATAGCAGAATACAGTGTTGTAGTAGCAACTAACCAGTATTATAATGGTACTTAGTGGAGTGGAGTGACTTTCATTAGTTTCTTTTTCTTGAAATACCAGACGTATACTGTGAATTTCATATTACCTGTAGTTACCAGCGGTCGCAATATACACAACGAGAAGCAATTATTACTACAGAAAAAGCGTCCTTCCTCCAAAATTTCCACCAGTCAACTATAGTGATAATATAGCATTTATTGTGGTGGAGACGGAAAAACAAAAATAGAAAAGCCAGATACAGCGATTGATAAACAAAGAGGTCGACTGTACATCATTGTAGGAGCTGCCAGATATCACCGGCTCTTCAACACGCAAGTTATACTTTTGTATCAGTCAAATCACATATTACTCGGGTAGATAATTTCCAGTAGATCCTTCATGTGTTAGCTCAACTCACCGACCAGTATGTTTTAAATAAGTGACCCACTGATCAGAGCAGATCGACTGGTCCGAACCCTTGACTGGTCCGAACCCTTGACTGGTCCGAACCCTTGACTGGTCCGAACCCGGGACTGGTTTCAAACAGTTTCGTTGGACAATAAAGCAGACTGTAAACGGATGGGTTTGTAGGTGCCCTTATAAACACAAACATTAAAAATCAGGAACGTGACGGTAAGCTGTCCAATATACAAAAAGAGTTAGAAACAGAAATACAAATAGCTAGAGCTTCATTTAAGGTTATTAATATAATATTCAAGAGGTTGCTAGTAGACTTGCAGTAAATCAACCATTCAAATCATTATGAAGCTGTGTGTAGTCTGTGGTCAGTCAAACAAACGGGCTACCACATGGATAAATTGTCATTTTTGTGGAAATTGGTGTCACGCCCCTTGTGCAGATATCCCAGAACTAGCTACAAGCAGTATTAAAACAGAGAAGTGTTTTTGGGTATGCCCAAATGAGGAAAATCTGTGGACTAAAATCACAAGGGTATTAAAAGAGGATAACATCAAAGCTGCTTTCATAGAAAACCTGGAAGCTTTCTACAACAGATGGGAACATAAAAAGTCTGGGCTGAATGGTACTGCCCTTGATACTGGCCATGTAGTCACAAACTGTAAGGCTGGAGGTGATGTCCTGGTAGTCAGTAAATGTGGGGCTGATAGTGCTGTCCTGGGAGACAGTAATGGTGAAGCTGGCGGTGCTGTCCTGGGAGACAGTAATGGTGAAGCTGGAGGTGCTGTCCTGGGAGACAGTAATGGTGAAGCTGGAGGTGCTGTCCTGGGAGACAGTAATGGTGAAGCTGGAGATTTTGTCCAGGTAGTCGGGAATTATACGAAGGAAGGAATACATATAAATGACCTCATAGAGGACAGGAGCCATAGTAGGGAAAGTGTAGTCAAAGATAAGATAAAACCAATATTGCAAACCAGAAATACCGCAGGAAATAGCAAACAAGAGGACTCCAATAGCAATAGTGAGGATAAATTACCAAAAACAACTGGTGGGAGCTCCATTGTTGGTGCTAAGGAGGATAGGAATAAGACAGGGAAACATGCACCAACAGGGAATACAGTCACAGAAACCCAAGGCAAACGGAAACCAAGCCTGTGCACATACTATGCACTTGGTATCTGCTAGCATGGGAAATCTGGAAAAACAGATGGGACATGCAACTATGACCACCCTAGAAAATGTCATGCCCATATGACAACAGGAAAATGCAAACTCCCTTCCTGTAAGCTTTTTCACCCTGAAATGTGTACCTCTTCAGTACAGGAAAGACTGTGCTATAACTTAAATTGCCAGGCATACCATCTAAAGGGGACGAAAAGATACAAAACATCCAGGCCATGGGAAAACCTGGGTAGCCACAGCCACTCAAGAGGGAGAGGTTTTTTAGTGCCAGGAAGGAAAAAAAACTGGCAGGAAATGACAGAAATCGTACACCAAATCCAGTCATTCCTGGAGTGGAACCACAGTCGATGGCCTCCACTCCAAACCAACAGATACAGATACTAATGCCGGAAAAAAAATCCCCCCCCAGTACCAACAATACCACCAGTCCGATAACATTCTTCTTTGCAAATATACAGGGTCTAAAGCCAGCAACAAACAACAAAATACCTTTCATCCGTGGACTGCTTGCAGAGGCAAAGGCAATGTTCGCGGCTTTCACTGAGACCCACATAAAGGATCACTTGGACAACGAAATATGGATCCCAGGTTACAACCTATACAGATGTGACAGAGTGAACAGGCAAAAGGGGGGGGTTGGCCTGTACATTGCAGAGTCACTTGTTTGCACAGAACTGCTTAATGCCTCAAATGACGTAGTGGAAGTTTTAGCAGTAAAGGTCGAGAACCAAAACCTAGTCATTGTGGTAGTCTACAAGCCTCCGGATGCAACATCCCAGCAATTCCAGGAACAGCTGTTAAAAATTGACCACTGTCTGGAAAATCTTCCAGCTCCTGCACCCAACATCTTGCTCCTGGGGGATTTCAACTTAAGGCACCTAAAATGGAGGAATATAGCAAATAATATTGTTGCAGTAATAACACCAGGAGGCAGCTCTGATGAAAACTCACACTCACACGAGCTTTTAAATCTCTGCACAAAATTCAATTTAAACCAGCAAATAATAGAGCCTACTAGACTGGAGAATACACTAGACCTCATCTTCACTAACAATGATGATCTGATAAGAAATGTCACCATATCAAAAACAATATACTCAGATCACAACATAATTGAGGTTCAGACATGTATGCGCGGAGCCCCAGACCGACAAAATGAGACTAGTCACGAGGGAGCATTCACCAAATTCAACTTCAATAACAAAAACGTAAAGTGGGACCAAGTAAACCAAGTCCTAACCGATATAAGCTGGGAAGATATACTAAGCAACACAGACCCAAACTTATGCCTAGAACAGATTAACTCGGTGGCACTCGATGTATGCACAAGGCTTATTCCTCTAAGAAAAAGGAGGAGTAGATGTAAAATAGAAAGAGACAGGCGCTCCCTTTACAGGCGACGGAAAAGAATAACAGAGCGGCTAAAAGAGGTCAATATATCTGAAATGCGCAGGGAGACACTGGTCAGAGAAATAGCAAGCATCGAACTTAAGCTAAAAGAATCCTTTAGGAGTCAGGAATCGCGGGAAGAACTAAAAGCCATAAATGAAATCGAAAGAAACCCAAAGTATTTCTTCTCCTATGCCAAATCAAAATCGAGAACAACGCCCAGTATTGGGCCCCTACTTAAACAAGATGGGTCCTACACAGATGACAGCAAGGAAATGAGTGAGCTACTCAAGTCCCAATATGACTCAGTTTTTAGCAAGCCGCTAACCAGACTGAGAGTCGAAGATCAAAATGAATTTTTTATGAGAGAGCCACAAAATTTGATTAACACAAGCCTATCCGATGTTATCCTGACGCCAAATGACTTCGAACAGGCGATAAATGACATGCCCATGCACTCTGCCCCAGGGCCAGACTCATGGAACTCTGTGTTCATCAAGAACTGCAAGAAGCCCCTATCACGAGCCTTTTCCATCCTATGGAGAGGGAGCATGGACACGGGGGTCGTCCCTCAGTTACTAAAAACAACAGACATAGCCCCACTCCACAAAGGGGACAGTAAAGCAACAGCAAAGAACTACAGACCAATAGCACTAACATCCCATATCATAAAAATCTTTGAAAGGGTCCTAAGAAGCAAGATCACCACCCATCTAGAAACCCATCAGTTACACAACCCAGGGCAACATGGGTTTAGAACAGGTCGCTCCTGTCTGTCTCAACTACTGGATCACTACGACAAGGTCCTAAATGCACTAGAAGACAAAAAGAATGCAGATGTAATATATACAGACTTTGCAAAAGCCTTCGACAAGTGTGACCATGGCGTAATAGCGCACAAAATGCGCGCTAAAGGAATAACAGGAAAAGTCGGTCGATGGATCTATAATTTCCTCACTAACAGAACACAGAGAGTAGTCGTCAACAGAGTAAAGTCCGAGGCAGCTACGGTGAAAAGCTCTGTTCCTCAAGGCACAGTACTAGCTCCCATCTTGTTCCTCATCCTCATATCCGACATAGACAAGGATGTCAGCCACAGCACCGTGTCTTCCTTTGCAGATGACACCCGAATCTGCATGACAGTGTCTTCCATTGCAGACACTGCAAGGCTCCAGGCGGACATCAACCAAATCTTTCAGTGGGCTGCAGAAAACAATATGAAGTTCAACGATGAGAAATTTCAATTACTCAGATATGGTAAACATGAGGAAATTAAATCTTCATCAGAGTACAAAACAAATTCTGGCCACAAAATAGAGCGAAACACCAACGTCAAAGACCTGGGAGTGATTATGTCGGAGGATCTCACCTTCAAGGACCATAACATTGTATCAATCGCATCTGCTAGAAAAATGACAGGATGGATAATGAGAACCTTCAAAACTAGGGAGGCCAAGCCCATGATGACACTCTTCAGGTCACTTGTTCTATCTAGGCTGGAATATTGCTGCACTCTAACAGCACCTTTCAAGGCAGGTGAAATTGCCGACCTAGAAAATGTACAGAGAACTTTCACGGCGCGCATAACGGAGATAAAACACCTCAATTACTGGGAGCGCTTGAGGCTTCTAAACCTGTATTCCCTGGAACGCAGGAGGGAGAGATACATGATTATATACACCTGGAAAATCCTAGAGGGACTAGTACCGAACTTGTACACGAAAATCACTCACTACGAAAGCAAAAGACTTGGCAGACGATGCACCATCCCCCCAATGAAAAGCAGGGGTGTCACTAGCACGTTAAGAGACCATACAATAAGTGTCAGGGGCCCGAGACTGTTCAACTGCCTCCCAGCACACATAAGGGGGATTACCAACAGACCCCTGGCAGTCTTCAAGCTGGCACTGGACAAGCACCTAAAGTCAGTTCCTGATCAGCCGGGCTGTGGCTCGTACGTTGGTTTGCGTGCAGCCAGCAGCAACAGCCTGGTTGATCAGGCGCTGATCCACCAGGAGGCCTGGTCACAGACCGGGCCGCGGGGGCGTTGACCCCCGAAACTCTCTCCAGGTAAACTCCAGGTAAACCTTGTATTTACGAGCTGGAAACACAAGAATCATAAGCGCCAGGGAAATGTGATTCAAGTAGTTCTAACTATGGGACACGAAAGCTCTAATTCCTCAGATCAAGATCTCTTTACCAGCATCAAGACACTCCCTTTGAAGAAACCTTAAACTAAGATTAAAAAAAGTTATTCACCAAGTGAAGAGAACGGGAGCAGGAGCACCCACCACAACACTACTGAGCAGCTGTGTGCTGCTCTGTGATAACTCACTCCCTCCTCCAGCTCTTGCCACTTGCTGCTGTTCCTTGTGGTTTTTATTTTGGCATTTGTACATCATTATAAACAAAAATAGGTGAATAACATGGAATGGTAGGTTTTATTATTATTATTATAACCAAAAAACGCCGAAGCGATAATACATAAAGTATATAATCACTTTTATAGATATCAAAACTTAACTGATTGCAATACATGTGTAGCTACTCTGAACTATAGCACTTCACGCAAGATTAGATCTGTCAGCCTAAGCTGAGAGACTTCAGTGTGGAAATTATTTAATTTCCTCTCATGGAACGAGACATGGCTGACTAGTGCCTAATAAGTGTTTAATGTGTTGATTGCACTGGGTCATCAAGAACCGCAAGAAGCCTGTGGAAATTATTTAATTTTCGAAGCTATAGTGCCTAATAAGTGTTTAATGTGTTGATTTGGGTCAAAATGTATTTGTATTTTGAATAGAACCAACCGGGTTCGCCCTGCGCCTGCGCGGATGTGCGGGGGGGGGGGGGACAGGTCGACTCAGGGCAGGGGTTGGCGGCAGTGTTTTGAATGTAGTGAGGAGGCTGTGAAAACATGGGATCAGGAAATTGGCGTTCACGGCGGCCTAAGGATTAATATAGGCCTCACTTCCTAATAGGGAGTGAGTCGTCGTAACTGTTCCTGGTGAAGAGAGAGGGAACGTGATTTACGTGACCACCGTAATAAAGTGGTAAAATGAGTGGATAATAGTAGGACCGGGGGTGACGGTGCACCGCCATGGATGTGTCCAGGGGAAATTACCCGTGAGTTAATCCTCACTCATCAGTCTCAGATCTTAATGGAGTGACCTCTAATGTGTATAATAATTATGAGACATTAAATCGTCTTGTGAATTGTAATGTAATCAGTGATAATAACACTAAGTTAAGGAATCGTTGAAGCGATATGAGCTGCCATTCCCAGAGTGTGTGTGCACATGTTTACCTCGTTGTTCCTGTCTCGAGGATAGTGAAGTTTTTATGGAGTCACGACTTCTAAACCGGGACAAACCAACGGATACCTCTCGTCCTGCTGGAATAAGAACCATGTCAGTTTAACAGGACATCGAAATGAGATGGTGAATGGAGGAAATAAGAAGTATCAATCACCCACAGCTAAGTAACCTTTCTAGTTATAGCAGACTGATACTGGCCAGTTAGGTATGTTGTAATTGGATGGGTTATGGGTGATCCAGCTACATCAAGTGACCAGAGAATATCTGGTAAGTGGTGGGATTATGTACAAGTGTCTTTCCTTGATGGATATATCCATGTGTAACCTACCCCTCCCCCCCTTCATTCAGTTACACTAATATAATCTATACAGTCCACAATTAATTAGTAGCGCCGTACTTGAGGGTGCTATCCAATTTATACTGGTCTCGGATAGATATGGATAAGATTGTGAGGGGTCGAGGGGGCCACTTGCAGTGACCAGAGGTGGTTAAGTTTTCTCACATGTCTACACGGGGTGACTGCGGTAAACAACATAGTTGTTGTCTCCCAATGAGATTACTCGTATGTATGTAATGTTGAGGTACGTACAGATAACACCCCTAGTAAATTTTCCATATCTGCCTGCTGGTCCTTCAAACTGGATGAAATCAGTGAAAAATTAATTGAATTAATTACTCAATAATTAAGTGACTGATTGAAGAAAGTGGGTATAGGGTACACAAATTTAATCGGTCGTGTGGTGGATGATAATTAGCCCAATTAATTACTAGCACATGGGTGGCTAGGATTTATACAAGAGTAAAGTGCAAGAATTACTCTCACAAGGTGTCTACTTAAGTTGTATAATTGGTGATTATTAATTCCCTAACCATGGCTGGGTCTGAGGAAGTTAGTGCGGCTGGCAAGTCCATGGATGCCAAAGCAAAGAAAGCATCACTACAAGCTCGGAAGGGTCATGTTACTAAATCATACAGTGTATGGAGTTAATGGGACAAGAAACGGTAAACCCTGATGAATTAAAGTTACACCTAGATGCCTTAGAAAATAGATATGAGTCATAAATTGTGGTATAAGGACTGTGAGAGCGATCTTCTGGTGAATTGTGCAGATGATGCTGAAAGGGAGCGGCTGCTGGATCAATATTATGAAGTGGAGGACAACATTGTGTCCTGCAAAACTAAGGCTTTGGAGAAGGTAAAGGGTGTAAACAATGTTGTTGGTCAACCTAGTAAGGAAAATCAGAGGTGTCTACCAAAACTCCCAGAATTATGCATGCCTGTGTTTAATCCGGGAGAAAACTGGGAGGAGTTTTGGTCTATCTTTAAAGCAGTCGTACATGATAGGAGTGATCTTGCAAGTGTTACCAAATTATGCTATTTAAAGGGACAAGTAAGGGGATATGCGCATGTTCTCATACAAGCATTCCCAAATGTAGATGATTCCTATAGTGAGGCAGCTGACTTGTTGGAGGTCACTTACGGTAACTTGGAGCAAAGTAGGCTGGATCTAGTAGCTAATTTGGCTAGTTTGAAGACTCCAGATCACAACCGCAATGGCTTACAGCAATTTAGGATCAAACTAGAAAGCACTCTTAAGACCTTGAGTAATAAATATGATCTGGAGGGAGCAGAGTGGCTGCTGAGTGCCTTGATTCAGAATAAATTGGACCACAAGACAGTAGAGTGGCTATCTAACAGATATCACAAGGGTTACTTCGGGTTGGAAGAAATAAGAGTGGGCCTGCAGGAGCTAATTGTCCAACTGCAGACCAGCCAACCCATTACCTCTAGGAATACCACGTCTACAGACCCCAGTGCACCTGTCAAGTTCCACAAAAGGAGACTTTATCCCAATATCAATAATCATAAGTCACCTACTAAACGGGGTTACTTAGGCACATATCAAGTGACAGGGGCCAGTAATAGTGGTTCTCCATATCAAAGCAAGAGGAGGAAGTACCACAATAAGGGTAGCCCAGTTGATAAGAGGTCAGGCAAAGAAAGGAGAAATTGTATCTTCTGCAACGGTACTCATTTCTCTAAGAACTGTAATGCCTATAATTCATGGGATGTTAAAGTGGAAAGATTGGAAGAGCTTGCTAGATGTATCAGGTGTCTAGGAAATCATAATGTAAGGGATTGCCGTGCTAACTTGCACCATTGTTATCAGTGTAACAAGGGAAAACACCACATAGCTATGTGTAAGGGCGGATCTAATCGTAATGATGGCACCAATAGTACTGATAGTGATAACCTGGACACAACAGTAGCCAACGTAAAGATTGCAGCTAATGTCGGTAATGATGGCCTAGCTGAGGTAGCTTTACCTGTGTTGGATGTGGTGATTAATGATAAACGGCGTAAATCCAAAACTGTAACAGCATTACTGGATCAGGGATCACAACCTACTTTCATAAAACGTAATTGCCTTAATGGGATGAAGGTACAAATGGGAGATCCTGCTATACTCAAGTTATCTGGCTTTCTCTCGAATAAGAAGGCCCAGTCATACGACACTGTTTATGTAACTGTCAGGCTGGGCAATGAGAGAAAACGTATTAATGCCGTAATTGTGGATAGGCTCCCAGAGAAAATATCTACAATAGGGCTTCGTAACACTACTGAAAGGCTTTCAAGTAAGGTAAATTTGGCACCTTCTGGTGTAAATAATGATTCTGTGGGGCCAATAGATATTTTGATAGGTAGTGACCATTATGCCACCTTTGTAAAGGGTATGACAAAGAAATGCGGAGTCACCCTTCTAAGGACCGCAGGTCACGTGATGTATGGTAGGCTTCCTCGTACTGATAATGAATGACTGGAGGAAGCCATAAATACAGTTACGGTGTGTCTTACTCATTAAATATCACCCCAGTATAAATATACTTCAATAGAGGATGAAGTTGAACCTGTGTATAAATTATGGGAATTGGACAGCATAGGGAACAATGTAAATGAAGAAAGTCCAGATGATTCCTTTACTCAAGAACAATACCAGAAGGATGTTAAATTTGAATCTGGACAATATTGGGTGAGACTTCCGTGGAAGCTGAACCATCCAGACCTACCAACTAATTACTGGATGGCATATGGACAATCAAAGGCTCAGCTCCACGAACTGAGCAAGACACCAGAACTGTTGACTGCTTACGATGATATAATTAATGAGCAGTTAAATAATAAATTCATAGAGGAGGTACCTCCCGAGCAAGCCCAGATTTATGGTCACTATTTGCCACATCACGGAGTGAAGAAGGATTCTAAGACCACTCCTCTGAGGATTGTGTTTAATTGTAGTGCCAGGAGTAACAAAAATGTACCTAGTTTGAATGACTGTTTGATGACAGGTCCGTCGTTGATGGAAAAACTGGGAGACATATTATTAAACTTCAGGGTTAAGAATTATGCCTTTACGGCGGACATAAGTAAAGCTTTCCTGAGAGTGGGTCTGCAGGAGGCTGACCGGGATTGCACAAGGTTTTTATGGCCCGAGAATCCTAGTGACCCACTTAGTCCCCTGAAGACTTTTCGCTTCAGGAGTGTATTGTTTGGTGCTACCTCCAGTCTGTTCCTGCTCCAGGCAACGATAAATGCACACCTTAAGTGTACGGGTGGTCCACTGAGTGGAGTAATGGGTAAACAATTTTATGTGGACAATTTCCTGGGGGTGACGTCTACTGAAGAGGAACTAATGAGCATATGTGAAGGGGCTAATGAGATAATGCAAGGTGCAAATATGCCTCTGAGAGAATGGAACAGTAATTCGTGCAGTTTAAGGGCTCAAATAAAGACAACCCTGGAGTTGAAGTGTCTAAATATAGTAATGTGCTGGGACTGACTTGGGACACAGAGAGAGACTTGTTATCGTTAAAGTCTAATAACTACAGCATGCCCAATAAATTAACCAAGAGAGTCTTACTTGCGGAAGTTTCAAAATGCTTTGATCCACTAGGCTTAGTGTCACCACTTACCATAAGAGGAAAATTGTTGATACAAGAAGCATGGAAGCTTAAGAGTGCTTGGGATGAAACCCTACCTGAGGAATTTGTTGAAAGGTGGGAAGAACTAATAGGTGAATATGTAAAATTACCAATGTTGGAGTTCCCACGTAATGTGGCCAGTCAAGATGGAGAAAATGTACTCCACATTTTTTGTGATGCTTCGAAATTAGCATATGGAGCAGTCACTTACCTTCAATGTAATAGTGCCATTTCTCTTGTTATGTCTAAGGCTAGGGTGGCTCCAATCAAATCACGTACCTTACCTCAGTTGGAATTAAAGGCCATTTATGTAGGTGTCAAATTAGCCAATTATATAAGAAATAAATTGCGAGAGATAAATATCAGCGACACCGTAATTTGGTCTGATAATGAGGTATCCTTACAATGGATTCGTAATGGTAACAGTAAGATTGTGTATGTACAAAACAGAGTCGCTGAAATCAATCAAATGCAGGAGAAATATAACAGTTTGGGTCACCATATGTTAACCTTTAATCACATTCCTGGTGACGAGAATCCGGCTGACTTCTTGTCTCGAGGCTTGACTTATGAAAAATTTGTGAGTGCTTTATCGTGGTTTAAAGGGCCAAGTTGGCTGGTGAACAAAATTAACTGGCCGGTGCAAAAGGCACATATTGCTCCTGTTGAAATTACGGTGAGCACCTCTCCAGTCAGTAGTCCCTCCTTAGCCAATGATATGAATAGGTATTCTTCCTTACCCAAGCTGATTAGCGTGACAAGGTTAGTGTTTAAATTTATAAATAAGATGAATATCTCATATAATTTTCCCCACCCCCTGAAATACTGTCTACAAAGGGTACAAGAAGAAACCTACAGGGATGATATTAAATTAATGATGGAAGGAAAAATTGTGAAAGGCTCAATAATAGAAAAGCTGGGGCTGTATTTAGAGGATGAAGTAATTAGGTGCAGAGGCAGGTTACAAAATGCTGAATTGGGGGAATATGCTAAGCACCCTATCTTGCTGCCCAAAACTCATCACCTGACAACCTTGATTGTCTTTAATACCCATAATAACGTGATGCATGGTGAGGTACAGGATACCTTAAACTGTATTCGGGAAACCTTCTGGATTCCACAAGGACGGCAAAGTCTAAAAAGGGTTATCAAGTCGTGTGTAATATGTCGCCGGGTGGATGCCAGAGCCTACATGTACCCAGGTCCTCCACCATTGCCCAAGGAACGCGTGCAGTTGGTAAAACCATTTGATGTGACCGGAGTGGACTATAGTGGGCCAATCATTTTAACAGGTACTTCAGATGGTGTTCCCTTGAAGGTGTATGTATGTCTATTTACTTGTACAGCTACTAGGGCTGTTCATCTAGAAGTGGCTCAGGACTTGTCTGCAGAACAGTTCATACAGCTGTTCCAGAAATTTGCAGCTAGGAGATCCTGTCCAAGATTGATGATCTCAGATAATGCCACCAATTTTGTAGCGGGTGCTCAACACTTGATGGAATTAAATAAGAGTGATGATGTACAGTCTTTGTTGACCCAGCGAGGGTGTGTCTGGAAATTTATTACTCCCAGAGCCCCTTGACAGGGAGGACTGTACGAAAGAATGATAGGTACAGTGAAAAGATGTCTTCGTAAGGTGCTACACAGGAAGAGAATTAATTTGGAGGAATTCCGTGCAGTGTTGGTGGAGGCAGAGAATCGGGTAAACAATCGCCCTCTGTCATACATGAGCGACACTCCTGACGCAGAGATTCTGACTCCCTCTCACCTAATATGTGGACGAAGTTTAGAAGTTGCACCTATCTATAGAGATAATCCCGAGGGAAGTGATGAGGATTACAATAATGTGACCGTGTTGAGTGATAAGTTCAAGATGTTAAATAAAGTAATTACTCATTGGTCCGATGTGTGGCGTAAAGAATATCTTCTTACACTACGTGAACACTTTTATGGTGCGCCAGAGGCAGTAAACCGACAGAACATTCAACCAGGTGGCATTGTGTTAATTGATACTGAACAACATCGAACGTTGTGGCCCCTGGGCAAGGTAGTTACATTATACCCAGGTGTTGTCAGAAACGTCAAAGTGTTGTGTCGTGGTCAGGAAAGTTTGCGTACCATTAATAAATTAATTCCCTTAGAATTAAATGGTGTTCAATCCAGTGCAGATGGAAATCTAAGGGAAAGTGACACGAGTGATATTGAAGACACTGACCGAGTAACGCAAGAAGAAATTGTAGTAAGACCCACTAGGAAAACAGCAGCGCAATCTAGAGAGGGCTGGAATCGTCTCCTGGAGGAAGACGCAATTTAAGTCGTCTAACAACGACTTCCACCCGGCTGCAGTGTGGAAATCATTTAATTTCCAAAGCTATAGTGCCTAATAAGTGTTTAATGTATTGATTTGGGTCAAAATGTATTTGTATTTTGAATAGAACCAACCGGGTTCGCCCTGCGCCTGTGCGGATGTGCGGGGGGGACAGGTCGACTCAGGGAAGGGGTTGGCATCAATGTTTTGAATGTAGTGAGGAGGCTGTGAAAACATGGGATCAGGAAATTGGCGTTCACGGCGGCCTAAGGATTAATATAGGCCTCACTTCCTAATAGGAAGTGTCGTAACTGTTCCTGGTGAAGAGTGAGGGGACGTGATTTACGTGACCACCGTAATAAAGTGGTAAAATGAGTGGATAATAGTAGGACCTGGGGTGACAGGTGCGCCGCCATGGAATGTGTCCAGGGGAAATTACCCGTGAGTTAATCCTCACTCATCGGTCTCAGATCTTAATGGAGTGACCTCTAATGTGTATAATAATTATGAGACATTAAATCGTCTTGTGAATTGTAATGTAATCAGTGATAATAACACTAAGTTAAGGAATAGTTGAAGCAATATGAGCTGCCATTCCCAGAGTGTGTGTGCACATGTTTACCTCGTTGTTCCTGTCTCGAGGATAGTGAAGTTTTTATGGAGTCACGACTTCTAAACCGGGACAAACCAACGGATACCTCGTCCTGCTGGAATAAGAACCGTGTCGGTGTAACAGGACATTGAAATGAGATGGTGAATGGAGGAAATAAGAAGCATCAATCACCCACAGCTAAGTAACCTTTCTAGTTATAGCAGACTGATACTGGCCAGTTAGGTATGTTGTAATTGGATGGGTTATGGGCGATCCAGCTACATCAAGTGACCACCAGAGAATATGTGGTAAGTGGTGGGATTATGTACAAGTGTCTTTCCTTGATGGATATATCCATGTGTAACCTACCCCCTCCCCTTCATTCAGTTACACTAATATAATCTATACAGTCCACAATTAATTAGTAGTGCCGTACTTGAGGGTGCTATCCAATTTATACTGGTCTCGGATAGATATGGATAAGATTGTGAGGGTCGAGGGGGCCACCTGCAGTGACCAGAGGTGGTTAAGTTTTCTCACATGTCTACACGGGGTGACTGCGGTAAACAACATAGTTGTTGTCTCCCAATGAGATTACTCGTATGTATGTAATGTTGAGGTATGTACAGATAACACCCCTAGTAAATTTTCCATAAAGCCCTATCTTGTGCTTTTAACATCTTATGGAGAGGGAGCATGGACACTGGGGTCGTTCCACAGTTATTAAAAACAACAGACATAGCCCCCACTCCACAAAGAGGGCAGTAAAGTAATAGCAAAGAACTACAGACCGATAGCGCTAACTTCCCATATAAAAATCTTTGAAAGGGTTCTAAGAAACAAGATCTCCACTCATCTAGATAATCATTAGTTACACAACCCAGGGCATCATGGGTTTAGAGCAGGTCGCTCCTACCTGCCCCAACTACTGGACCACTATAACAAGGTCCTGGATGCTCCAAAAGAATAACAAGAAAAGTTGGTAGAGGAAATCTGTAATTTCCTAACAAGTAGAACACAAAAAGTAGTAGTAAACAGAGTTAAGTCTGAGGCGGTTACTATGAAAAGCTGTTACACAAGGCACTATTCATGCCCCATCTTGTTCCTCATCTGCATATCTGACATAGACAAGGATGTAAGCCACATCACCATGTTTTTCTTTGCAGATGACACCCTAATTTGCATAATAGTGTCTTCCATTGAAGACACTGCAAGACTCCAGGCAGACATCAACCAAATTTTTAAATGGGCTGAAGAAAACAATGTGAAATTCAATTATGAGAAATTTTAATTGCTCCAACATGGTAAACATGAGGAAATTAAAACTATTTCGGAGTATAAAACAAATTCCAACCACACAATGGAGCGAAAAACTAATGTAAAGGACCTGGGAGTGATAATATCAGAGGATCTTGCTCTCAAAGACCACAACAATGTATCAATCGCATCTGCTAAAAATGACAGGATGGATAATGAGAACCTTCAAAACTAAGGATGCTAAGCCCATGATGACACTCTTCAGGTCGCTTGTTCTATCTAGGCTGGAATATTGCTGCACACTAACAGCACCTTTCAGGGCAGGTGAAATTGCTGACCTAGAAAATGCACAGAGAACCTTCACAGTACACATAAGTACAATAAAACACCAAAATTACTGGAAAGTTAAGTTTCTCGACCTGTACTCCCTGGAACACAGGCAAGAGAGATAATCTATACACGTGGAAAATCCTAGAGGGATTAGTACCAAATTTTCACAAGAAAATCACTCCCTACAAATAAAAACAAACAAAAGTTTATTTCTTTGCAAAGGTTATAATGTGTGTTTACATTTCATAATTGTTACAAAGAAAGCCACTATCATGCTGAGGCATTTCAGGCAGACTTAACCTAATTTCCTGACTCGTATAAGGAAACTAGTCTACCTTTCCTAGTTTCCTGAGATTGTCAGAATGAACAAGAGCCAAGAACGAACTGGTAACTGCTGTCCCTTTGTCTTTTAATGATAAGGAGGCAATGCCGTTGTGACACACACGGTCTCCTCCATTCCTTGAAGCAATCTTAGGCCTGCCACCCTCCAACTCATCGTCCACACAAAGGATATGCTGAACTCAGCTTTATATCTCTTCCTGTGGCTCGTACGTTGGATTGCGTGCAGCCAGCAGTAACAGCTTGGTTGATCAGGCTCTGATCCACCAGGAGGCCTGGTCACAGACCGGGCCACGGGGGCGTTGACCCCTGGAACTCTCTCCAGGTAGGTTTCTTGTTATTTAGCTATAGACTAGTATTCCTAATAGTTCCAACTTGTAGATAAAGTGGGGTGCAGTTTTTCCCTTAATTTTCCTTCTATGGAGAAAAGAGTAATTACTTTAGTTTAACCCTCACTATGTAGTTGATCAATAACTCTAGCAAGGGCAGGAAGGTATGCCTCATAGTTCATACATATGTTCCTCATAAAGCTGTTTGCGAGGAAGGAAGAATCCCTCAGAGGGCTGAGAGATACCCTCTTTACTGGAGAATTTTCTCCACAGCAGGTAAAGAGTGGTAGATTACAAATATTCAATATTTTACTCTATTATTAATATGAGGTAGTATAATTTATGATACATACATTTTTAGGTTTGTAATAATGGTTTAATAGATAAGGGATAATAAAATATTTGGAAGAGTTGCTTCAAATTTGGTTAGAGATTAGCATAGTGTGGGTATGGTTATTATTGAGAGATGAGATCATTTTTAAGTATAGTCCTAAACTGATTTGTGGGCAGGGGACTTATTGCTGGTTTGGGTAAAGATTTCCAGATCTTCGGGTCCTTTACGTGCATTGAATTTTTGCCCATAATGCTCTGCATACAAAGTGCTTTTGGCATGTACACCCAACTACTATAATTCCTTGTACAACTATGTATCATGTCCAAATAAACTATATGAATATGAATATGAATATTGTGAGATGGATACGAGGGATGTCAAAAAGTGTTTTGTGCCTAGTGTTATGCCTGTGTTCTGTTGTAGCTCTCTAAGCAGAAGTTTGAGCGGAGGGTTGATATTGGAGTTTAATGTTCTGTATATATAGCAGGCACAATAATAAATAAGTGTGTATATTTTGTATATAAGTTTAAGCTCTTGAAGAGTGGTGGGGTGTGTTTTCTGGCGCAGGAGTTTGTGATCATCCACACCTCCTCTTTTTGTTGGGTTATTAAAGGTTTAAGGTGATTGCTCGTGGTAGATCCCCAAGCACAAATACCATAGGTGAGGTAAGGGTATATTAGAGAGTTACATAAAGTAAGGAGCGCCATTTGGGGTACATAGTATCGTATCTTGGAAAGGATGCCTACTGTTTTGGAAACTCTTAGTTATATGCTGGATGTGGGTCTGAAATTTAAGAGTACAATCAAGGTGGAGACCTAGAAATTTGTCCTCAGTGTGTCTTGTAATGGGTGAACCATTTATCGATATGTTTATCTGAATATTTAATGCTGTTTACAAAAAAGCATGAAGTAGGTTTTGTCTATATTGAGAGTCTGTCTGTTGGTCGTCATCCAGTTTGATATATCAGTTTACACACTGCGACTGTGTGACATGTTTGCCCCACAAGAGACCTATAACTCATAATGGCTGTGGAATAAGAACGTGTATGACATGTATGGCATGTGCCAACAGGCCTGCTGAAGTGTTCCTCCTTTATTATGTTCTTATGGTGGACACAGATGATCAGGCCACATGATCTGAAGCTCCCTGTTCGCCTGAAAGAATTTAGCTGGAGCTTCTCTGCCTCTTAATAACAATAACAATAGGAATAACAAGTTTATTTCAGTATGATGCATGTTTGTACAAAGGAGTGTAACAATTTGGTGAATATGCCAAAAGCACATTTATATACAGATCATTTCGAGCAAACTTAAGACTAATTTAAGATTAATTAGGAAATAACAGTACAGTAATTTTACATATGGTCATTAGGTGAGTTACAATGAATACAAGAAAATTGAATATGAAGTTGAAAGAATTGTAAGTTTGAGGTAATGATTAAATAGATAAGCAATCATCAAGTACAGTTTACAATATGAAGTATTACAATTTAGCACAGTTAAAAAAATGAAATTGAGGGTCTGGAGGTTCAGCTACTCTGCCTTTTGAGGAGTCTGGAGGTCCATCTATTCTTCTTCTTGAGGGGTCTCGAGGTTCAACTACTCTGCCTCTTGAGGGATTTGGTGGTTCAATTATTCTGCCTCTTGAGGGGTGAGGAGGTTCAACTATTCTACCTCTTGAGGGTCTGGAGGTTCAACAATGCCTCTTGAGGGGTGAGGAGGTTCAACTATTCTTCCTCTTGAGCGTCTGGAGGTTCAACTATGCCTCTTTCATGTTTTGAGAGATAGCTCTGGCATTATGAGAAATGTTAATGCTTTTCCCCTGATCACTCAGCGATCAGAGTATATGTAGAAATTAGAAATACTTTACCTTCTGGAGCTCTAATAAATGGTTTTATACAGCTGATATGATAAAAGTTAGCTTTATACCGCCTTAACTTTAAACCACATAAATTTTTAAGAAATTTTACATTCCCAATTTAGAGAATCATTTTCACTAATAACCTATAGCAAATTAAAAAATTATGTTTAATTGAAATACTTAACAATAAGATTTTACAATTACGCTCTCTAGCTGTCTTGAATATTCCTGGTATAACAGAGTAACTACTGTGACTTTTACTTTGATCAGTCTGTTCGTTCTCGTGATATAAGATAAGATAAAGATAATTTATTACAGCATGTTACAATGTTTGTGAAAATGTAAATTACATTTAGGTGTGTATGTCGAGAGTTTCTTAATTTACAGAGCTTCTCGGATAAACTTAAGACTAATTTAAGATTAATACGGCAATGGCAATGTAAATATATATTTAGAAGTTACAATGGATACAAGCATATTGAATATCCTATTAGTACATATTGACGTTAAGGAGATACAACCAATGTTTTAAAGGTTGAGAGGATTACAGATATTAAGAATAAGGTTATAATATATAGATATTTTAGTGACACTGAGAATATGGACATGCAGTTATCTCATCTAGCTGGTGTTGGGATATGTTAGGGAGAGAAGGTGTTTTTTAACGGTAGTTTTGAATATACTGGTCAAGACAGTGGCTCTGGAGGCTTCTGGCAGAGAGTTCCAGATTTTGAGCCCTTTTATGTGCATTGAATTTTTACAGAGATTAGGAAGGGCCTCGGCAAATGTGTGTGTGTACTCACCTATTTGTACTCACCTATTTGTGGTTGCAGGGGTCGAGTCCTAGCTCCTGGCCCCGCCTCTTCACCGGTTGCTACTAGGCCCTCTCTCTCCCCGCTCCATGAGCTTTATCAAACCTCGTCTTAAAACTGTGTATGGTTCCTGCCTCCACTACGTCATTTTCTAGGCTATTCCACTGCCTTACAACTCTATGACTGAAGAAATACTTCCTATCTCTCTGATTCATTTGTGTCTTCAACTTCCAATTGTGGCCTCTTGTTTCTGTGTCCCCTCCCTGGAACATCCTGTCTTTGTCCACCTTGTCTATTCCACGCAGTATTTTATATGTCGTTATCATGTCTCCCCTGACCCTCCTGTCCTCCAGTGTCGTCAGGCCGATTTCCCTTAATCTTTCTTCATAGGACATTCCCCTTAGCTCTGGAACTAACCTTGTCGCAAACCTTTGTACTTTCTCTAGTTTCTTGACGTGCTTTATCAAGTGCGGGTTCCAAACAGGTGCTGCATACTCCAGTATGGGCCTGACATACACGGTGTACAGTGTCTTGAATGATTCCTTACTAAGGTGTCGGAATGCTGTTCTCAGGTTTGCCAGGCGCCCATATGCTGCAGCAGTTATCTGATTGATGTGTGCTTCCGGAGACATGCTCGGTGTTATACTCACCCCAAGATCTTTCTCCTTGAGTGAGGTTTGCAGTCTTTGGCCACCTAGCCTATACTCTGTCTGTGGTCTTCTGTGCCCTTCCCCTATCTTCATGACTTTGCATTTGGCAGGATTAAATTCGAGAAGCCATTTGCTGGACCAGGTGTCCAGTCTGTCCAGGTCTCTTTGAAGTCCTGCCTGGTCCTCATCAGATTTAATTCTCCTCATTAACTTCACATCATCTGCAAACAGGGACACTTCTGAGTCTAACCCTTCCGTCATGTCGTTCACATATACCAAAAATAGCACTGGTCCTAGGACCGACCCCTGTGGGACCCCGCTCGTCACAGGTGCCCACTGTGATACATCATTACGTACCATGACTCGTTGTTGCCTCCCTGTCAGGTATTCTCTGATCCATTGCAGTGCCCTTCCTGTTATATGTGCCTGATGCTCTAGCTTCTGCACTAATCTCTTGTGAGGAACTGTGTCAAAGGCCTTCTTGCAGTCCAAGAAGATGCAATCAACCCACCCATCTCTCTCTTGTCTTACTTCTGTTATTTTATCATAAAACTCCAGAAGGTTTGTGACACAGGATTTGCCTTCCGTGAATCCGTGCTGGTTGGCATTTATACTCCTGTTCCGTTCCAGGTGCTCCACCACTCTCCTCCTGATAATCTTCTCCATAATTTTGCATACTATACACATCAATGACACAGGTCTATAGTTTAGTGCCTCTTTTCTGTCTCCTTTTTTGAAAATGGGAACTACATTTGCCGTCTTCCATACCTCAGGTAGTTGCCCAGTTTCCAGGGATGTGTTGAAGATTGTGGTAAGTGGCACGCACAACATATCTGCTCCCTCTCTAAGGACCCACGGAGAGATGTTGTCCGGTCCCATTGCCTTTGAGGTATCGATGTCCCTTAGCAGTTTCTTCACCTCCTCCTCATCTGTATGTATGTCGTCCAACACTTGTTGGTGTATTCCTTGCTGGTGTCCCCATCTGGTCTGTCCCCCGAGAGTCCTTCCTGTCTCTACTGTAAATACTTCCTTAAATCTCGTGTTGAGCTCCTCACATACCTCTTGATCGTTTCTTGTGAGTTCTCCACCTTCTTTCCTCAGCCTTATCACCTGGTCCTTGACTGTTGTCTTCCTCCTAATGTGGCTATACAGCAGTTTCGGGTCAGATTTGACTTTCGATGCTATGTCGTTTTCATACTGTCGCTGGGCCTCCCTCCTTATCTGCGCATACTCGTTTCTGGCTCTTCTACTAATCTCCTTGTTTTCCTGGGTCCTATGCCTCCTGTACCTTTTCCATTCTCTGTTGCACTTAGTTTTTGCCTCCCTACACCTTCGGGTAAACCAAGGACTCGTTTTGGTCTTCCTATTATTTCTGTTTCCCTTGGGAACAAAACTTTCCTCTGCCTCCTTGCACTTTGTTGCCACATATTCCATCATCTCGTTTACTGATTTT
>NC_091344.1:6609880-6637380 GCF_038502225.1 Cherax quadricarinatus | reverse complement strand
TCGACCGATTTAATTCTCCTCATTAGCTTCACATCATCTGCAAACAAGGGCACTCCTGAGTCTATCCCTTCCGTTATGTCATTTCTATTCAAGATTGATGGACTGACCACATCGACTCAAGGTTGAGGGACTGATTACCTATCTTTGTGTCATCGGCAAATTCGCCGATGACACAAAGATAGGTAAGATAATTGATTCAAACGTAGATGTTAGGGAACTTCAGGAGGATTTAGACAATCTCTATCCTTGGTCAGAAAAGTGGCAGATGCAGTTCAATGTAGATAAATCCAAGGTTCTGAAGCTCGGGAGTGTCTATAACCCTAGCACTTATAAGTTAAATAATGTTGAACTTAGTCATACAGACTGCGAAAAGGACTTGGGGGTTATGATGAGCAGCAACCTTAAACCAAGACAGTAGTGCCTAAGCGTACGTAATAAGGCAAATAGATTATTGGGTTTATACCATATCAAGAAGTGTAAGCAACAAAAGTCCAAAGGTTATACTACAGCTTTATACATCATTAGTAAGGCCTCACCTAGATTATGCAGCTCAGTTCTGGTCTCCATATTACAGAATGGACATAAATTCGTTAGAAAACATTCAGCGTAGAATGACTAAATTAATACATAGCAATAGAAATCTTCCTTATGAAGAAAGATTGAAGATTCTTAAATTACATTCACTTGTTAGACGAAGAATGAGGGGAGACATGATCGAAGTGTATAAGTGGAAGTTGAGTATTAATAAAGGGGATATTAATAAGGTCTTGAGGATATCTCTCCAAGAGAGAACCCGCAGTAATGGATTTAAATTAGACAAGTTTAGATTTAGAAAGGACATAGGAAAGTATTGGTTTGGAAATAGGGTAGTTGATGAGTGGAACAGTTTACCTAGTTGGGTTATTGAGGCTAGGACTTTGGGTAGTTTCAAATTTAGGTTAGATAAATATATGAGTGAGGGGTTGGATTTGAGTGGGACTTGCAAATGAGTGGATAGAGTTATCAGAGCTTATTTCTTGGGTAGCATTGAAAATTAGGTTGGGCAAATGTTTTGTTAGTGGGATGGATTGTAAAGGACCTGCCTAGTATGGGCCAACAGACCTGCTGCAGTGATCCTCCTTTCTTATGTTATGTTCTTACATATACCAAAAACAGGACAGGTCCTAGGACTGACCCCTGTGGAACCCCGCTCGTCACAGGAGCCCACTCTGACACCTCGTCATGTCACATGACTTGTTGTTGCCTCCCTGTCAGATATTCTCTGATCCATTGCAGTACCTTTCCTGTTATGCGTGCCTGATCCTCTAGCTTTTGCATTAACCTCTTGTGAGGAACTGTGTCGAAGACCTTGCAGTCCAAGAAAATGCAGTCTACCATTCTCTCTCGTGTCTTACTTCTGTTACCTTGTCATAAAACTCTAGTAGGTTTGTGACACAGGATTTTCCTTCCCTGAAACCGTACTGATTATCGTTTATAAGCTTGTGTCTTTCTAGGTGCTCTACCGCTCTCCTCCTGATGATATACTCCATGACTTTGCATACTATACACGTTAGTGACACAGCCTCATGTCTGTCTCCTTTCTTAGAAATTGGGACTACATTTGCCGTGTTCCATACCTCAGGTAGTTGTCCAGTTTCAATTGACGTGTGTGTGTGTGACCCAGTTAATATTTGATCTAATAACTCATTACAGTTGTGACCGGGTGTGGACGTGTGAATGGCTCATTACTTTGTAATTTGTAACCATGTATAGACGTGTAGATGATTCATTACCTTTGTAACTTGGTCATGATTGTGACCAGATCTGCCTGGATTTCATTACCTTTGTAACTTGGTCAGCTATCAAAACTTTGGTGCCCAGTCCCTGGACCCATTATGTACCTCTGTAATTTTCTGACTAACGCCCACAGGATGGATATGAGGTGACTACCAACCACAGGATGGGTATGAGGTTGTAACACAGCGTCTGGAATAATTAATTCAGACTATACAAAATATGAAAAGGAGTTTCTAGAATCAGATCTATCTGAGGATGAAATTAAAAATGTTTTGGATACTTTTAGTAATCAACAATTAAGGTGGACAGGAGTACAGGCTACCTGCCGCAAAACTCTGTCACAGAGACCTACTGTAACTAGTGGTCAAACACCTGTTAAATCTGCAACAACAGGTGCCTCATTACCAAGCTTGCCTACCTTGTCATTACATATTTTCCAAGGTTATAATTACGAAGAATTCATTAGTGGTTTTCAATCCATAGTAAATTCACGAACTGACATAGATGAGTCTTAAAAGGATAAACAATAAATCATGCAGTACACTCACCAAACGTAGTTTACTGTTAGAGGTATCACAATGTTTTGATCCTCTAGGACTCGTCTCACCAATTACCGTAAAAGGTAAAATACTTATGCAGGATGCATGAAAACTCAAAATCAGATGGGATGAGAACTTGCCTTTAGAAATGAGTCAAGCATGGGATGAAATATCCAAGGAGTTTAAACAACTTCATCAAATACAACAAATAACCCAGGCACTCTATCAGTTTTACAAAGCTCAGTCCTGGGCAAAAAGTCTTCTATAAGAAAGAATTATTCTGTATTACGTCTTTACACTGATATGTTTTAATTCCGAAACTATTCCATAAAAGAACCTCATATAATCACCTGACTAGGAGGTGATACACAGAACTTGCTTCTCCATCTTCCCCCAACACAGGTTCAAGTTTTTCTCAACACAGTAGGAAGAAATGTCAGACTTCCAAAGGTAAAGGCCACTATGTGGTCTAGCCCAGTGACCTTGGCCAGCATCTGATCTAACCCCGTGACCTTGGCCAGCATCTGATCTAGCCCAGTGACCCTGGCCAGCATCTGATTAGCCTAGTGACCTTGGCCAGCATTTCATCTAGCCTAGTGACCATAGCCAGCATCTGATCTAGCCCGTGGCCTTGGCCAGCATCTGATCTAGCTCAGTGACCTTGGCCAGCATCTCATCTAGCCTAGTGACCTTAGCCAGCATCTGATCTAGCCCCGTGACCTTAGCCAGCATCTGATCTAGCCCCGTGACCTTGGCCAGCATCTGATCCAGCCCCGTGACCTTGGCCAGCATCTGCTCTAACCCCGTGACCTTGGCCAGCATCTGATCTAGCCCCGTGACCTTGGCCAGCATCTGATCTAGCCCAGTGACTTTAGCCAGCATCTAATCTAGCCCAGTGATCTTAGCCAGCATCTGATCTAGCCCCGTGACCCTGGCCAGCATCTGATCTAGCCCAGTGACCTTGGCAGCATCTGATCTAGTCTAGTGACCTTAGCCAGCATCTGATCTAGCCCCGTGACCTTAGCCAGCATCTGAGCTAGTCCCGTAACCTTGTCCAGAATCCAATCTAGCCCAGTGACTTTGGCCAGCATCTGATCAATCCCAGTGACCTTGTCCGGTATCTGATCTATCCTTGTGACCTTGTCCAGTATTTAATCTGCCCTTGTGACCTTGTCCAGTATCTGATCTGTCCTTGTGGCCTTGTCCAGTATTTGATCTGTCCCTGTGACCTTGCCCAGTCCCTGATCTAGCCCAGTGACCTTGTCTAGTATCTGATCTAGCCCAGTGACCTTATCATGTGGGAGTTCGATACGTGGATTAGGGTAGAAATACTCACGTAGGCTGTTGATTACGTATTATTACTGTTATGTGGACAGAGCCCGCAGCCGTACCTATCTCCTTGGCTACACTCGTAAAACTGACTAGCCGTCTGGCCAGTACCCCGTAGTGGGTGTTTTGAAAATAGTGTCAGCTCAGCACAGACC
Organism: Cherax quadricarinatus; assembly: GCF_038502225.1. NCBI lineage: Eukaryota > Metazoa > Arthropoda > Malacostraca > Decapoda > Parastacidae > Cherax > Cherax quadricarinatus. The sequence goes on along the minus strand of NC_091344.1, from coordinate 6,633,581 downwards.
GTGACTCAAGACGGTTGGTCGTTGAGTCAACGGACGGTTACGGTAACTGGTTACTAGACTGGTAACTGGTTACTACTACTGAGAGCTCGGCGACGCTAACGTATGTCGTCCCGACATACAACTAATACAAACTAGAGATGGCAGGTACGGCTTGGGCTGATTCTATACAATGTCAAAGTACACAACATTAACATTATAGATACATAAGTAGAACATTGGAATGAAAGCTTACGTAACTGAAACTGTAATGTAATACAAGGTATACTATAGTACAACTTAAAACTCAACAAATGAACAACGAACTCAACATTGAGATTACAAGTGATAAAAACAAAAATTTTGATCGATCGATCTGTATTCGTGTGATCTACGGATTCTGAGGAAGGAATATATACAAAGAAAGAGTGTTTAACAGAAAGGCAGATTCGGTGCACGCAAATCTAGACTGTTAACTCTCAGAATGCGGAGAGAACATGAACACAAAAAAAAAATTCTTGAATACTGATAAGTTGATACTGTAATTATTCATCTATACAGGTTATTTACATTTAACCCCAACTCTGCTAAGGCAAGATTGGCATATGCAGAATGGGTGTCATCTCTGGGAGGATCAAACTCTGTAGCATTGGCTAACTCATGCTGTATTTGAGGCAAATCTGAATTGGAAGTTACAAATGATACTTGAGGATTTCTCAATACCTGTCGTGTACGTAGGGAATAACGACATTCAGGTTGATCGTCTGACTGAGTATCAGAGGAAGAGAGTACAGGATCAGGAGGATTGTCAGAGTCTGTCACATTAGTCTGGGTTGGAACATCATTATCATCACATACTAACTTCATATGATCCAAATGCGATTCCTTATACTGACCAGTACTAATCTCTCTAACCTTATACTTATTTCCAGTGATATGTTCAACTACTCGATAAGGACCAACAAACTTTTGATCAAGCTTTGGCATTGCAGACGTTTTGTTAAAATTAGTCAGCATAACTCTCGAACCTACTTTGATTTTGGATGGCTTTACTCGAGTATTTGCGACTCTTGTAAATTCTGCTGTTGATTTATGAAGTGTTTCACGGATTCTTCTAAAAACACTTTGAGCTAAGCTGGTACGAGTTGCTACGAAATCATCAGGGTTGTAATTTGGTTTCGGATTAGAATATAACAACTCATAAGGCAAACGTTTATCTACACCATACAGTGCATAATGTGGAGTGTCACCTATAGAAACATTGTAAGCAGAATTTATAGCACACTGCACATCAGGTATAACTTCATCCCAAGTTTCACTGTTGGGATTGATAGTGGCTCTCAAGACATCAAGTACTTTCTTATTGGTTCGTTCCGCTAACCCATTGCTGGCAGGATGATGAGGAACAATGGTGGATTTAGTGATCTTGTACAAGGTACACAAATTTTCAAGAATTTCATTACAGAATTCACCTCCATTATCTGTTACTAGGGACTTAGGGGTGGTATGCCTGCAGATAATGCGTTCTTTAAACGCTTTAGCTACTGTCTCAGCAGTCTTATCTGCAATAGGAACTAACTCGCAATATCTGGTGAAATGGTCTACCATAACACACAGATGTTTGTTACCTAGGAGGGAACATCGGAAATTAGTTAACAAATCTAGCGCAACTCTTTCCCAAGGTTCGCTAGTAGTTGGATACACTTGGATTGGATTAGGACCATTAGCATTGCCTTTATGTTGCATGCAGACACTACATTTCCTAACATACTCAGAAATATCAGTTGCCATACGAGGCCAAAAGTATTTCAAGGTGAATTGCTAGGTGCAATAACTCCATCATCAAGCATTTGATTGATCAATTCTTCTGCGACAGCAACTTGTGAATGAGGCATTCTGTACGCAGGTATGTAGATAGGTCTAGTACCAGGTTCAAGTGGAATACGATGGGACAATAAGTTCGTTATACCCATCTTCTCACCTGGTAAGGCAATGGCTTTACGACGTTTGTTCAACAGAGTCAACAAACGCTTGACTTCATCTGGGAAGTCAGTGGGAGCTAAGTCTTTCTCCTCAACTGGTGGAACAGATTGATCCAGTGAGGTGGATGAGGTCTCCCCGGCAGAAATAGCACCGACCCACTGGTCAGGTGACAACTCATCCTCTACCTGAACAGGGTAAGGATAGTGAACAAGGTCAACAAGATTGGTATTTGCTCTAAGGCGAACACTGTGACCAGAAGTGTTGGCCAGGTAGAAATGGATCTTACTATCTCGTACAACATGTAAGGATGGTTCAACAAATAGACCTTTTACTTTGCAGGAATCACTGTCAACTAGGACGTTATCACCATCTGGAACACTAGGAACAACGACAGACACTCTAGTGAGAGCACTAGCCGCAACAGAAACGTCTTTCTGCAGACGGCATGTGACATCAACAAGAGATGGCATTACTAGTTGCAAGTAATTGTTTTCCGACAAGGCGTCCCCTGTGGAGAAACTACTACTCGAACTAGCAGGCATTGCAGGGATAGGTTGAGCACTCAAGGCAATCTGAGCGTCCTCGGACACTTGAGGCATCGGACTATCCTGCAATTCTGAAGGTATAGGTGGAACACTGATGGGAGTGACAGAATTACCAGTGCCTGACCGCTTGGGTACGCTACTGGAGAATGCATTAGCTTGTAAGGACTTAATCCGTACATCATACTCTGCAGCAGTATAACAGATTTCTGATCCAAGCTGGTAACCCCAGAATGGAACGATCAAGTCGTCAATTTGTGCATGCCATCGATAAGGGTCGAGCACAATGCGTAAGTCTCGCATGGAAGCAAATCCCAGTAGAAGGTCACCAGGGAAAGTAATCTGATCGACAACAAGGAAGGAAACAGTGAAGTCTCTACCTTGGATAGAAAAGGTTAGGGCAGTCGTACCTCGGACACGCAGGTGAGAACCAGATACTCCACTAAGGGAGGACACAGGAGTCGGTTCTACGAGAAGGACATGTCGTAACTTCTTATCCTTAAACAAACTAGACCTAATAATATTGATTTGCGCACCAGAGTCCATGAACAATTGAACGGGCGCATTATAAACAGATGCTTGCACTATAGGGCCTATGGTTGCATTGGAAGTTATGTGCAAACAAAAAGGTGGATTTTCATCAGAAAAGACTTGTTCTACTCCATCCCCAAAATCATCTGTGTCAGAGACATGTGAAGCAACAACCTCAGCAGGGTTGTCATTCTCGAGACTGCTTAAGGCTTCAAAGGAGTTGTGAACGGGGATGGTGTACTCATTATCACCTACTGTCACCATGGGGCGGTTTGACTGGGGCGCTCGAATTCCCCCGAATTGGAAGAACGAGGCTGGTTCTGGTTAGTTTGAGAATTGAAATAATGAGCCTGGTTCTGGTTAGTTTGATAACCACGAGATCTGTTTCCTCGACGGGTTCTGCGGTTGGAACGACCACGGAAAGATCTAGAGTACTGAAGGTTATAGAGAGCATTACACTCAGATGTGTCATGTCCATGTATTCTATGATAAGTACAGTAGGGAAGATCTGAGTACTCATCATCAGTACGACGTCTCTTAGGGTAACTATCAGGACAATTAATTGCAATATGGCCACGGAAACCACAGTTGTAACAATTCCGCCGACTATGGTTACTGAATGTACTATGAATACTACGAGGTGTATAACGACTCTGTACACTGGTTCTTGGTGATCTCTGAGATGATTGACGACTACGATTTGTCTCTGTGGCGCAAACAAGAGGTGGTGCAGACTGAGGCATATGTGTGACATTACTTTTGATACAAGGGAAAGTACCCTGGGGGCACAAGGAACGTACATGATTTAAGGCTGTAAGAGGTTCCATCGTTACAGTTGGAGGATCAGCCTCATAAGCACACACAGAAGCAGGCGGCATTAGTTCTTTAATTGCTCCAAAAGCTGCTATTTTAGCAATTGATGCTGTAAATGGTTTAGCCTCTTCAGGGAGAAAAGATGATGATTGGACAGCATTGATAAATGATGATAAAAGTTTGTCTAATCTAACAGCAAATGCACTCAACGATTCAGTACTCATGGGTGTAGCATTCACTAGTTCCCTAAGAACGACATATGGATCAGCTGTTTTTACTGGGACAAGGAAAGAACGAATCAGTTCCTCATATTGTGACCACTTAGTAAGATTCCTGAAGTCTCGCATATCCAGGAGATCAACAACATGAACAGCAGCAGGAGATCGATAAAGAGCTTCTTTAGCAAGTCTGATAAGGCTTTCCTCTGAAGGAGGACCTTCAGCTAGGGCACTAGCACGAGAACGAATGGCTGCAAACCATGCTTCAAGACTATGTACATGGCCATTGAATAAAGGTAACGCATCAAGGGAATCACGAGTATAACTATAATATCTCGGTGTCTGAGTCGGTCTGTCAGTCGGTAAGGAACTGTGAGGACTGATGACAGGACCAGCAGTAGTAGCCTGAGGGGTCTGAGTGTCGACATTCACTAAAGTATCACTTGACGGTATGTGAGACATAATGGCAAAGTAACACGAGAACAAATAAAGCAAAAATAATGAACAATAAAAATGATATAAAATTCTAGAATTGAAATGAAAGATATACAACTAATTCTGCAGAATAATTTCTAAATACACTGCAAGAAGAAAGAAAACTCAATTTAAAGGACTATTGACCAAGAGAAAAAAAAAAATTTACATTGAAATATACAAGTAAACCTTGTCCAGTATCTGATCTGTCCTTGTGACCTCGTCCAGTATCTCATATAGCCCAGTGACCTTGTCCAGTATCTGATCTAGCCCAGTGACCTTGTCCAGTATCTGATCTAGCCCAGTGACCTTGTCCAATATCTAACTTATCCTTGTGACCTTGTCAAGTATCTGATCTGTCCTTGTCCAGTATCGGATTTGTCCTTGTGACCTTGTCTAGTATCGGATCTGTTTTTGTTTGGTATCGGATCTATCCCTGTGACCTTGTCCAGTATCTCATCTGTCCCTGTGGCCTTGTGCAGTATCTGATCTAGCCCAGTGACATTGTCCAATATCTAATCTGTCCTTGTGACCTTGTCTAGTATCTGATCTAGCCCAGTGACCTTGTCCAGTATCTCATCTTTCCCCGTGACCTTGTCTATTATCTGATCTAGCCCAGTGACCTTGTCCAGTATCTCATTTTTCCCTGTGACCTTGTCCAATATCTAATCTGTCCTTGTGACCTTGTCCAGTATCTTATCTGTCCTTGTAATCTCATTCAGTATTCGATCTGTTAATATGTCTATAGAATTTGTTTCAACTGCTCTGAGCTCGTGACCCTAACGAGTGTCTTATGTATATCCCTGTGACATTGTCCAGTATATGATCTGACAATGAAACTTTGTCCAGAATCTGTGCTGACCCAGTGGTTTTGTTCCAGATCTTTGACAACCCCCGTCACCTTATCCAGTAGATATGTTACCCTTTTTCTCCTTGTGTTACCCGTTATCTGATGCGGGCCCATGACCTTTTCTAGCATCTTCTCTGACCTTGGATGACCTTGGCCCGGTGGCCTGGTGGCTAAAGCTCCCGCTTCACACACGGAGGGCCCGGGTTCGATTCCCGGCGGGTGGAAACATTTCGACACGTTTCCTTACACCTATTGTCCTGTTCACCTAGCAGCAAATAGGTACCTGGGTGTTAGTCGACTGGTGTGGGTCGCATCCTGGGGGACAAGATTAAGGACCCCAATGGAAATAAGTTAGACAGTCCTCGATGACGCACTGACTTTCTTGGGTTATCCTGGGTGGCTAACCCCCCGGGGTTAAAAATCCGAACGAAATCTTATCTTATCTTATCTTATCTAACATCATAACTTGTAGAAACCGAGTCACAGGAACGACTACTGAACAAACAGACCAGTGGTGCCATTTGTTTTTAATTTTGAACCCTCTGTGGTAGATGTAATTTATTTTACACTCATTGAACCCATGAATGTAAGTTGTACTCATAATGTTTATAAATGACAGAGCGTTTGTGGTAACAGAACAGGAAGGAATCGTCCATTGTGGTTCTTCCTACTCGCAACGCAGTGGTAGCATCAACTCCAGGCCATTGTTACATCTCCAAACAGAGTATCTGTAGTATGCTACTATTTAAAATATACTTTATGAACCGGAGTGGACAAAAGATGTAGATGTTTCCTCAGAATGGGTTAGAGGAAGGGAGTGAACGGAAAGTGGTGTAGGGGGTCGTCCCAGGATAGGCTGAAGGGAGTGAAGGGAAGGTGGTGCAGGGGTCGTTCCAAGATGGGTTAATGGGGGTGGACAGAAAACGTCGTAGCTGTCGTCCCGGGAATAGTTGGAGGAAGGTGGTTGAAAGAGGCGTAGAGGTCATCCTAGGACGGACTTTAGAAGTATGAGGGTTGAAGAAGGCTTTAAGTGGTAAGTAGTTGAGCATCCATCATGTTACATCGGAATCTGAGGAGACTAATGATTTTTATGGACATGAAGTACTGTTGGAGTGTGAGCAATATACTGCAGCACTTGAGTCCTGAAAGTGGGCAGTACAGTGTCATCACTCTGATGGACGGATGAGGATGTTGCAGTTCAGAGCGTCATTTGAAATGCAACGCCTACGCACTTCTGAAAAGAAAGTTATTGAATGAACGATAGTAAATGTGTTTCCTTCTTCTTGTTACAATGCCACTGTGGAAAATAGCAGTAGTTAAAAAAAAACCTAACATTTACAGTACACAGACGAAATATAAAGTGCGGTCAAACTGGGTTGTGGCCACTAGTGAGGCGACACGAGGTGGCAGTCGGAACAGCCATCATCATGCCATAGACTTGTGGAATAATGGCAATATGGCGACATATGGCAGAACCTAGCCCATTGATGCATTAATCACTCAGGTGGTCGGAGGGCGAAACACCGACAAGAATGTAGATAAAGAAACAAGTATGGATAAAACAGTTCCGTTTAGACAGCCATTCAGTCTAATGAACCTCTAATTAAGAGAAATGTTGTCAAAATAAAGTTTGTGATGCGAGCGTGTGTTGATGTTCACGAATATTCAGTCACTTGCAACCTTGGTGGTCAGAATAATTAGAGAGAGTTGTGTTAAGCCACTTCTCTTTCATCAGTGCGATAAAAATATCACTTAACTTATTATTAGTTAAATGAAAGAGTCGGCTCCTTGGTGCTGCCTGGAGGTGCCAGTGCTCTCTTGATCCTTGGTGCTGCCTGGTGGTGCCAGTGCTCTCTTGATCCTTGGTGCTGCCTGGAGGTGCCAGTGCTCTCTTGATCCTTGGTGCTGCCTGGAGGTGCCAGTGCTCTCTTGATCCTTGGTGCTGCCTGGTGGTGCCAGTGCTCTCTTGATCCTTGGTGCTGCCTGGAGGTGCCAGTGCTCTCTTGATCCTTGGTGCTGCCTGGTGGTGCCAGTGCTCTCTTGATCCTTGGTGCTGCCTGGTGGTGCCAGTGCTCTCTTGATCTTTGGTGCTGCCTGGTGGTGCCAGTGCTCTCTGGATCCTTGGTGCTGCCTGGTGGTGCCAGTGTTCTCTGGATCCTTGGTGCTGCCTGGTGGTGCCAGTGCTCTCTGGATCCTTGGTGCTGCCTGGTGGTGCCAGTGCTCTCTGGATCCTTGGTGCTGCCTGGTGGTGCCAGTGTTCTCTGGATCCTTGGTGCTGCCTGGTGGTGCCAGTGCTCTCTGGATCCTTGGTGCTGCCTGGTGGTGCCAGTGCTCTCTTGATCCTTGGTGCTGCCTGGTGGTGCCAGTTTTCTCTTGATCCTTGGTGCTGCCTGGAGGTGCCAGTGTTTTCTTGATCCTTGGTGCTGCCTGGAGGTGCCAGTGCTCTCTTGAATCTTGGTGCTGCCTGGAGGTGCAAGAGTTCTCTTGATCCTTGGTGCTGCCTGGTGGTGACAGTGTTCTCTTGATCCATGGTGCTGCCTGGAGGTGCCAGTGCTCTCTTGATCCTTGGTGCTGCCTGGTGGTGCCAGTGTTCTCTTGATCCTTGGTGCTGCCTGGAGGTGCCAGTGCTCTCTTGAATCTTGGTGCTGCCTGGAGGTGCAAGAGTTCTCTTGATCCTTGGTGCTGCCTGGTGGTGACAGTGTTCTCTTGATCCATGGTGCTGCCTGGAGGTGCCAGTGCTCTCTTGATCCTTGGTGCTGCCTGGTGGTGCAAGTGTTCTCTTGATCCTTGGTGCTGCCTGGAGGTGCCAATGCTCTCTTGATCCTTGGTGCTGCCTGGTGGTGCCAGTGTTCTCTTGATCCTTGGTGATGCCTGGAGGTGCCAGCGCTCTCTTGATCCTTGGTGCTGCCTGGTGCTGCCAGTGTTCTCTTGATCCTTGGTGCTGCCTGGAGGTGCCAATGCTCTCTTGATCCTTGGTGCTGCCTGGTGGTGCCAGTGTTCTCTTGATTCATGGTGCTGCCTGGAGGTGCCAGTGCTCTCTTGATCCTTGGTGCTGCCAGGTGGTGCCAGTGTTCTCTGGATCCTTGGTGCTGCCTGGTGGTGCCAGTTTTCTCTTGATCCTTGGTGCTGCCTGGTGGTGCCAGTGTTCTCTGGATCCTTGGTGCTGCCTGGAGGTGCCAGTGTTCTCTTGATCCTTGGTGCTGCCTGGAGGTGCCAGTGCTCTCTTGAATCATGGTGCTGCCTGGTGGTGCCAGTGCTCTCTTGATCCTTGATGCTGCCTGGTGGTGCCAGCGTTCTCTTGATCCTTGGTGCTGCCTGGAGGTGCCAGTGCTCTCTTGATCCTTGGTGCTGCCTGGAGGTGCCAGTTTTCTCTTGATCCTTGGTGCTGCCTGGAGGTGCCAGTGCTCTCTTGATCCTTGGTGCTGCCTGGAGGTGCCAGTGCTCTCTTGATCCTTGGTGCTGCCTGGAGGTGCCAGTGCTCTCTTGTTCCTTGGTGCTGCCTGGTGGTGCCAGTGTTCTCTTGATCCTTGGTGCTGCCTGGTGGTGCCAGTGTTCTCTTGATCCTTGGTGCTGCCTGGAGGTGCCAGTGTTCTCTTGATCCTTGGTGCTGCCTGGAGGTGCCAGTGTTCTCTTGATCCTTGGTGCTGCCTGGAGGTGCCAGTGCTCTCTTGATCCTTGGTGCTGCCTGGTGGTGCCAGTGTTCTCTTGATCCTTGGTGCTGCCTGTAGGTGCCAGTGCTCTCTTGATCCTTGGTGCTGCCTGGTGGTGCCAGTGTTCTCTTGATCCTTGGTGCTGCCTGGTGGTGCCAGTGCTCTCTTGATCCTTGGTGCTGCCTGGTGGTGCCAGTGTTCGCTGGATCCTTGGTGCTGCCTGGTGGTGCCAGTTTTCTCTTGATCCTTGGTGCTGCCTGGTGGTGCCAGTGCTCTCTTGAATCTTGGTGTTGCCTGGTGGTGCCAGTGTTCTCTGGATTCTTGGTGCTGCCTGGTGGTGCCAGTTTTCTCTTGATCCTTGATGCTGCCTGGTGATGCCAGTGTTCTCTTGATCCTTGTTGCTGCCTGGAGGTGCCAGTGCTCTCTTGATCCTTGGTGCTGCCTGGTGGTGCCAGTGTTCTCCGGATCCTTGGTGCTGTCTGGTGGTGCCAATGTTCTCTTGATCCTTGGTGGTGCCAGTGTTCTCTTGATCCTTGGTGCTGCCTGGTGGTGCCAATGTTCTCTTGATCCTTGGTGCTGCCTGGTGGTGCCAATGTTCTCTTGATCCTTGTTGCTGCCTGGAGGTGCCAGTGCTCTCTTGATCCTTGGTGCTGCCTGGTGGTGCCAGTGTTCTCCGGATCCTTGGTGCTGCCTGGTGGTGCCAGTTTTCTCTTGATCCTTGGTGCTGCCTGGTGGTGCCAGTGTTCTCTGGATCCTTGGTGCTGCCTGGAGGTGCCAGTGTTCTCTTGATCCTTGGTGCTGCCTGGAGGTGCCAGTGCTCTCTTGAATCATGGTGCTGCCTGGTGGTGCCAGTGTTCTCTTGATCCTTGGTGCTGCCTGGTGGTGCTAGTGCTCTCTTGATCCTTGGTGCTGCCTGGTGGTGCCAATGTTCTCTTGATCCATGGTGCTGCCTGGAGGCGCCAGTGTTCGCTGGATCCTTGGTGCTGCCTGGTGGTGCCAGTGCTCTCTTGATCCTTGGTGCTGCCTGGTGGTGCCAGTGTTCTCTTGATCCTTGGTGCTGCCAGTGCTCTCTTGAATCTTGGTGCCAGTGGTGCCAGTCTCTTGATTCTTGGTGCTGCCTGGTGGTGCCAGTGCTCTCTTGATCCTTGATGCTGCCTGGTGGTGCCAGTGTTCTCTTGATCCTTGGTGCTGCCTGGAGGTGCCAGTGTTCTCTTGATCATTGGTGCTGCCTGGTGATGCCAGTGCTCCGGATCCTTGGTGCTGTCTGGTGGTGCCAATGTTCTCTTGATCCTTGGTGGTGCCAGTGTTCTCTTGATCCTTGGTGCTGCCTGGTGGTGCCAATGTTCTCTTGATCCTTGGTGCTGCCTGGTGGTGCCAATGTTCTCTTGATCCTTGTTGCTGCCTGGAGGTGCCAGTGCTCTCTTGATCCTTGGTGCTGCCTGGTGGTGCCAGTGTTCTCCGGATCCTTGGTGCTGCCTGGTGGTGCCAGTTTTCTCTTGATCCTTGGTGCTGCCTGGTGGTGCCAGTGTTCTCTGGATCCTTGGTGCTGTCTGGAGGTGCCAGTGTTCTCTTGATCCTTGGTTCTGCCTGGAGGTACCAGTGCTCTCTTGAATCATGGTGCTGCCTGGTGGTGCCAGTGTTCTCTTGATCCTTGTTGCTGCCTGGAGGTGCCAGTGCTCTCTTGATCATTGGTGCTGCCTGGTGATGCCAGTGTTCTCCGGATCCTTGGTGCTGTCTGGTGGTGCCAATGTTCTCTTGATCCTTGGTGGTGCCAGTGTTCTCTTGATCCTTGGTGCTGCCTGGTGGTGCCAATGTTCTCTTGATCCTTGGTGCTGCCTGGTGGTGCCAATGTTCTCTTGATCCTTGTTGCTGCCTGGAGGTGCCAGTGCTCTCTTGATCCTTGGTGCTGCCTGGTGGTGCCAGTGTTCTCCGGATCCTTGGTGCTGCCTGGTGGTGCCAGTTTTCTCTTGATCCTTGGTGCTGCCTGGTGGTGCCAGTGTTCTCTGGATCCTTGGTGCTGTCTGGAGGTGCCAGTGTTCTCTTGATCCTTGGTTCTGCCTGGAGGTACCAGTGCTCTCTTGAATCATGGTGCTGCCTGGTGGTGCCAGTGTTCTCTTGATCCTTGTTGCTGCCTGGAGGTGCCAGTGCTCTCTTGATCATTGGTGCTGCCTGGTGATGCCAGTGTTCTCCGGATCCTTGGTGCTGTCTGGTGGTGCCAATGTTCTCTTGATCCTTGGTGGTGCCAGTGTTCTCTTGATCCTTGGTGCTGCCTGGTGGTGCCAATGTTCTCTTGATCCTTGGTGCTGCCTGGTGGTGCCAATGTTCTCTTGATCCTTGTTGCTGCCTGGAGGTGCCAGTGCTCTCTTGATCCTTGGTGCTGCCTGGTGGTGCCAGTGTTCTCCGGATCCTTGGTGCTGCCTGGTGGTGCCAGTTTTCTCTTGATCCTTGGTGCTGCCTGGTGGTGCCAGTGTTCTCTGGATCCTTGGTGCTGCCTGGAGGTGCCAGTGTTCTCTTGATCCTTGGTGCTGCGTGGAGGTACCAGTGCTCTCTTGAATCATGGTGCTGCCTGGTGGTGCCAGTGTTCTCTTGATCCTTGGTGCTGCCTGGTGGTGCCAGTGCTCTCTTGATCCTTGGTGCTGCCTGGTGGTGCCAATGTTCTCTTGATCCATGGTGCTGCCTGGTGGTGCCAGTGTTCGCTGGATCCTTGGTGCTGCCTGGTGGTGCCAGTTTTCTCTTGATCCTTGGTGCTGCCTGGTGGTGCCAGTGTTCTCTTGATCCTTGATGCTGCCTGGTGGTGCCAGTGTTCTCTTGATCCTTGGTGCTGCCTGGTGGTGCCAGTGTTCTCTTGATCCTTGGTGCTGCCTGGTGGTGCCAGTGTTCTCTGGATCCTTGGTGCTGCCTGGAGGTGCCAGTGTTCTCTTGATCCTTGATGCTGCCTGGTGGTGCCAGTGTTCTCTTGATCCTTGGTGCTGCCTGGTGGTGCTAGTGTTCTCTTGATCCTTGGTGCTGCCTGGTGGTGCCAGTGTTCTCTTGATCCTTGGTGCTGTCTGGTGGTGCCAGTGTTCTCTTGATCCTTGATGCTGCCTGGTGGTGCCAGTGTTCTCTTGATCCTTGGTGCTGCCTGGTGGTGCCAGTGTTCTCTTGATCCTTTGTGCTGTCTGGTGGTGCCAGTGTTCTCTTGATCCTTGATGCTGCCTGGTGGTGCCAGTGCTCTCTTGATCCTTGTTGCTGCCTGGTGGTGCCAGTGTTCTCTTGATCCGTGGTGCTGCCTGGTGGTGCCAGTGTTCTCTTGATCCTTGGTGCTGCCTGGTGATGCCAGTGTTCTCTGGATCCTTGGTGCTGCCTGGTGCTGCCCGTGTTCTCTTGATCCTTGGTGCTGCCTGGTGGTGCTAGTGTTCTCTTGATTCTTGGTGCTGCCTGGTGGTGCCAGTGTTCTCTGGATCCTTGGTGCTGCCTGGTGGTGCTAGTGTTCTCTTGATTCTTGGTGCTGCCTGGTGGTGCCAGTGTTCTCTTGATCCTTGGTGCTGCCTGGTGGTGCTAGTGTTCTCTTGATTCTTGGTGCTGCCTGGTGGTGCCAGTGTCTCTTGATCCTTGGTGCTGCCTGGTGGTGCCAGTGTTCTCTTGATCCTTGGTGCTGCCTGGTGGTGCCAGTGTTCTCCTGATCCTTGGTGCTGCCTGGTGGTGCCAATGTTCTCTTGATCCTTGGTGCTGCCTGGTGGTGCCAGTGTTCTCTTGATCATTGGTGCTGTCTGGTGGTGCCAATGTTCTCTTGATCCTTGGTGCTGTCTGGTGGTGCCAATGTTCTCTTGATCCTTGGTGGTGCCAGTGTTCTCTTGATCCTTGGTGCTGCCTGGTGGTGCCAATGTTCTCTTGATCCTTGGTGCTGCCTGGTGGTACCAGTGTTCTCTTGATCCGTGGTGCTGCCTGGTGGTGCCAATGTTCTCTTGATCCTTGTTGCTGCCTGGTGGTGCTATTGTTCTCTTGATCCTTGGTGCTGCCTGGTGGTGTCAATGTTCTCGTGATCCTTGGTGCTGCCTGGTGGTGCCAGTGTTCTCTTGATCCTTGGTGCTGCCTGGTGGTGCCAATGTTCTCTTGATCCTTGGTGGTGCCAGTGTTCTCTTGATCCTTTGTGCTGCCTGGTGGTACCAGTGTTCTCTTGATCCTTGGTGCTGCCTGGTGGTGCCAGTGTTCTCTTGATCCTTGGTGCTGCCTGGTGGTACCAATGTTCTCTTGATCCTTGGTGCTGCCTGGTGGTGCCAATGTTCTCTTGATCCTTGGTGGTGCTAGTGTTCTCTTGATCCTTTGTGCTGCCTGGTGGTGTCAATGTTTTCTTGATCCGTGGTGCTGCCTGGTGGTGCCAGTGTTCTCTTGATCCTTGGTGCTGCCTGGTGGTGCCAGTGTTCTCTTGATCCTTGGTGCTGCCTGGTGGTGCCAATGTTCTCTTGATCCTTGTTGCTGCCTGGTGGTGCTCTTGTTCTCTTGATCCTTGGTGCTGCCTGGTGGTACCAGTGTTCTCTTGATCCTTGGTGCTGCCTGGTGGTACCAGTGTTCTCTTAATCCTTGGTGCTGCCTGGTGGTGCCAGTGTTCTCTTGATCCTTGGTGCTGCCTGGTGGTGCCAGTGTTCTCTTGATCCTTGGTGCTGCCTGGTGGTGCCAATGTTCTCTTGATCCTTGGTGCTGCCTGGTGCTGCCAGTGTTCTCTTGATCCTTGGTGCTGCCTGGTGGTGCCAATGTTCTCGTGATCCTTGGTGCTGCCTGGTGGTGCCAATGTTCTCGTGATCCATGGTGCTGCCTGGTGGTGCCAATGTTCTCGTGATCCTTGGTGGTGCCTGGTGGTGCCTGGTGGTGCCAGTGTTCTCGTGATCCTTGTCTCATGGCAGCCACAATAACCATCTTCATGTCCAGCTGAAAGGAAATTTTGAATGTACCGTAGCTACTGAGCTCATTGTGAGATATTTGACGACATCCTCGTCCCTCTACTCAAGTTTCTTAGCTCAGGCTAATAGTTTCCATTGTTTTATTTGAAAACGCATCCAGTTTAATGGAACATAAGAGATAAACTCTCGTGCGTGATGCTGTGTAACGGGGAAACCATACCATGATGGGGTATGAATATGTAATCATCTGGTACGATTGAATGTGACAGAAAATCATCCTGTGATGGAGTGTGACAGGATAATCATCTTACACGATGGATTATGAAGGGAACACAATCCTCTGTGATGGAGTATGACAACTTCATCCTGTGTGTGTGTTAGAGTATGAAAGGATAATCACCTAACATTATGGAGTATGACAGCAAAACCATCCTGTGAGTATTACAAGAAAACCATCCTGTAGTGTATTATGACATAACCTACCTGTGTGGTAGACTATGGCAGGATAACCTTTCCCTGGGACGGAATATGACAGGAAAACCATCCTGGGTGATGAAGCATAATAGGAAACCCAGTTTTGTCATATATTATGGGAGGAAAGCCCTTCTGTGTGATGAACTGTGTCAGGAAATAATGCTATATGATAGAACATTACGAAATAAGTCACTCTGACTTTTTTGGGGTTATCTTAGGTTCTCTACACATATGCTGCTATGTATGATAATTCTATGTAACTGTATTTGTGTATACCTGAATAAACTTACTTACTTACTTACTTACTTACGTGATGAAATATGGCAGGAAAGCCACTTTGTGAGACTGAGATAGGAAGACAATTCTTTGTAATTAAGCATACCAGGAGAATTATCCTGTGTGACGGTATGACTGGCAAGTAATCTTCCATGATGTGTTCGTTGAACATAGTCCTTCATCAACCTTTGTAAAATGTCATATAGATTAAGGTTGTGTCAAAATGTCAAAATGCTATTTCTACTTACACTTAGTTCATACTACACATGCACATACATGTATGTGTACACGCAGAATTTTCTTCTATATTCTTAACAGTTCTTGTACTTATACTTATTTATTTTCGTCTCCATGAGAAGTGGAGAAGAATCCTTCCTCCGTAAGCCATGCGTGCCGTAAAAGACTGGGGGCGGTAACCCCAACATCTTAGAGATGGGACATATGAGTGTGAATAGATGTAATCTATATCATAAAAAAAGAGTTTATTGTGAATGTTATGAATGAAAAGAAGGTGGATGTTCTGGAAATAAAAGAAACAAAGCTCAAGGAGGTAGATTTTCGGTGTGGAGAAATAAATAGGATTATATCATGTGTATCTGAGAGAGTGAGAGTTAAGGAAGGAGTAGCAGTAACGTTGAAGGATTAATTATAGAAGGTGCCCTTAGGCAATGAAAAGTGCATGAAGAGCAATGAAAAATGCTCGAAAATCATTGAAAATGCGGAGGAGCAATGAAGATGCCCGAGGAAATTCCCATTTGATGAGTAAGACACAGCTGAAATATCACACATTTACTGATGAGTTTCGCCTCGCTGCAGCTTATCATTCAAATACAATGATTAATTATAATTCTGGAGACACTAGACGAAATGGAGAGATAATCTGAAATTCTGTCCCTCAGTCTTGGTGGAAGATAAGTCTATAGTTAAGTGACTCATAATTCTTGTTTATATATATACATTCGTCAGTCTCCAAGGCAAAGATTAGAAGAATGATTATCTCACAATACCTCACTGCGCTGTAGGTTTAACGCTTCATTTCTGATAATAATAATAATCAAAATACCGGTTCACGTCATTTACTCTCTCCTATTTATAATTCATCACTGTTTTCAAGTGATGAATCGTGCAGCCCAGGAGAAACGTTTTGCTAATGAAGACACACAGTGTTGCTCATCAATGTTTTGATATTTTATACCATCTATAATATGAAATTTCCATTTGTTGGAAGTCTAGTCATATTATGTGGCACTGACGTAGTTAGGAATGAAAAGCACATGTAACACTGATCACCCTATATATTTTTGTTGCTACAGTCACATATATGCGCCAAACACTTATGGATTCTCCCTAAGACGGGCTTTTATCAAGCATTCTCTTGATAAAGTCTCTTCTTACAGTGACAGTTATGGTATTAAAGACTCGCTCTACTGATACATGCGCATCACATTCATAAAAACCATACCACGGGCGGGGATAGAACCCGCGATCAGAGTCATAAAACTCCAGACCGACGCTCTAGCGTGTCGACGACTTACGTGGTTAATGAAGAAACTATTTATATTTTCATATATATTGTAATGGTAACAGACGTCCTTAAGGCTAAAATAGATAGAAATATTAACATACATATCACACTGGAATATTTGCTCGACTTTCCACTTATAAAGTGGACGAGCAATAGGCACAAATAATATTTCAAAATACTTAATGCTACATGGTAACAATATTGCCACTGAGCTCATGACTATGTAGCAATAACAGGGCACATATTTGTACGTAGTCGCAACCTACTTAACGTTTGTACATTTGTCATCACCCGCAACATACATAATAAATTCAGTCATTTATCATATAAACAATTAAGAACTTGGAAGGGAAGATAGTGTCTCAAGTTCAGGGTCAGTATTTTGATCTGTGACGGCTCTTGTTGTTGAGGAAGAACACGGAGTTGCGTCCAGTGTGGCTGTTGTTGTTGACTGCAGGTGTTTAACTATGGGGCCTCTTATAGGATCTTCTAACGTTTCCGACTCTTCAATACCTCCTACATATGTGACCGTGGCTATAGCGGCGGCAGTGGCGGTCACGGCCGTGTCAGTGTTAACTCGCTCTTCATGCAAAGTGGGCAAGATCATAGATGATATATTACGCAAGTGCTTAGGGCTCTGGTAAGCAGGAGGGCGACACAGCAGGTATTCCCTGGCCGCTGCGCCCACACTCTGCTGCAACTGGTCGCTTAGTGAGGTCACAAAGGCAGGAGTGAGTGGAGCGCCGTGCGAGGACACTAGAGACGGAAGAGTAGCCAGTTTGACAGTCTCACTGACGACGGTAAAGTAAGCCGGAGGAGGAGCTTCGGTCTTCATCACTTCGTCGTAAGTAGGTGGATGATCGTCGACCTTCTCCCCGGAATCGCTCGGTCGTATGTGAGCCAGCACGCGTAGACGAATCTGCAACGAAAACAGCAATTCGTAAGTGATACTGGCATAGCGTAAGATTTACACGTAAAAATCGGAACCTGGGTTCGGTATTCTGGCGAGGAAATTATGAATATATCTAGAGGTCTTACACATTAGCAATGGTATGAGGGCCCGGGGACCCACACACAGAGAGAATCCGCTACACTGCAGATCTATGCAATATGAATACATTTCATTAATATTTCCGAAGTAACGTTTGTTTTGCATTTCATATCATATGTACGGAAAACAGATTAATACCTGCTGATACGCTATACAATAATACCAATATAAAGTATACAAATAACCGCACGTAGAGGACCGAAATTTATGACGACGTTTTGGTCTCCTGCGTGCGGGATATTTGTGTATTGTTCCAATCATAGTGTTGTGCTTATTTATTCATCAGCATCCAGTATAATTTGACAAGTTACTTGCCCTGGAGCCCTCACAACTCTGGCCCTGAGTTTCTAACTTATTTGCATAGTAATTTTCATTAGATGACCCCAACGTTGAGTCTTCTAACACACAAGTGCCTGTTATATGATCTGCTGCGTGTGGAGGCACGAGAGGTGTAAGAAAACGAACGTTGTGAGTCGTATCCTTGGGAGGTAGTGGAATGATAGCATACCTTAGATAGGTCTAAATAAGCCGACTGAGTATAACAACTATTAGTCTATAAATGAACCGTGTAACGGTAACACACCGCGTTTATAAACTTGGATGACAAAATGAATGGCATAAAGATTATGGAACAATGAATACTGGATTTCAAAGCTCACAGTGTCTGGCCTTTTCTCATAGAGTACCTAACTGCTTGTGCAAACCTGTTTTCTGGGGTTTGTACCCTCATTCGAGTTCCTTAATGCGATAGTCACGAAAGTGCTCTACTGTAAGAGCTAGGAAGTGGGACACTTCTGCTGTCTACTGTTTACATTAAGACGAGCTTTCCATAAAACTCACAAACAGTTCCACTGGGATAGTCCCATAGAGGAGAAAATCGTCTCCACATGGTTTGAGAATGTGTCCGGGAAGGACAGAGCTTTCCTCCTAGCCGAAGGAGCTCCTTCGGCGAGAATTTTTATTTCGTTGTCATTACTATTTCCCACAGCACTCACCCCACCCTCGGACCATTTGTACTGGTGTAATCTCCTTGTCTCCATCTCCAAACTCGAGTGCATCTTTGACAGTATATTAACAACCAATATGGCCTCTTGATCTAAACCACAAGGCAGACGGAAAGACATGAAGGGGGTATTATATCAAGACAAACCTAAACAGTGTTGCCATAATAGCCAAAGTCACTCTGGACGTACGGGAAGTAGATGGTGTGGGGACTTTACGTGTGCATCTACAGTAATAGAGAAACAAGTAGACGAGACCAATTAAAAAAGTGGGCGGTTGCCCAAATGGGGGGGGGGGGGAATAAGAGGGGGGGGTAAGGAGTGTCGGAGAGACTAAATTTGCACCTTGCTAGTGTCTCTTGTATACACCTTTGTTTTGCACATTGACTTTTGTGTAATGAATAGGTTGTGATAGAGTAGTTTTTATTTATGTGATCGTATTAGGTTATGGAAGCCTGTGATGTGTAACTGATTTGTTGACAGCATTTACTGTACATGATGATGTATCAGTGTATGTGTACAACAATATGATAATTCGGTAATTGTGGCCAGTGTATTTGGCGGAGGTGTGTGTACCTCAGGCGGAGGTGTGTGTACCTCAGGCGGAGGTGTGTGTACCTCAGGCGGAGGTGTGTGTACCTCAGGCGGAGGTGTGTGTACCTCAGGCGGAGGTGTGTGTACCTCAGGCGGAGGTGTGTGTACCTCAGGCGGAGGTGTGTGTACCTCATGCGGAGGTGTGTGTACCTCAGACGGATACAAATACTTCTGTATGACTTACTACCAATAAAGGAGTATTTATTAGGAATGTGTTTTTCTTTATACAATGATATATGTGTGATGTTTTCTGTATTTACACCTCCATGAGTGTTTTTTTTGTCAGCTGTAAGTTACACTTATGTAGAAGTGAGACGTGATAATTTCCAGTGTTTTTCTTATATATACTGATAGGTGGCTTGAGTGATGTATAGTGTGATTGATGGTCTTTCTTCTTTGTTTTGTCTGTGACGGGTTTCTTCTGTGTCCAACAACGTGTGTGTGTGTGTGTGTGTGTGTGTGTGTGTGTGTGTGTGTGTGTGTGTGTGTGATAATTTATGTATGTAATTATTGTTCTCAACAGTGTTACACCATATATATGTATTATATCTGTATAAGATATGCTCTCAATAAAATAAAGTAAAAAAAAAATCTTGCAATTATTAGAAAAATGATCAAGCTTCCATTATTTCTCATACATGGATTTACTATTTCATGATATTTTCTCCCTGTGGATTCATTTGTATCATATATACCAAGAAAAAAAACCCCGTGAAATAGGCCTTTGCATAAGATGGCATATTCACTTATGTCGGGCCTGTGGCGGGGAGCCTGGGCTGAGGCATGACAGTTTCTCGAGGAACACGCATGAAGGTGTGGTAACCATGGCCATACTAGTAGCAGCGACCTCTAGTTTGCGCATGCTTGATTCAGGGGCTCGAGTGTCCCTATGGCGAACTACGGCAGCAGCTATCAGCTTACCTATGCCCAAATTAGTGATATGAGTGACGCAATTTTTTTTTATATTCGTCTAGCAAATAACCTGACCTGCATCTCGTTTCTTATGACATATTCAGGCGCACATTAGTTACATACATACAGTAAATATTTAAGTGCATAGCAAAACAAAAAATGCTAAAGTGTGTCGTTGTGAGAATGGATCATCTGAAATTACCAAGTTGGCTATACACACAAATCCAATATGGATGGAAAATTAAAACAATAATACACTATACAAAGAAGTCCTTCGAAGATATATAAACTCAGAGAGATTTCTGGCAAAGGTTCAAGGGTTGGTAGACGAGTGAGAGTGGTGGGCAGCCAGGGTGTCCTCACCTAGATGTGTGTGTGAGAGAGAGAGAGAGAGAGAGAGAGAGAGAGAGAGAGAGAGAGAGAGAGAGAGAGAGAGAGAGAGAGAGAGAGAGAGAGAGAGAGAGAGAGAGAGAGAGAGAGAGAGAGAGAGGGAGAGAGAGAGAAAGAGAGGTGGAGGAGGAGGAAGGACGAGTGTGGGAGGAAGGACGAGTGTGGGAGGAAGGAAGCGAGTCTGCCAAGTTCTATCATTGCCACGTCGTGTAAATATGTTC
Organism: Cherax quadricarinatus; assembly: GCF_038502225.1. Lineage (NCBI taxonomy): Eukaryota > Metazoa > Arthropoda > Malacostraca > Decapoda > Parastacidae > Cherax > Cherax quadricarinatus. Next base: position 6,613,223 of record NC_091344.1, on the reverse strand, counting down.
CTACTTCCTTAGTGCAACAGACATGATTATATCTGATTAACTTATCATCCTCTTCCCTCTCCTTACCCCTCGCTGCTGACTTAGCATGGCTAGTGAAGATTACACACACATACACACACACACATACACACACACACACACACACACACACACACACACACACACACACACACACACACACACACACACACACACAAGATTATAAATGAAAACCAACATGGGTTCATGGAAGGCAAATCTTGTATCACAAACCTCCTGGAGTTTTATGACAAGGTAACAGAAGTAAGACACGAGAGAGGGGTGGGTTGATTGCGTTTTCCTAGATTGCAGGAAGGCCTTTGACACAGTTCCCCACAAGAGATTAGTGCAGAAGCTGGAGGATCAGGCGCATGTAACAGGGAGGGCACTGCAATGGATCAAGGAATACCTGACAGGGAGGCAGCAACGAGTCATATACGTGAAGAGGTATCACAGTGGGCGCCTGTGACGAGCGGGGTCTCACAGGGGTCAGTTCTAGGACCAGTGCTATTTTTAATATATGCGAACGACATGATGGAAGGAATAGACTCTGAATGTCCCTATTCGCAGATGATGTGAAGTTGATGAGAAGAATTAAATCGGATGAGGATGAGGCAGGACTGCAAAGAGACCTGGACAGGTTGGACATGTGGTCCAGAAACTGGCTTCTCGAATTCAATCCTGCCAAATGCAAAGTCATGAAGATTGGGGAGGGGCAAAGAAGACCGCAGACAGAGTATAGGCTAGGTGGACAAAGACTACAGACCTCACTCAGGGAGAAAGACCTCGGGGTGACCATAACACCGAGCACGTCACCGGAGGCTCACATCAACCAAAGAACTGCTGCAGCATACAGGCGCCTGGCAAACCTGAGAATAGCGTTCCGATACCTTAATAAGGAATCGTTCAAGACACTGTACACTGTGTATGTTAGGCCCATACTGGAGTATGCAGCACCAGTCTGGAACCCACACCTGGTCAAGCACGTCAAGAAGTTAGAGAAAGTACAAAGGTTTGCAACAAGGCTAGTCCCAGAGCTCAGGGGAATGTCGTACGAGGAAAGGTTGAGGGAAATCGGACTGACGACACTGGAGGACAGAAGGGTCAGGGGAGACATGATAACGATATACAGGATACTGCGGGGAATAGACAAGGTGGACAGAGATAGAATGTTTCAGAGAGGGGACACAGGAACAAGGGGTCACAACTGGAAGCTGAAGACTCAGACGAGTCACAGGGACGTTAGAAAGTATTTCTTCAGTCATAGAGTCGTCAGGAAGTGGAATAGCCTAGCAAGTGAAGTAGTGGAGGCAGGAACCATACATAGTTTTAAGAAGAGGTATGATAAAGCTCAGGAAGCAGAGAGAGAGAGGACCTAATAGCAATCAGTGAAGAGGCGGGGCCAGGAGCTGAGTCTCGACCCCTGCAACCACAATTAGGTGAGTACACACACACACACACACACACACACACAGGAGCTAGGACTCGACTCCTGCAACCACAAATAGGTGAGTACACAAACCAAGTGTCTGTTGACAAGTGCCTTTGACACCTGGTAACTGACAAACTACAAACAGGCCAAGCGTCTATCGACAAGTGCCTTTGACACTGGGAACTAGCACAACAAAAAAAGGAGAGGGAGGGGACATGTATCTATCGACAAATGCCTTTGACTACTGGTAACTAACACACAAGAGGTTTATAGAGTAAATAACAACTGCGTTTTGAATTTACTTCATCAGCAGCTGTAAGTTTTTTTATACAACAGAAGAGTGTACAAATGTTCTTCCTCGACCACAGTGTCCACTCTTACTGGAGGTAAACAGTCAGTTAATTTATACTCCCTATATTTCGAAACATTACAAATTATCAAGGATATCAACCGCCTTTCTTTTACAACAAATAATAAACGATATCAACTGCGCTTCTTACGAAACAGAAAAACAATGAACGATGTGGAGAAAGTCATCTCTGAATCGTCTACCAGCTCGGGGGCGGGGGGGGGGTAGCAGCGACCCTCTTTCAGCTGGGCTCTGAGAACACGAACACACACACACGCACACACACACGCACACGCACACACACACAAACACACACACAGGAGCTCGGACTCGACCCCCGCAATCTCAACTAGGTGAGTACACACACACACACACACACACACACACACACACACACACACACACACACACACACACACACTCTCTCTCTCTCTCTCTCTCTCTCTTTTACGCCTGGGCACAGACAGCCAGAGGCGCTTTTGACCCCCTCTAACCTCTGTGTCCTGGCGTAAAAGAGAGTTCTCAGATCCCAGCTGAAGGGGGTGGCTGCCTCCCCCCCGAGATGGTAGACGATACGGAGATGACTCTCGTATCAACTGCGCTTCTTTCGTAACTGACAAAAAATGAACGATATTAACTGGTCTTCTTTCGAAACAAACAAACAATGAACGATATACTGAGTTCTTTTATAACTGACAATCAGCAGTTAACTGACTAGAACAACTTTCACTGCCTCCTCCTAGCTATGAGAACCGTTTAACAGTGTTAGCAAGGTCAGCGTAGGCGGTGATGTGGAGCAGTGGGAAGTGGTCAGTGTAGGTGATGTGGAGCAGTGGCAGGTGGTTACTGTGGCCAGTGATGTGGACATTGGGAGGTGGTCAGTGTGGGTGATGTGGTGTAGTGGGTGGTGATGTGGAACAGTGTGTCCCGGCCATGTCATCTCTGGCCTACTTGAACTCAAGGTAGGTAGGTGTTCCACATGGCAAGGACATTAATAATAATAATAATAATAATAATAATAATAATAATAATAATAATAATCATTATTATTATGGTCATATGGATGCGGTAACCTGGTAAATGCGGGTGATTATGTTTGATCCAAGGATGAGTAGGGTTGCTCCAGTTTCTTGGATCACTATTCTCTCAATACTGGCAAGGCACCGTCTTGATGGTACTGGCCAGGTAGAGCCTTCTTTTGTTAGTACACAATGTAGATCACCCTTCATGGGCGGGGAAGTGCCTAGATGCTGGTGAAGGGCTCTTGATCACCCTTCATGGGACAGGGAAGTGCCTAGATGCTGGTGAAGGAATCTTGATTGATGTAGGAAACTGGAACTACCCTCCCATTACTCCGTCAATAATGTGCAGGTCAGGTGTAGCCTCGTCTGCTCGTACTAACAAAACTTTCCTGGAACCATTATTAACGTCTCATAACCAGTTTTCTCAACATTAGTAGTATTTTGTGAATCAGGAGATACTGGTGAATTTCTCCTGACACGAGTGTCAGCCCATATATTGACCGCCAACGAGGAGCTTCTGGT
>NC_091344.1:6577380-6607380 GCF_038502225.1 Cherax quadricarinatus | reverse complement strand
CTTCCTTTCCATAGTTGGTTAGTGAATATCAGTGTTACTCCTTTAACTCTAGTTCTCTCGGGTACATGCAATTTAACTTCATTTACTCATCTCCAATGAGATTATCCCACTCTTTCGAGTCATCTGTACTTCACGGACACACAAACAACGTAACTTTAAAAAAAAAAAATATTTGCCTGTTTAGTACTAGCTATTTGTTCCCAGCATTTTAGTCGTCTACGATACATATTACTTATGAAGGAAGAATTCTAACACACTCCCGTAGAAATGAAACGCTACAAGAGCAGGAACTATTAGGAAATTTCCTAACAGAATAAAACTCAGTTGAGTGCATGTATACACTTGTGGTGGAGGGATTAGCCTCCAGCGAAAGGGGAGGGGAGGGGAGCTGTAATCCCCCTCTCTATACTACATGGGGGTATGCAATGCATATCAGACTTTATAAGGATGTGGCTGGCACGACATCGTTCCTGCAAACTGAGCTCCTGTCGACAAACCTATGCCAGGAAACTTATTTTAAGATATACCAGATAAGACAGTAAGTCCTTATCCTAATGATATAGTTAGTAAGAATTAAATTAGCAATCCTTATAATTAAGGAGAACCTTGATTTTCTGAAAAGGGTACTTGGTCAAGTTAGCATCAATGCAAGATGCCCTGATGCCGGACTGCCCAAAGACCGGGCCATTTGCAGACAAAATGATGTCAAACGAGGTCACTCAATATTGACACGTTGAGTGGAAATTTAACCGAAATATCCGTCGGTATTAACTCTGGTCTATGGTTTCATTAACCACAGACGATAAATTCAGCAATAGTGGTAGTAATTTAACCACATTAAGCCAGCAGTGACTACACCGCTTTGAAACGCAAGCTTCGTGGCCCCGTTACTCCACGTGTCGTCAGTAATTCTCCCTATTGTGGTACGAATGTTTATTAACCGCACCCATTACCAATAAGTGTTTACATGTTTACAAGTAAATCAGTGACTTTTCACGAACGAGTGATGGTGAAAAGTATAGTGACGTTGAACCAAGTATACGAGTGTACTTAACGGTCTATACATAGTGTACAGTGATTACAAATATAGAATATAGACAATGTGCAACATTAGTGCATCTTAGAACAGTGTTTAACGTGCCTAAAACGACGAACGGAAGGACGACGCCCACCTTGAATCATGATGAAGAGTAAGACACATGTGCAACAGTTGGGCATCTTTATTATTGACTGAAACGACGTATCTTCAGACAGATACCAGGATCCAGACGACACTAGGTAGCGCCATAGCTACGTCATAGTTGCACGAGCTAAGGTAAGTCTAAATTTCTGGTACTCGTCCCTATTTTAAGACTGTTGTGATCAGCTCATGACGTGTTATGGAAATCTGAACAAGCTTCTATGGGATCTCAGATGGGTGGGAGATTCCACCCATACCAGGTAGAATCACATGACCTCTCTGACGTGAGATATACCTGTATAGCAGTGTAATATAACCGTTGTGTCATATTCTTAACCCTTACATGTTACAACTAACATGCAGCTACGGGGACAATGTTCGACGGTCTGTGTCGGAGGAAAGACCCCAGGACACACCAGCTACTGCAACCTTAAGACGGTCAACTTTTAAGATAAGTAGCTCGTTATTATTATTAGCATTCAACCAGAGTGCCAACATAAGTCTTTGGAACTGTACAAATGTATTTAATACTGGATATAAGTATTATACGTAAGATTTACATGACATGTTACTAGTTTACCAGAAAGAAAAAGACCTGCGATCCTGCCAGTGTAAAACATTTAAGAGATTTCTGTTTCGCACTTGTATGAGACTACGATTATTACATGTATATTATTATTATTACTATTATTATTATTATTATTACTATTACCATTACTTTTATTATTATTATTGTTTTCATAATTTTTATTATTAATTATGTTATGAACAGTAGTATTACATGTATTATTATTATTCTTTGTTATTATTATTATTATCATTGTATTTAAAGGTAAGCGCAAAACCGTGGGAATGAAAAGTAATCATGTACTGGAGGATAATTGGAAATTATGTACTTTTGTCACGAATCTTTCGCCATGAACAAGGCACTTGGAAGAGTGGCTCGTATGGATGAGTCTGCGGTGAAACACTGTTGGCGACGCGCCATCACTACAGATTGATATGAGTCTATTAAAGACAAAGCTCAATGTCAGAGTGACACATCCAGGCCGCTGGAACATGTTTATGGCATTAATGGCAGCCACAAACACCTCACCTCTGATCCAGATCATGAGTAGTGGGTGTGAGTTTTTGTTGCTGCTGTTGCTTTTACTGTTGACGTTGTTGCTGTTGTTGCGGTTGTGATGGTGATGGGGTAGTGATGGAGGTAAGAGTGAGGTAACGGTGACTCTGGGGATGGGGTTGGTTGGGTGGTTCCTGGTTGGGTGGTGGGTGGTTTAGTGGTGGTGGTAGTGGTGGTGGATGGTGGGGGAGGAGAAGAAAGTGGTGTAAAGGGTTGATGAAGGGGGGAGGGGGAAAGAGTGACGGAGAATGTGTTGGAGGGAGGAAGGGTGTTAAGGAGGATGACAGGGACGGAGGTCAGGAGGGAGGGCGGGTGGTACGGCAGGAGGAAGGGTAGGAGGTAGAAAGGTAGGGAGGGAGGGAAGTCAGGGTTGAGACTTTCCTGGTGGCTGATACAAGTCATAACAATACCACGTGGTGTGTACACGTGGTGATCCCCCCCCTTTCTGTTTTATCAGTGTGTTCAGTTAATACTGCGTGTATGTCACTAGTTCAATACTGTATATCACTAGTTCAGTATTGTGTGTCACTAGTTCAGCAGTGTGTGTATGACACAAGACATATTTTTTCTAGTCTCTTTTAATAATTAAAGTACTTCTGAATGTTGGTACACAACCGAAACGACGCCTTGGCTTCTAACCTTACAAACATACGATCATTGCTCTGGTTCTACACTCGGTGTTTCCTTCTCTCTGTCCCCTCAAGGAAGGTTCCTTGATGTTGGTGAGGGGCTCTTGATTTAGGGAATTGGAACTGTGCTCCAGTTCCCCGAATTAAGCCTGAATGCCTTCCACATCCCCCCCCCCCCCAGGTGCTGTATAATCCTCCGGGTTTAGCACTTCCCCCTTAATTATAATAATAATAATCCTTCTCTCTGTCTCACATGCAAAGGCGTTAAGTGCGTCACTCGTAAAACTGTAGTATAAACAAAAAACGAGAAATACGAGGTTGCTTTCACCAAGAATTCACACATCCGTGTGTTCCCCTGCAGGTGCCTCTGCCCTTCTGCGGCCTTAGTAAGGCGAACTGGTGGCGCCAGAGTGTGTGACGGCAGCGTGACGAAGCTTAGTGCTGACCTCCTCCATCACAACACCTGCCTGAGTGCACGTTGCTCTCACATACATCCTGGGTAACGTCTCTTATAACAAGACCTGCCTGACGAAGTGCACGTCTTCCACACCCGTCAGGGCATACCTGCTAAGGTGTCTCCCTCGTACCACAAGACCCGCTAGGATGTCTCGTACCACAGGACTTGGCTGCTGAAGGAGTATCCCCTCTATCACAGGACCTGCCTGCTGGGGTGAACGTCGCTATTTTCCTCTCTGTGTAAGTTCTTGACTGAACAGTGTGCAGTTATTCTTTGGCTCAGCTGCAGCACATTTTGATATAATGTTGGTATAATGTTGGTATAATGTTGGTATAATGTTGGTATAATGTTGGTATAATTGCCACATTGTCGAAATTTAAAGTAAATTTCTGCTCACCACTAAATATTTTTGTTCAATTCGGGTCTGAGTGGATCATAGAAACGTTACTAGGTGGATCATAGAGGCGTTACTAGGTGGATCATAGAGGCGTTACTAGGTGGATCATAGAGGCGTTACTAGGTGGATCATAGAGGCGTTACTGGGTGGATCATAGAGGCGTTACTAGGTGGATCATAGAGGCGTTACTGGGTGGATCATAGAGGCGTTACTAGGTGGATCATAGAGGCGTTACTAGGTGGATCATAGAGGCGTTACTAGGTGGATCATAGAGGAGTTACTAGGTGGATCATAGAGGAGTTACTAGGTGGATCATAGAGGAGTTACTAGGTGGATCATAGAGGCGCTACTGGGTGGATCATAGAGGCGTTACTAGGTGGATTATAGAGGCGTTACTGGGTGGATCACAGAGGCGTTACTAGGTGGATTATAGAGGCGTTACTGGGTGGATCATAGAGGCGTTACTAGGTGGATCATAGAGGAGTTACTAGGTGGATCATAGAGGCGCTACTGGGTGGATCATAGAGGCGTTACTGGGTGGATCATAGAGGCGTTACTGGGTGGATCATAGAGGCGCTACTGGGTGGATCACAGAGGCGCTCCTGGGTGGATCATAGAGGCGTTACTGGGTGGATCATAGAGGCGTTACTGGGTGGATCACAGAGGTATTACTAGGTGGATTATAGAGGCGTTACTGGGTGGATCATAGAGGCGTTACTGGGTGGATCATAGAGGCGCTACTGGGTGGATCATAGAGGCGTTACTGGGTGGATCATAGAGGCGTTACTGGGCGGATCAATAAGGCGTTACTGATTGTCAGGATGTTACAAGAAAAAAAATCGACGTGTTTGTTAGCACTGTGTGGCAGTACAGTATAAAGAAAAATAATAGTCAGTCCTTTACATACACCAAGAACAAAAACGCCTATTTAAATAATCTGCATTTTTTAAATACCTCGCATCCTGAAGGAGTTACATTGACTTTAGCGAGGTGAGGAATTTACACTGAAACAGTGAGCTTCAAGGTCTTTCTATAGAGTCATATGCTTATTGTTTCTCCCTTTAACGAAGGGTAAATCATTTATTATTATTATTATAAAAATTAGTCAGGTTTTATCCAAGGGAGGAGCGAATAGCTCCACTTCCATTGATCAAGAGTCCTTCATCACTACATCCCTTGAAAGGAGAATAATTAGATAAACTAGAAACATAGTTGGAAAGAAGCAAAATGGGCAAGAAGTGTTGTTTACCTGTCTGTGTAGGGTGATGAGGCTGTGGCGCTTGCAGTACCAGTAGCAGAAGTGAGCTGTAGAGTAGAGCAGCAGCCAGGCCACAAGCACCAGCTGCCACTTCTCCTCCAAGATGAGCACCACGATGATGAAGATCCATCCCAACACCACCAGGAAGGCCAGCACTGCCCCCACCACACGCCAGCTCATCAGCCTAGACTTGCAGGCTGGACTAATACCTTCGTGCGCCTCCACTGCGGCGGCGCCTTGTTCTCTGGTCTCAGTTTCTCCTGCCATACTCCAACTATTTCTCACACAGCAGTTACTCCGCACTTGTTAGCTGGATTATTCTACCTCTCTTAAAGGGTGTTTTTATTAAGTCCCAAAGTCCAGAGGTAGCTTCCCATTCATGCGAAGCAGCAGAGCATGTGATAACGTCCCTCCACAATGATGAGTCAAGAACGACTGGCCACAGGCAGGTCGAGACTCGCACCTGCTGGGAGAAACGCATGCGCAGTTAGTATCATATTAGTGCCAGGATGGCATTCATACTCCTTGATGAGGTGCTCCCTCACTACAATTAAAGTTTTAAGAGCCACTTTTGCCATTGATTGCTTGGTAGAAATTAAGGTCATAACAACGACACAACAATTGTATTGTCGAGATGCAAGGACTTTTTTTTTGTGCTGGGGTAGGAATTAGCTATGTGATTGAAACAAAACTGAAATGTTTTCCTTGACTGAACGAGTATGCAAGAAGACATTTGGGACATTTCTCTAGGGGAGGCTGACACACATGCTAGAGAAGCTAGGAAAGGTGCTAATATAGATACCGAACTGTATGGAAGAGAGAAAACAAAGAGCATTGATGAGCGATGAAACAGGGGAGTCAGTATAATAAATGGTGTTCGTCACTGTATCTGATCCTGTTTGTTACATCTCTGTTATTTTAATGCTGGCTGTCCCAGACGCATTACCCCCTTTTAATTCTGACTTTGGCAGTGTTTGTCAGCGATGTGTCACTGCTTGTCAGTGATGTCATTTTTTGTCAGTGATGTGTCAGTGTTTATCCAGTGATGTATCACTGCTTGTCAGTGTCAGTGTTGTGTCACTGCTTGTCAGTGATGTGTCGGTGTTTGTTAGTGATGTGTCACTGCTTGTCAATGATGTGACTCTGGATAAGTTTGACTCAGGATAATTTCCGGGCAACGTAGGTTTTATAGGTAGTTACGAGAGTAAGCTTACATAAACATCCTGAAGGGTGTAGTGGGAGTGAGGTGGGTGGGTGTGGGATGGGTGTGGAAGTGGGTGTTGGGTGGGTGTGGGATGGGTGTGGGATGGGTGTGGGATGGGTGTGGGGTGGGTGTGGGATGGGTGTGGAGTAAGCGTGAGGTGTACGTGCAGTGTAACAGGAACAGTAGTGCATGGAGTAAAAGGTGAACGTGAGCTGGAACAACGACTGGAAGGTTAGAGGAGGGTGTGTGGTTGGCGTGTCGTGGGCGTGGGGCGGGCATGGGGGCTGACAGGGACACCAAGTAACACAGCTGACACTGTCCTTGGTCTTGGTTATCGCTACGCAAGCTTTTACTCTGAAGATCAAGGCGTCTGGGCCGTCCACCGTCCCACAAAATGTTCTACCAGAAACAATGATCGTCGTTTCTCCAGTCGTTCCTGAACACCTACGCGAGCTACCTGAAAGCCACACGCGATACTTCCGTCAACCAGTAAGTGCGACGTGGCTAGGTTAGATTAGGCTAGGTTTGGTCAGTTAAGCGAAATATACGCCAGATGCAGACCGGGTGGTACCACCTCCTAGATAATGTGAAGAGATACGCTACAAAAACTGGATGAGCATCATGTGTGCAGGATCGACATCTGGTGTGTGGAGACTGCCTTTATATCAAAGATATGATATTACGTGGGTAAGATAATGTGCTGAAAAGAACTAACTACAGTCTAGCTATCTCTGCCACCTTGAATACGTAGGTGAAATAATGTACATTTCTCACAGGAACAGTGTGTTTGATATTGTATAGGAAAGTTGGAAACAAATCGTTGACAAGAGTAACCAGGATGTGTTCATGATGAAACCGGTTATGTTCTGTAAGAACTACAGCTACTGCTGCTACGCCAGGTTGTTCATGGTCACACTGGTTATCCTTGAATGTTTGTAAACTAACTTCAATGTTTCAGTGGTCGCAGTCAACCACTGTATAGTATCTAACTGATTCCAGTTTTTGCCACATACTTCTTCAACCGGTTCTTAAGCGACAGTTTTTTTCTAGAGTATGTTTATTAGGTAAATACAAGAATTGTTGCCCTTCCCTGCACCTTCTTCAGTTTTTGTACCTGAGGACCAAAAACTAGAGCTAATATTCAAGGTGAGGTCTGACACGTGTGCACTAGTGTAAATGTGGTTTCTGGGGCTTTTGTACTTGGACTTTCTTGCTACGGAATTTAGTATCCTCCTGATTTTGGTGTTCGCAATGAGACATTGTTTAATATAGTTTAAGTTATTGCTCATAACCATGCAGGGTCTAGGATTATAATTCCAGTCATTTTATATACATATTTGACACTGTTATAGCAAACAGGAATTACTTTGCATTTGTCTACACTGAAGTTCATCTTCCTGGCCTCTTACCACTGGGTTTACCGTCACGGTCAGTACGAATACTTCAGTATTCCGCTCTGGACACATCGTGATTTCCCTTTCTTTTTAGCATATTTAGCGAACTTTAGATGCTTATTCTATTTCGATCTCATTAAAAAAAAGTCAAATCTCCGTTCAAAATCACTCCTTGTTGTTCATTAGGGAGTCTAAATCAGCCTAATTCAAGTATAATCCTCCTAGCAGGTCAGCCACAGTTTCTAAACTTCCAGTAAGGTCTCAGCGCCTACGTAGCTTCTAGCATAATAGTATTTCACACATCTTCTACCTTACATCTCCTAACACACTCCTCACAGGTTGTATAATCACTATTATAATCTCATCAACAAGCTTCATAACCACTTAATACAACTCATTCAGAAAGAATAAAAAGGCACAATGCAGTAAGTGGAACAGTACACAAATAACCCGCACCGAGGAGACTGCGGATGAGTCATTTGTATATAACTCATTCAAAAACTCTGTAACCCTTGTTATAACTCATTGGAAAACTTTACTGTGTTGTCATTGTCACGATTTCTTTATAGTCTATATAGTCAATATCACAGTTTATTCACAAGATTTATAACCTGAATCGTAGCTCAGTTGAAGTCTATACTTATCACATCCCATTCTCGAGACTAAACCCTATTATTACCTATTTCCGGGAGATCTAGAATGTATATTTGTGAACAAGTTAGGTTTCTAAGTTACATCGGTGGAAAATAGTTACAGAAAGAAAACTAACCTGAATTATAAACGCAATCTAACTCTGAAACACTAGCAAGAAATATTTTGCTTAATCTTTTGAAATAATATAAAAATATGAATAATTAGGTAAAGAAAGGAAACGCACATTTAATGACAAGTGCGGTATTTTAGGATGCCATGACAAAAATATAAAACTGGATTGCAAGAAAAGATTATGTTTAGTGTGTCAGGGAACACCGTCTTCTGACATGGGTCTTAAACTGGTGGTGACCTCGTAACTGGCCGATACACCTGCTAAATTACTCCAGTTACGTTTAAAAATAGGTTAGAGTCGGACCTGCCTAGCATAGGCCAGTAGATCTGCAACAGTGATCCTTCTTTCTTATGTTCTTATGTAATCCATAAAAAACAAAGATGAGAGTACAGTGGTGAATCCCGTGGAAAGGATACACTGAAAGGTATTCAAAACATATAGGAGCGCTGTTAGAATTTCTCACACTAGACTTAAAGTCCACGTGAATGTCAAGATCACTGCATACATATTTACTAATTAATATAAATGGCTGGCCTTGAACTATCCTGCCCTCTCTAGAGAGCTCATTGGCCTCCTCCACTCTGGGCCCCTTCACTTTACTAGAGCTAACTATCACAGCTTGACCTTGCATTACAGTTAACTATCGTAGCTTGACCTTCTGTTACAGAGTTAACTATAGCAACATTACAGAGTTAACTATCGCAGCTGGACCTTGCATTACAGAGTTAACTATCACACAGCATTACAGAATTAACTATCGCAATTGACTTTGCATTAGAGAGTTAACTATCACAGCATTATAGAGTTAACTATCACATCATTACATAGTTAACTATCGCAGCAGGACCTCGCATACAAAAGTAATCAAGAACGAAATATGAAGTTATGAGTCCGTAGAGTTAGAATATTAGAGAGCGACTTCGATGCCTTCAGTAACTCCAGCTACGCTGGAAGGAAACCCCTGAGGTTCCCGTAGCCGATGAACGTTTAATGGAAAACTTGACCATATCCTCATTGCTCGACTGAAGTCCCTCTCAGCTTAGGCTGACAGATTTTGATACTATTACGAGTATGTAAAACATTGTGTGGTCGAATATGACGAGGAATCATAACTAGCTTTTGTGTCCACTGCGTAGCTATCACATAGAATATGACAGTAGCACATTGCTAACGTGTCCAGTGATGAGAAAAATGCAGCGTTAAGTAACGTCATTAAAGAAACGTTTAGCTCACCAGGGGATTTATCAATCGCCTCTGGTGGGCGAAACGTTTCTTTAATGAAGTTAACTGTAAAGTAGAGTATTATGTTCGAGGCTCCAACCCCACGCTATGCATATTTCCATGTATGTGTATATATGAGAAGATGTATGCGTTTATCTGTATATATATATGTGTTTAAGAGTATGGTAGAGTGGACATTCTTTTATTCTTTTAAGTAAGGCTTCGGGTTTCATATTTGCAACAGAGAATGGTCGCACATAGTGGGTGTTCCAGACATGTTATTCAAATAAAGAACTAGACAGTTACATACTACGTGTTGTATATAGCCACACACTGCTGATGCCTCTTCGTAACTCTTCATTTAGTATCAGTAATGTAACCGCACATTGCGGTTGTACACAGATGTGTTTTAATATATACAGAGATGATCATATGCTGGTGGTGTTTGCGTGACTGAGGGAAGAGTAAGTGATCAGTTCCTGCTAGGTGGGAGGAGGATGTTGTCTAGGCGCTCTCGCGCTCTTCTTTCCTTCATTCATTTTTTTTCTTCTTCTCAGGCTTGGTACACACGTGAGCTATATTTGGAAATTATAATCCGTCTCTTCTTGCATCCTGTTATACTTTTTTCTCCTGAGTTTTTCCTAGAAATGAGCGCATCCTTCGACGCCCTTGATGTGACGCTGACTGGTACCGTTTGTCTCTGCTGGCTTTTTTATTTCTTCCATACACACACACACACACACACACACACACACACACACACACACACACACACACACACACACACACACACACACACACACACACACACACACACACACACACACACATACACACACACACACACACACACACACACACACACACACACACACACACACACACACACACACACACACACACACACACACACACACACACACACACACACACACACACACACACACACACACACACACACAGGTAAAATTGGTCAGATAACAAGAACTCGTATAAAATTAAGTCCTTTCAAAAAATTTCTCTTATACAGCTAAAGATATATTTTTTAATTTATGTTAAAATAAAAATTAATGATTTTGTACCAAAATAACCTAACCTTATTATAACAAGCGCAATTTAATTTAGCCTAATCCAACTTAATACATTTTATATAAGTTTACAATAATTTAATACTAAAAATAACACAATGAAATACATATTTTTTTTTCGTTAGGTTCAGAATGATTTTTGCGAATTTATTGCATACACAAATTTTCGCTTGCTCTATTCGGCAAGAAGTGCGTTGCTATTTAAGCCAAAATTGCAAGTTTTACCTATTCGGCACGACACGCACACACACACACACACAGAGAATTGCTGTTAATCTTCATAGCTATATAATCTATGAATTCAAGTTTAGTGGAGTACCAAGACTCCTAATCGTAAACGTAGTGATGGCTGTATCTTGAAACAGTCACTGATGGAGTTGATATCGCCACTGGGGTGTCATCCACTGGGCTGTCATATACTGTTTTTATGAAGGTATGTTCCCCACAAGATAAATGTCATTGCCCAATAATCTTCTAATTGGGGCAAAATCTAAAAAAAGATCTTGTAGGATTGACCGATAAACTGGCAAAAGTCCTCGGTCAAATGACCAAAATAAGAAAAAAATCAGATTTGGTCATCATATGGGTAAAACCAGCGTCGAGTGAGGGTTAAGCTTCTCTTCTGATAAACAAAATATCACCACTACCTGCGGAATGATACTAAATGCCCAGGAGCTGTAGTTTTATGGCTTTGTTAAGTGTTCCATCAGCCATCCTGCGCACGGTTGTCAAAAGATTGCAGAGGAAATGGTGAGTCCAAGGACCGTAACCCAACATTGTGTCAGCTAAGCAAGTTACAGTGGTAATGAACTTCAAGAGAGAGGGGCGAGAAAGACTGTATCTGAAGGGAAATATTTAATACGACGTTTAGAAGACTGAATTACATCAAGTATGATACACTTGATAAAGTTCAGTCCTGGACGAAACACTTCTTATACCATCGTTTGTTCCATGAAACATTTGCTAATTTTCTGACTAAGGAACAATAGCAGAGGGCGGGAGACGCGGGCGTATGTGAGGGAATGCCCGGAAAGGCATAGTGTAAGATGAGCCCTGATCTAGCGGGGAGGCTGGCCACGCTGCTACAGCAAGGCGAGCGGGAAGCTCACCACCATCACCAGAAAAAGAGGCGGAAGAGAATGATGGGGGAGAGAAAGACGTGTACATGATAGGGTCACCACTGGGGGAGTACATGATGGGGTCACCCCTGGGGTGTCCCTATCATGTGACCCTAACACCTTCATGAAGTTTCAGATTGTTCATCGACCCCCAAACTTTTATTATATGAAAATAATGTAATGGTATATTAATTAATAGCACTTCTAGTAATAATAATAGATAATAAAAATAGGTAACATTTTAATTATGAAAAATATATGATTTAATATATCCTTTTTTTTACTGACTGTTGATATCATTAATGGGAAGGATGCATCTGATAAGTGTCAACAAGGACACTAATATTTGGCTGGTGACTGGTGAGTTTTAGTGGTAAGTCACCACGCTGTTTCAGGTTCAGTCTCTACCTCTGCTTAGAAGGGTGGAAGGTCACAGATTCACAACGCTAAGCACGTCTCAAGAATTTACTGGCATCCTTTTGACCTCTAGCCATTTATGGACCCTTTCAATGGTCCCATCGACCCTTAGGGGTCGATTTTGATTACTTTGGGGAATATTGGTGTGGATGATAGGGTTGTAGTTGGTGGGGTCACCCCTGGGGTTGTAGTTAATGGGGTCACCCCTGGGGTTGTAGTTGGTGGGGGCCACCAGTGGGGTTGTAGTTGGTGGAGCACCCCTGGGGTTGTAGTTGGTTGGGCCACCAGTGGGGTTGTAGTTGGTGGGGTCACCAGTGGGGTTGTAGTTGGTGGAGTCACCAGTGGGGTTGTAGTTGGTTGGGCGCCACCAGTGGGGGTAGCGATCCGTGACATACCACATAGATGATATTACACCATCTCAATTCTCTTCAGTAAGTGGACATCAAACCAATAGTGTTTAAAGCAAGTAACCATAAGGCTAACCACACACTTTTCATTTACTTGAATCATTGTCTGCCTGTCTGCCAGAGGTACTTGTAACCTAGCCTAATGCTGGCTAGCACAACATCAATCTGTACATTATAAATTACTTCCTAGATATGCTTATCTACGTTCACATTATTATGGTGAATTAAAGATCTTCTCAGGCTTCTAGATGAAATTTTTATATTATTCAGATTAATTAAATTTAACCACAAATAAGCAAATTCAATAAACGAGCGCGACACGTGTGTCAACACTGTAATTAGCATACCCAGGATACGTTCAAATCTGTTCACTGGTAGTGGAAAAGAGTTGAATGTACACTCGTTCTACGACTATCAGTTGTCCACATAAAGTATAAAAATAATATATAATTTATATACAGATTCATTAATTTCTATCTCTAGTGTTGTATTTTAAAAATACAAAAAGGAAAATAGAAATACATTATGTACGTAACTGACATAAACACCAGTTATCATTTAAGATATATAAGCCAAGAAGTTTCTTTCTGTGTTTATATTCTCAGAGTTTGCTTCAATCCCTATTTTAGGGATTAAAGTTTTGTTGTCTGGTGGTGAACGGATGACATGCGGCCTGAAAGACCTTGACATTTCAGTAGACTTTAAACCCCCATTAACTAACCTGCTAACCAACCAGATCTCTCTGAGATCTGGTTGGTTAGTAGGTTGGAAGTAGACGCTAACCTAGGGCTATATACGCCTAGTATTTTGTACCGATAAGTATTTTGAAAGAAAATACTTGCGGTGTATGTCATTTTATTGAGGATTAATAACGTCTTAAAAAACCAAGAGTCGCATATTCAGAATTATTAACATACCAAGGTTGGCCTGACAGCCAAGTTGTATGTACTCAACCACAATCTGAAATTTCATCTCGCGAGATTGAAACTCAATATATTCCAGGTAAATTTTACTGTCTCCGCTTAATCCGAAGATCTCCTTTGATACATTAATAAAACTGTGCACACTGTTAGCAGTTTAAAGACCAATTTATGCATTCTTTGTAACATCTTGAGTGCTGACAAGGGCGTCCCTACCATCAAAATATTGTAGTGACTCAAGATATTCCTTAGTGCACTGCTGGAAACAAAGTAACAGTGATAACCATAAACCAACAGTGATAGGCATACAAAGTGGAAAGATGGTACGCAGTGAGAGACGCACAGTAATAGCGATAAGCATAGAAAGTAGTGATAAACAAAGACCAGCAGTGAAAGACACAAAGTAGCATTGAAGACTCACCAACAAAATGTACTACACAGGGGCAGTATACCCACTGGATCAATACACACATGACAAGGTAACAACTTAGTGTTGACAATACACACGTGACAAAATAACTTAGTCGTGACTATACATGCTTGACGAAGTAGCAACACAGCCTTGGTAACAGGCAACAAACCAACAGAGTGTAGGAACATCCCATGAGAACATTCGAACCATCGTGGACCATTAACAAGCCAGTGGCAACATGCAATTGGCCTCAGCCAGCGGTGATTACTTGACACTCGGGCAGTTGTTGACAGAACTCCATGATAGGGAGACGTGGGTAAACAACAGTATTACTCAGTCTTCATTTCCTCACTGATAATAGTCCACGACTGGGCGAAACATTGTCCTTAACTCCACTTTGAGGGTTTGTTACGAGTCAGTCACGGTCCTGTGACTCTTAGTCTTCCTCTTTGGCCATAAAATTATAGATTTACAGTAGATTCAAGGTTATAGTTACTATGTCGTGCAAGGGAAGAGTTGAGTAGCTTTTACTGACTGCAAAAATATGTATGACTAAAACTGTAATAAAAGAACATGAGGTAATACGTTCTTGGAGGGAGAGGAAGAGGAGGAGGAGGAGGAGGAGGAGGGGAAGGAGGAGGAAGGAGGTGGAGGAGGAGGGGGAGAGGGAGGACAAGGTGGAGGAGGAGGGAGTGGTCTTCAGGAGGACCAGTTTTTGCGAGGTATCACCAGCAGGAAAGCTGGTGTACTCAGACGCCCGGGAGTTCCCCGAGCCTTGTACAACCCTCCTGCCCACCCTGACCCACCCATCGCCCACCCCTGACCCACCCATAACCCACCCCTGACCCACGTCTCACACCCCCCGTCACCCACCCATCATAAACGTAGAAAAATAAAATACAAACATAGGTGAATTCTGAATGTTCGCGTCCTTATATTTTTATGCAATAAATAATTTTACAAGTGGTAGGTCGTAGGCGGTAAATGGGAAGTAGTAAGTGGCAAGTGGTAGGTAATAGGTGGTAAGTGGCAAGGAAAACATAGGTGGTAAGTGGCTACTGTCAGCTAGTAGGTAAGTTGCAAGTAGTAGGTGGTAAGTGGCAAGTGATAGTAGGTGGTAGTGACAAATGATAGGTATTAAGTGGCAAATGATAGGTAGTAGGTGGTAGTGGCAAGTGATAGGTAGTAGGTGGTAAGTGGCAAGTGACAGGTAGTAGGTGGTAAGTGGCAAGTGATAGGTAGTAGGTGGCAAGGCATAGGTAGTAGGTAGTAATTGGCAAATAGTAGATAGGTGGTAAGTGGCAAGTGGTAGGTAACACGTGGTAAGTGGCAGGGGAAAGATAGGTGGTAAGTGGCTACTGGCAGGTAGTAGGAAAGTTGCAAGTTGTAGGTGGTAAGTGGCAAGTGGAAGGTAGTAGGTGATAAGTGGCAAGTAATAGGTAGTAGGTGGTAAGTGGCAAGTGATAGGTAGTAGGTAGTAATTGGTAAATAGTAGATACGGGGTAAGTGGCAATGGGAAGGTAGTAGGTGGTAAGTGGCAAGTGGTAGGGAGTTGCAGGTGGTAGGAAGGCGCAGGTAGACGCTGTGTGCCAAGTGA
Organism: Cherax quadricarinatus; assembly: GCF_038502225.1. Lineage (NCBI taxonomy): Eukaryota > Metazoa > Arthropoda > Malacostraca > Decapoda > Parastacidae > Cherax > Cherax quadricarinatus. The sequence continues at coordinate 6,591,792 of NC_091344.1, read as the reverse complement.
TATAATTCAACCGTATGAGAAAGGTTGTCAAGTTTGAGTTGGGGACCATGGGTCTTGACGGTCTTGATGGTCTTGATGGTCTTGATGGTCTTGATGGTCTTGGGCTTAATGGTCTTGCTGGTCTTCCTACATCCCGGCTTAAATACCTGGTGTGGGTTTTGCAAGACTTACTACCCGTTCCATAAGACTTTGTTCGTGAGCCTGGCGTGGCAAGTCTGCCTGACACATCCGTGTGCATGATACCAACACCACGCCATCTTTACTGTTACACCACGCCCTTTTACTGTTACACCGCGCCCCCTTTACTGTAACACCACATCATCTTTACTGTTACATACACACACACACACCACGCCCACTTTACTGTTACATACACCACGTCCACTTTACTGTTACACACACACACACGCCACGCCCACTTTACTGTTACATACACCACGTCCACTTTACTGTTACACACACCACGCCCACTTTACTGTTACATACACCACGTCCACTTTACTGTTACACACACACACACACGCCACGCCCACTTTACTGTTACACACACTACGCCCACTTTACTGTTACATACACCACGTCCACTTTACTGTTACACACACCACGCCCTATTCACTGTTACACACACACACACACACGCCACGCCCACTTTACTGTTACATACACCACGTCCCCTTTACTGTTACACACACACACACACACACACACGCCATGCTCACTTTACTGTTACATACACCACGTCCACTTTACTGTTACACACACACACACACACGCCACGCTCACTTTACTGTTACATACACCACGCCCACTTTACTGTTACATACACCACGCCCCCTTTACTGTTACACACACCACGCCCTATTCACTGTTACTGTTACACACACCACGCTCACTTCACTGTTACATACACCACGCCCTATTCACTGTTACACCACGCCCACCTTACTGTTACACACACCAAGCCCACTTTGCTGTTACATACACCACGCCCTATTCACTGTTACGCACACACACACACCACGCCCACTTTACTGTTATACACACCACGCCCACTTCACTGTTACACACCACGCCCACTTTACTGTTACACACACCAAGCCCACTTTGCTGTTACATACACTACACCCTATTCACTGTTACACACACACACACACACACACCATGCCCACTTTACTGTTATACACACCACGCCCACTTCACTGTTACATACACCACGCCCACCTTACTGTTACACACACCACGCCCACTTTGCTGTTACATACACTACACCCTATTCACTGTTACACACACACACACACACCATGCCCACTTTACTGTTATACACACCACGCCCACTTCACTGTTACACACCACGCCCACTTTACTGTTAAATGCACCACGCCCACTTTACTGTTACATACACGACGCCCACTTTACTGTTTACACACACACACACACCACGCCCACTTTGTTACACCACGCCCACTTCAATGTTACATACACCACGCCCACTTTACTGTTGCACACATGACCACGTCCTATACATGTTCTCGTTGAAGGTTATAATCTGCTGTGTTCTAAGCTCTAGGTTTGTTTTATAAACCTAGCAGCGGGAGAGAGAGAGAGAGAGAGAGAGAGAGAGAGAGAGAGAGAGAGAGAGAGAGAGAGAGAGAGAGAAGGGTCATCACAGGACCATGGTCCTGGGAGAGCTACATCAAGCGGAAAATATTTCAATGTTTTCCAGTCGACTGAGTGTGTGAACCCTGAGGCATGGAGGTGCTGCAGGGGTTCAGATAGAGGGAGGCTTGTTGGAGGGATGGAGGCGTGGAGGGAAGGAGGCGTGGAGGGATGGAGGCGTGGAGGGAAGGAGGCGTGGAGGGATGGAGGCGTGGAGGGAAGGAGAGAAGGATGGAAGCAAGCTTTATATTAATGACGGATGCTTGATGGGTGGCGGTTTGGAGGGATAGCAGGCATGAAAGGTGGCTCAGAGGCAGGCATGAAAGGTGGCTCAGAGGCAGGCATGAAAGGTGGCTCAGAGGCAGGCATGAAAGGTGGCTCAGAGGCAGGCATGAAAGGTGGCTCAGAGGGAGGCATGAAAGGTGGCTCAGAGGCAGGCATGAAAGGTGGCTCAGAGGCAGGCATGAAAGGTGGCTCAGAGGCAGGCATGAAAGATGGCTCAGAGGCAGGCATGAAAGATGGCTCAGAGGCAGGCATGACAGATGGCTCAGAGGCAGGCATGAAAGATGGCTCAGAGGCAGGCATGAAAGATGGCTCAGAGGCAGGCATGAAAGATGGCTCAGAGGCAGGCATGAAAGATGGCTCAGAGGGAGGCATGAAAGGTGGCTCAGAGGGAGGCATGAAAGATGGCTCAGAGGGAGGCATGAAAGGTGGCTCAGAGGCAGGCATGAAAGATGGCTCAGAGGGAGGCATGAAAGGTGGCTCAGAGGCAGGCATGAAAGGTGGCTCAGAGGGAGGCATGAAAGATGGCTCAGAGGCAGGCATGAAAGGTGGCTCAGAGGCAGGCATGAAAGGTGGCTCAGAGGCAGGCATGAAAGGTGGCTCAGAGGCAGGCGTGAAAGGTGGCTCAGAGGGAGGCATGAAAGATGGCTCAGAGGCAGGCATGAAAGGTGGCTCAGAGGCAGGCATGAAAGGTGGCTCAGAGGCAGGCATGAAAGGTGGCTCAGAGGCAGGCATGAAAGGTGGCTCAGAGGCAGGCGTGAAAGGTGGCTCAGAGGGAGGCATGAAAGGTGGCTCAGAGGCAGGCATGAAAGGTGGCTCAGAGGCAGGCATGAAAGGTGGCTCAGAGGCAGGCATGAAAGGTGGCTCAGAGGCAGGCATGAAAGGTGGCTCAGAGGCAGGCGTGAAAGGTGGCTCAGAGGGAGGCATGAAAGGTGGCTCAGAGGCAGGCATGAAAGATGGCTCAGAGGCAGGCATGATAGATGGCTCAGAGGCAGGCATGAAAGGTGGCTCAGAGGCAGGCATGATAGATGGCTCAGAGGCAGGCATGATAGATGGCTCAGAGGGAGGCATGAAAGGTGGCTCAGAGGCAGGCATGAAAGGTGGCTCAGAGGCAGGCATGAAAGATGGCTCAGAGGGAGGCATGAAAGATGGCTCAGAGGGAGGCATGAAAGGTGGCTCAGAGGGAGGCATGAAAGGTGGCTCAGAGGGAGGCATGAAAGGTGGCTCAGAGGCAGGCATGAAAGGTGGCTCAGAGGCAGGCATGAAAGATGGCTCAGAGGCAGGCATGAAAGGTGGCTCAGAGGCAGGCATGAAAGGTGGCTCAGAGGCAGGCATGAAAGATGGCTCAGAGGCAGGCATGATAGATGGCTCAGAGGCAGGCATGAAAGGTGGCTCAGAGGCAGGCATGATAGATGGCTCAGAGGCAGGCATGATAGATGGCTCAGAGGCAGGCATGAAAGGTGGCTCAGAGGCAGGCATGAAAGGTGGCTCAGAGGCAGGCATGAAAGGTGGCTCAGAGGCAGGCATGAAAGGTGGCTCAGAGGGAGGCAGAGAGTATTGAAGGGTTGGAGAGAGATTTGTTAGAGTAGAAGTGAATAATAAGACAAGGATTTACATAAAGATCAGTGTACTTCAAAACATAGAAAACCGCTCATCTTGTTATTTACATTATTTCTGGATGAATATGTTGATCTGTTTATCCTGTATCAAGATGGCAGACATACACTGCACAGTGCACTTGAACTGATAGTTACGAAGATACTCGTATATTGCACTGCCCTTAGCATCCAGCGCCGCGTTTTTGTTGTCTCTCTCACCTTGCATACCACGTGTGTGTGTATGTGTGTGTGTGTGTGTGTGTGTGTGTGTGTGTGTGTGTGTGTGTGTGTGTGTGTGTGTGTGTTTAAGCTGTGGATGCATGAATCTGGTCTCCTGCACATTAATAAAAAACACTTTGTCAGTGCTTATAAATCCTCTGCCATTCAAGGTTGAATGGTAAACTCCACAAATCTGTGGAAAAGAGAAACGTAAAATATACAAAGGAATAAGAAAATGTTGACACAGTACAGATGATTCTTAGAGAAGAAGAGACAACGTACCTTGGCGTCAGGCTGAGCTGCACACTAGCTACGCTTGATTCAACAACAACGCGTTTCACGGTAATCTTGTTGAAGATGCCCAAGACGATAGGGAATTGAACAGTTCTCAACGGGAAAGCCAACAGAATTCAGTAACGAGGCAGCGTCTCCAAATGCTAAAGTTGGAGATAGACCTCGACGCGAACTCCACCAAAACGTTTGGAGATAGTGTCTTTAGCACACTATACGAGGAGATAGATTTCGACAGGAACACCCGTAGGAAGTATGGAAAGAGCAGCTTTTCCAGCATACTACGGGAATAAGAGAGACCTCGACGGGAACACCAAGTCGTACGGAGTTAGCATCGGCGTCAGACACTGTGGTACATGATAGACCTTTACAGGAGCACCAGCAGGTCGTGTAGAGAGAGCAACGTCTCTTGCGAGAGTGAACTCCACAGTTCCAGCGACAAGAGTGAAACTCAGGCGCTGCAGCCGTGCTCACGACGCTCCGTTTTTTTTTTTTTTTGCCTCTATTTGTCTGCGGTGTGCAAGAGGGGAACTCCCGGGCGCGCGAAGTGGGTTGCTGCTCTCTACCAGAATTTGCTGCCATCACACTCATACAAATATGGCTAGTCCAACCTCTCTCTTTCGCTACATTCCCTTTGCATAAATTACAAGCTGAGAGTGTGCACAGATATTTATTCGGTTGAATTAAAAATAGTGAAAAGTGTAAGCAGGGAATGAGCGACAGATACAGTTTTATTATGAAGGCAAAAGGCAGTGTGACGCTGGCAAGAAATATTGTAGCTTAATGCTTCGTTTGTTGCAATAATGGGAATATCTGAGGACGTATTATTTGTGATACTGGTGGAGCTGCACCTGGGGTGAAGCAAGACCTGAGATGCAGCAGCACCTGGGGTGAAGCAAGACCTGAGATGCAGCAGCACCTGGGGTGAAGCAAGACCTGAGATGCAGCAGCACCTGGGGTGAAGCAAGACCTGAGATGCAGCAGCACCTGGGGTGAAGCAAGACCTGAGATGCAGCAGCACCCGGGGTGAAGCAAGACCTGAGACGCAGCAGCACCTGGGGTGATTCAAGACCCGAGACGCAGCAGCACCTGGGGTGAAGCAAGACCTAAGACGCAGCAGCACCTGGAGGTGAAGCAGAACCTCGAGGTGAAGCATGGATCAGCAGTGACCTCTTTACATCTCCCAACATACCACATGATCAAGACAAGCCTCACACCCACTTATCACATACTACATACCACATCATCAGGACAGAAGCTTCACACCTCCCACATACCACATGATCTAGACAGCGTCATACCTCACACATTACATCATCCGCTCTCATATCTCGTATTCCGCTTAAGTAATTAATTCTCTCATTGACTTCATTTCACGAGGCATTGTTCTGCCAGATTGCAACAAGTAATTGTTTTGCCAGACTGTAACAAATAATATGATCACCTTACAAAAGGATAACAGTTATCTGACTTCTTTTTTCAACAAAAATGGGTATATCAATTGTGTCGTGTTAGTCCACACTACAGTGTATGATAGTAACACAGTGGGAACAGCTGCTAGTTATGTTTCCCTGTGAAAAGACGTAAAGATTGGGTGTAAAGTAGCGAAGATGTTGCAACTTTAGGGTTGAAAAGCTGGTAGGGAAGATGTAAAAACGTAAGGATTGGGACGTTGGTAGGGAAGATGTTACAAGGTGGAATCGAACGCGGGTAGAAAAGAATAACGCTGTCTGCCCTGACGTGCGTGGCCTCGACCTTCTCTTGTTTTTACACCTTTAGAGAATTCAGTGAGACTTTTACGCTGCTTCTCAGCAGCGTTCCTCCCTGCCCTCCCAACCATGGCGGTCCTCCCTTCCTCCCTCCATTTATCCCCCGTCTCCATTCCTTTCCTTCTCCAGTCCTCCCTTTCCCCATCCATCTCCCGTCCTCCCTCCCCTCTTATCCTTCTATTATTTATAGCTTTATAGTGTTCCTTGAATGGTAAACCCTTTTGGGGCCTAGTTCCTAGACTTTTTGTGTATCCATATGCTCTTGCTCTACCATCCACAGGATTTTGATTTTGTTGCCGCATCAGTAACAAAATCAAAATCTTGAATATATCAAATTACTTGCAGTGTGTCAGTCATACAGTGTTGTACCTTCAGTGTTGCTAATTCATATTCCAGTGCTCAGTACTGCATTCTATTTGTGGTTAGGAGTAGTACTTAACACTCTTTTCATTCTGTTGTGTAACATCGGTATCTGCTACATTATTATATTCCATGTTTGTGGTAATTTTGTGTTTGTGCATTTAATTCCATCTTTTCAAAAAATAATCTTTTTGCATTGTCTTACTGTAGCAAGAAAGTGTGACATTTAGGTGTTGCTTGTTTTATTTCTGTTTTAAGTGGACAACCTCGCCCCAGACAACACCACCCACCTTCAGAGGGACTGACCGCCTCCTACGAAGGGTGACGGATTGATCGCACTTCTACTGTCTCCAGTGTTGTATTCGCCTCTGTTCGACTGAAGTGGTCTGAAGTGTAGGCGAAATTTTTCAGTAGTGAACATTCGTATAAAATACAGTGTTCCTGTCAACTACAACCCTCATACTTCCTACCCTCCGTAAGGATATCATACTTCCTACCCTCCGTAAGGATATCATACTTCCTACCCTCCGTAAGGATATACTTCCTACCCTCCGTAAGGATATCATACTTCCTACCCTCCGTAAGGATATACTTCCTACCCTCCGTAAGGATATCATACTTCCTACCCTCCGTAAGGATATACTTCCTACCCTCCGTAAGGATATCATACTTCCTACCCTCCGTAAGGATATCATACTTCCTACCCTCCGTAAGGATATACTTCCTACCCTCCGTAAGGATATCATATACGTTACGTTCTTAAGAAAAACAATGTGAATCCACTCCACTAGGTCACCACTTGGGAATATCTGCTTGAAAAAATAATCTAATAAAGTTTTAAAAGAAAAGAAATATTTTGGTATATCTTTCATTGTTGTTGTTGTTGTATATCTTTCATTGTTGTTGTTGTTATATATCTTTCATTGTTGTTGTTGTTGTATATCTTTCATTGTTGTTGTTGTTGTATATCTTTCATTGTTGTTGTTGTTGTATATCTTTCATTGTTGTTGTTGTTGTATATCTTTCATTGTTGTTGTTGTTGTATATCTTTCATTGTTGTTGTTGTTGTATATCTTTCATTGTTGTTGTTGTTGTATATCTTTCATTGTTGTTGTTGTTGTTATATATCTTTCATTGTTGTTGTTGTTGTATATCTTTCATTGTTGTTGTTGTTGTATATCTTTCATTGTTGTTGTTGTTGTATATCTTTCATTGTTGTTGTTGTATATCTTTCATTGTTGTTGTTGTTGTTGTATATCTTTCATCGTGGCAAGTTAATTTTTTAATGACGACTTTATAAGAGTATTCAGTAATTAATGAGGAGATCTGAACAATAATTAGACGTACTGATAAAACGAAGATTTAACTACTCACGACTGAAGAGGGACCAGCCGAAATGTACAAAATAAGACATAAGACGTTCTTCCAGGCTGTTGCTGGTCAGAATATTCCCTGATACTGAAGTTTATATTTTTAAAATTTTTTCTGGAAACCAGTTTTTTTTTTTAACTTCAAACGTCTATAACTTCATAATTTCTCTACAGTTTAGAATTATTTTTACACACAGTATTCTAATTATATTGTTTAGCAAACTAGTGCAGCGTTTTTCTTTGATTTCACCTTTTTTGTACTTTTTTTCTAAATGTCATTTTTTTTAAATAAAATGATGCATTTCATACAAAATTTCTATATGGAAAATTCAATTAACCTTCTAATTATTATGTAGACACATATAACACCAGATAATTTTCCGATATTCTGGAAAAGTGTTGCCACATAAATGATTGTTTCTTTTTTTTTGTTTCTTTTGGCCAATCTTCATAAAATTTATACAGTAGTATACTGGAGTTCCACTTAGCATTCAAAGTTGTAAGACGTGTAGTAGTCCTGTAGTCCTGTGTTGTAAGACGTTTGATAGTCTTGTGTTGTGAGGCGTATAGTAGTTCTGTGTTGTAAGACTTATAGTATTCCTTAAACAACTCAGTCACAGATACCCTTAAATGCTAGGTAGTCTGGTTACAAGCTCTGGGCACATCAGTGGGCCTCAGATATAGTTTTAAGCTATTTCATTCTCCTCTTGTATGTTCTGACCTCTCAGGCAATACTATATCAATGCTTCACGCATGCTGAATGTCATCTTTTTCTGAATATAGTATCGCTCGTGTCGTCAGAACATACAGGAGGAGAATGAAATAGATGGAGATCATGTCTGAAGCCCACTGGTGTGCCCAGCGTTAGGAAGAATCATGGCTTGTAACCAGGCTACCTAGTGTTTTGAGGCATCTGTGGCTGAGTGGTTTAAGGTATCTTGTAGGGAACTGTGCCTTCTTCCAAACGTGGATTCGAATCCTGCCAACACACACACACACACACACACACACACACACACACACAGCGAGTCATGGTACGCGACAAGTGTCAGAGTGGGCGTCTGTGACGAGCGGAGTACCTCTGGGGTCAGTCCTAGGATCGGTGCTGTTACAGGTATATGTGAACGACATGACGGGAGGAATAGACTCAGAAATGTCCCTGTTTGCAGACGATGTGAAGTCGGAGGAGGACCAGGCAGGACTACAAAGGGATCTGGATAGGCTGAAGGCCTGGTCCAGAAACTGGCTCCTGGAGTTCAACCCCACCAGGTGCAAAGTTATAAAGAATGGGGAAGGGCAAAGAAGACAGCAGATGGAGTACAGTCTGGCGGACTAGAGACTACAAACCTTACTCAAGGAAAAGGATCTTGGGATGAGTATAATACTGAGCACATCTCCTGAGGCGCACATCAACCAAAGAACTGCTACAGCATATGGGCGTCTGGCTAACCTAAGAATAGCATTCCGACATCTCAGTATGGAATCGTTCAGGGCTCTGTACACCGTGTACGTCAGGCCCATACTGGAGTATGCAGCACCTGTTTGGAACCCACACCTACCAAAGCACGTAAGGAAATTAGAGAAAGTGCAAAGGTTTGCAGCGAGACTAGTCCCGGAGCTCAGGGGTATGTCCTACGAGAAGTTAATAAAGGGAAATCTACCTGACGACACTGGAGGACAGGAGAGATAGGGGGAATATGATAACGACATATAAAATACTGAGAGGAGTCGACAAGGTGGACAGAAACAGGATGTTCCAGAAATGGGACACAGAAACAAGGGGTCACAATTGGAAGCTCAAGACTCAGATGAGTTACATGGATGTTAGGAAGTATTTCTTCAGTCATAAAGTTGTCAGGAAGTGGAATAATCTGGAAAGTGATGTACTGAAGGTAGGATCCATACATAGCTTTAAGAAGAGGTATGATAAAGTTCATGGAGCGGGGAGAGTGACCTAGTAGCGACAGTGAAGAGGCGGGGACCACTAGCTATGCTCGACCCCTGCAGCCACAACTAGGTGAGCACACACACACACACACACACACATATATATGTACCCACGTAATTGTGATTGCAAGGGTCGAGACTCGGCTCCTGGCCCCGCCTCTTCACTGAACGCTACTAGGTCCTCTCTCTCCCTGCTCCATGAGCTTTATCATACCTCGTCTTAAAGCTATGTGTGGCGCCTGCCTCCACTACTTCACTTGGTAGACTATTCCACTTCCTGGCTACTCTATGACTGAAGAAATAATTCCTAACATCCCATTGACTCATCTGAGTCTTCAACTTCCAAGTGTGACCCCTTGTTTCTGTGTCCCATCTATGGAACATCCTATGTTCACCTTGTCTATCCCACGCAGTATTTTGTATGTCGTTATCATGTCTACTCTAACCCTCCTGTCCTCCAGTGTCATCAGGCCGATTTCCCTTAACCTTTCTTAGCAGGACATTCCCCTTAGCTCTGGAACTAACCTTGTCGCAAACCTTTACACTTTTTCTAATTTCTTGACGTGCTTGACCAGGTGTGGGTTAGAAACTGGTGCTGCATACTCCAGTATGGGCCTGACGTACACAGTGTACAGTGTCTTGAACGATTCCTTACTAAGGTATCGGAACGCTATTTTCAGGTTTGCCAGGCGCCCATATGCTGCGACAGTTATCTGGTTGATGTGTGCTTCCGGAGACGTGCTCGGCGTTATACTAACCCCAAGATCTTTCTTGAGCGAGCTTTGCAGTCTTTGGCCACCTAGCCTATACTCTGTCCCCGATCTTCATGACTTTCCATTTGGCAGGGTTGAATTCGAGAAGCCAGTTGCTGGACCAGGTGTCCAGCCTGTCCAGGACTCTTTGAAATCCTGCCTGATCCTCATCTGATTTAATTCTCCTCATTAACTTCACGTTAACCTCATTAATTTCACATCATGTGTGTGCGTGTGTGTGTGTGTGTACTCACCTAGTTGTACTCACCTAGTTGAGGTTGCAGGGGTCGAGTCCGAGCTCCTGGCCCCGCCTCTTCACTGATCGCTACTAGGTCACTCTCCCTGAACCGTGAGCTTTATCATACCTCTGCTTAAAGCTATGTATGGATCCTGCCTCCAATACATCGCTTCACAAACTTGCTGACTACTCTGTGGCTGAAGAAATACTTCCTAACATCCCTGTGATTCATCTGTGTCTTCAACTTCCAACTGTGTCCCCTTGTTACTGTGTCCAATCTCTGGAACATCCTGTCTTTGTCCACCTTGTCAATTCCTCTCAGTATTTTGTATGTCGTTATCATGTCCCCCCTATCTCTCCTGTTCTCCAGTGTCGTCAGGTTGATTTCCCTTAACCTCTCCTCGTAGGACATACCTCTTAGCTCTGGGACTAGTCTTGTTGCAAACCTTTGCACTTTCTCTAGTTTCTTTACATGCTTGGCTAGGTGTGGGTTCCAAACTGGTGCCGCATACTCCAATATGGGCCTAACATACACGGTGTACAGGGTCCTGAACGATTCCTTATTAAGATGTCGGAATGCTGTTCTGAGGTTTGCTAGGCGCCCATATGCTGCAGCAGTTATTTGGTTGATGTGCGCTTCAGGAGATGTGCCTGGTGTTATACTCACCCCAAGATCTTTTTTCTTGAGTGAGGTTTGTAGTCTCTGGCCCCCTAGTCTGTACTCCGTCTGCGGTCTTCTTTGCCCTTCCCCAATCTTCATGACTTTGCACTTGGTGGGATTGAACTCCAGGAGCCAATTGCTGGACCAGGTCTGCAGCCTGTGTGTGTGTGTGTGTGTGTGTGTGTGTGTATATGTGTGTGCACTCACCTAGTTGAGATTGCAGGGGTCGAGTCCAAGCTCCTGGCCCCGCCTCTTCACTGGTCGCTACTAGGTCACTCTCCCTGAACCATGAGCTTTATCGTACCTCTGCTTAAAGCTATGTATGGATCCTGACTCCACTACATCGCTTCCCAAACTATTCCACTTCCTGACTACTCTGTGGCTGAAGAAATACTTCCTAACATCCCTTTGATTCATCTGTGTCTTCAATTTCCAACTGTGTCCCCTTGTTACTGTGTCCAGTCTCTGGAACATCCTGTCTTTGTCCACCTTGTCAATTCCTCTCAGTATTTTGTAAGTCGTTATCATGTCCCCCCTATCTCTCCTGTCCTCCAATGTCGTCAGGTTGATTTCCCTTAACCTCTCCTCATTGGACATACCTCTTAGCTCTGGGACTAGTCTTGTTGCAAACCTTTGCACTTTCTCTAGTTTCTTTACATGCTTGGCTAGGTGTGGGTTCCAAACTGGTGCCGCATACTCCAATATGGGCCTAACGTACACGGTGTATAGGGTCCTGAACGATTCCTTATTAAGATGTCGGAATGCTGTTCTGAGGTTTGCCAGGCGCCCATATGCTGCAGCAGTTATTTGGTTGATGTGCGCTTCAGGAGATGTGCCTGGTGTTATACTCACCCCAAGATCTTTTTCCTTGAGTGATGTTTGTAGTCTCTGACCCCCTAGACTGTACTCCATCTGCGGTCTTCTTTGCCCTTCCCCAATCCTCATGACTTTGCACTTGGTGGGATTGAACTCCAGGAGCCAGTTGCTGGACCAGGTCTGCAGCCTGTCCAGATCCCTTTGTATTTCTGCCTGGTCTTCGATCGAATGAACTCTTCTCATCAACTTCACGTCATCTGCAAACAGTGACACCTCGGAGTTTATTCCTTCCGTCATGTCGTTCACAAATACCAGAAACAGCACTGGTCCTAGGACTGACCCCTGTGGGACCCCGCTGGTCACAGGTGCCCACTCTGACACCTCGCCTCGTACCATTACTCGCTGCTGTCTTCCTGACAAGTATTCCCTGATCCATTGCAGTGCCTTCCCTGTTATTCCTGCAGTCTAAGAAAATGCAATCCACCCACCCCTCTCTCTCTTGTCTTACTGCTGTCACCATGTCATAGAACTCCAGTAGGTTTGTGACACAGGATTTCCCGTCTCTGAAACCATGTTGTCTGCTGGTGATGAGATCATTCCTTTCTAGATGTTCCACCATTCTTCTCCTGACAATCTTTTCCATGATTTTGCATGCTATACATGTCAGTGACACTGGTCTGTAGTTTAGTGCTTCATGTCTGTCTCCTTTTTTAAAGATTGGTACCACATTTGCTGTCTTCCATGCCTCAGGCAATCTCCCTGTTTCGATAGATGTATTGAATATTGTTGTTAGGGGTACACATAGCGCCTCTGCTCCCTCTCTCAGGACCCATGGAGAGATGTTATCTGGCCCCATTGCCTTTGAGGTATCTAGCTCACTCAGAAGCCTCTTCACTTCTTCCTCGGTTGTGTGTACTGTGTCCAGCACATGGTGGTGTACCCCACCTCTCCGTCTTTCTGGAGCCCCTTCTGTCTCCTCTGTGAACACTTCTTTGAATCTCTTGTTGAGTTCTTCACATACTTCACTGTCATTTCTTGTTGTCTCTCCTCCTTCCTTCCTTAGCCTGATTACCTGGTCCTTGATGGTTGTTTTCTTCCTGATGTGGCTGTATAACAGCTTCGGTTCAGATTTGGCTTTTGCTGCTATGTCGTTTTCATATTGACGTTGGGCCTCCCTTCTTATCTGTGCATATTCGTTTCTGGCTCTACGACTGCTCTCCTTATTCTCCTGGGTCCTTTGCCTTCTATATTTCTTCCATTCCCTAGCACACTTGGTTTTTGCCTCCTTGCATCTTTGAGTGAACCATGGGCTCATCCTGGCTTTTTCATTATTCCTGTTACCCTTGGGTACAAACCTCTCCTCAGCCTCCTTGCACATTGTGACTACATATTCCATCATCTCATTAACTGGTTTCCCTGCCAGTTCTCTGTCCCACTGAACCTCATTTAGGAAGTTCCTCATTCCTGTGTAGTCCCCTTTCCTGTAGTTTGGTTTCATTCGTCCTGGCCTTCCTGCTTTCCCCTCCACTTGTAGCTCTACTGTGTATTCGAAGCTCAAAACCACATGATCGCTGGCCCCAAGGGGTCTTTCATATGTGATGTCCTCAATATCTGCACTACTCAAGGTGAATACTAAGTCCAGTCTTGCTGGTTCATCCTCTCCTCTCTCTCTTGTAGTGTCCCTTACGTGTTGGTACATGAAGTTTTCCAGTACCACCTCCATCATCTTAGCCCTCCATGTATCTTGGCCCCCATGTGGCTCCAAGTTCTCCCATTCGATCTCCTTGTGGTTAAAGTCGCCCATGATCAGGAGCTTTGCCCTGCATGTATGAGCTCTTCTGGCCACTGCAGCCAGTGTGTCAACCATCGCTCTATTGCTCTCGTCATACTCTTGCCTTGGCCTCCTGCTGTTCTGTGGTGGGTTATACATCACTGCAATTATCACCTTGCGACCTCCAGAGTGAAGCGTTCCCGCTATGCAATCACTTTCTTCTCCGATGTCTCCTCTCTCCAGCTCATCAAAATTCCATCGGTGTTTGATCAGCAATGCCACTCCTCCCCCCCCCCTGTTCCTTCTGTCTTTCCTCAGGATCTGGTATCCCGTTGGGAAGATGGCATCTGTTATCATACCTGTAAGCTTGGTTTCTGTGATTGCTATGATGTCTGGTGATGCCTCTTTGACTCTTTCGTGCCACTCCTCCCACTTGTTTGTTATTCCATCAGCATTTGTGTACCATACCTTCAGTTTCCTTTCCAACACTGTGGTTTGGGGGGCCTGTGGGGGTGGGAGACCTGGTAGCATACTGTGGGATTCTATGGTTGGGGGTTGGGTGGAAGCTGTGGGTATGGATTGTGTTTTGTGTTGGGATGGTGTGATAGGTTGTGGGGTTCTGAGGATAGTTGTGTGTGTGCTTGCTCTTGCTGCTCTGTTCTGCTCTGACTGACCTCTGCTG
>NC_091344.1:6569880-6572380 GCF_038502225.1 Cherax quadricarinatus | reverse complement strand
AGGTAGGCAAAAGCTAAAATTGCAGGAGGGAGTAAGAAATAAAGAAAGCAAAGAGAGCTAGAGAACAGGCAAGTGAGGAGAAGAATCAGAAATGGGTATGCATGGGTAAGAAAAAAGGCTACCTGAATGACAATTTGGGAATCCTGTACCATCGAAAGCCAAATCTGAGGCAAAGCTGCTATACAGTCACATCAGAAAGAAGACAACTCTGAAGGACCAGGTAATAAAGCAGAAGAAAGAAAAATTGAATTCACTAGGAATGACCGAGAAGTCGACAAGGAACTAAAAAAAAAAAAAGAAAAAACTATGCCGGCATTCTCAGTGGAATCAAGAATATTGCCAAAGTCAACTAGGGAGAGTGAACCAAAGAATACTGGAAACGAGAGACACAACGGGAGTGAGGTGAGGAAACTACTGTGTGCAAGAAACCTAGAAAGTAATGGGTCCAGAAAGCATCTCTCCATGAGTTCTGAGAAAGGAAGCACAACTGTGTGAACCACTAGCAGCATATCTTCAAAAATTCAGCCGGAGCCTTACAGCTGTCTGATGCCTGGAAAATAATGAATTCCCGATATTTAAAAAAGGGGAGAGACAGGTAGCATTAAACTACAGGCCAGTATCACTGACATGCATAATGTATAAGGTTATTTAGCTTATCAGAAGAGACATGGAACATCTGGAAAGGATCAGCAGCACTGTTTTAGAGATGAAAAATTATTATAATGAAGTAACGAAAGTAAAGCAGAAGAGAGACAGGTGGATGGACTGCATATTTTAGGACTAAAAAGGCTTTCAGTATAGTTCCTCACAAGATACTGGGGCATAAACAAGAGAAGAAGGTAGGAATAACTAGGAAAGCGCTAAAGTGGATAAAGGAATAATTAACGGGAAGGAAACAACGAATTATTGTCCAAAATCAGGAAACAGGTGCCAGGATAGACGAATGTGACGGGTAGGGTTCCGCAAATGTCAGTACTTGAACCACTGCTGTTTCTTGTGTATGTAAATGACATGACAAAAGAAAGAGACTCAAAAGTGTCTCTGCTGATAACATAAAACTAATAAGGAGACTACAAAAAAAAAAGAGAGAGAGAGAGAGAGCAGAAATGGCTCCGGACAAGATGCAGGATAGGTCTGACAAGCGCAATTAGAATTTAACAAATGAAATTTTATGAAAATCGGGGAGAGCAAAGAAAACTGGAAACATAATATAGGCTTGGGGGACAAAGGCTGCAAACCTTCCTGAAAGACAAGGGCCTCGGGGTGAGTGTAGTTCCGAACATTTCATGAGTCACATACACCGATCAAATAGCAGCTGCAGCAAATGTGAGATTGGTAAATTTAAGGGTGACTTTCAGGAAATTATTACAATATACATGGCATCTGCCATTGGCAGCACGGAATCTGTATCTTTAAAGAAAGTCAAGAAGCTAGAAAAAGTGCAGAGGTTTGCTACAAGACTAAGTACCAGAACTGAGGGGTATGCGATGTGAATAAAGACTAGAGGAAGTAAACATGACGAGGCTAGAGGACACATGGATCAAAGATGTCATGATTACAACAAAATACTGATAGGAACATACAGGGTGGATAGGGCAAGTTTGAGAGGCAGGTCTCAGGTACACGAGGGCACAGATGTAAGCCAAAAACACAGACTAGTCACAGGGATGTTAGGAAATATTTCTATAGCCTTAGAGTGGTCAGGAAGTGGAATGACCTAAACAACAAAGTGGTAGAGGTGTAATCCACACATTAATATAAAGATAAGCATGTCAGGGCTCCCACAGCCAGGAGACAATGAACCAAGTAATCGCCCGCGGAGAGGCGGGGCCAAGAGCAGACACCTGCAACCACAAATGTTTGACTGTGACAAGCTTAATAATTAATTAAAAAGTTGTTTGAAAATTTGCATTATCAATTATTTTCAGAGAAAATATTCTTAAATTCCTACATAAATAGCTCGAGTAATATTTGATGTTATATTGCATGACAGGATAAGCTTTAGTTACGAAGCTGGTGGAAGTTATCGTTAAAACTTTGACGTCAGAGGTATACCTGCGTCAACCAACGTATATTTAGGGATGTATAAAAATGAGTAGTTAGTGTGAACTGAGGCGCTCAGAGAGAGAGAGAGAGAGAGAGAGAGAGAGAGAGAGAGAGAGAGAGAGAGAGAGAGAGAGAGAGAGAGAGAGAGAGAGAGAGAGAGAGAGAGAGAGAGTAATCTGCTCAAGAATTATTTAAAGTATTATTTCTAAGAAGAGAACCATTTAAATCCATTGTATCTGGCAGATAAATTGTGGTGCGAGTTATAAGATAAATCATCAGATTTTTTGTTCGAAATAAGTTAAGAATACTTATTAATTAACCCTTTAGATGTTTTTGCTTTAAAATAGGAATAAAAATAATTATCTGTTTGCTACACTGTAACCTTACGCATTAATTAAAAGAACTTAATTTGTTCCCTTCAGCTTCATTATTCACGTAAGCCAGTGTTATCATA